>NC_080563.1:337812-663125 GCF_030253575.1 Rhododendron vialii | reverse complement strand
GTTATTACGAAAACGTCTCAAAATGATAACTAACGCTATGTGTAGATCAGGCGGGTTGAGCAGGTAGTTTATTTACGTTGAGATGATTTTACGTTCTGACTTGCCTTTAGGCACATGCATCCACTAGTTTGCATATAAAAGATAGTATTCCTTTGTCCACAACTCCACATAGACGACGTGAGCTGACTATTACCAAAAATTTGCGCATAAAATAGGGCATGTCCTTGTCTAAATAGAAGAGATAAGCCAACTTGTTTAGCTGGAAAAGTTTCTTGCCATTATTTGGCTGATGGGTGGGGAAGAAGAAAAACCAAGATAAAAATTGAAGATTAGGAATTTATGATGAGGAAGAACTGTAAATTCTGCTTATACTAACCTTTTTGTTTGTCTCTGGATCAATCGAAGGTATCTGGCCTTTTGCAATTGGCAAATCCTTAATAGAAGACAAAAAGGATTCCTCCCAATGTGCCAATAGCAATATGCCCTGGCCTTCTTTACCTTTACGACCGGTTCTACCAAGTCGATGCACGTACTGCTCTCTATCGGATGGCAAGCCAACCTGCAATCGCAAATATGCTTTCTTTCAACTAGTGGCAAACAGAAAAATAAGAATGGTATCTTTAATTCTGTACAAAATACATATACACAGATTTTGAGAGAAGAATCTCCTCGCTCATTTAGTATAGCTTTAGAAATGTCCAACTCAATCAGCGGACTAAGGATGATGTACTCGAAGGCACCACTATATATACGGGAATCAGACATATCCGTTAATATGCTTTTGTAAAAACGACTGCATTATTCATCGATTCAACAATATTCAAGTTTCAACAGAGATAGAATTAAGTGAGTCCCAACCATATATAAACAACCAAGTGATTCAACATCTTAGACACTAGGAATTAGGAAATCAACATGATACCTGTATGACAAGAGTAACATCGGGATAATCAACACCACGTGCAGAAACATCAGAAGTCACGAGAATAAGGCCCTTTGACTTCCGGAATTCATCAGAGACCCTTGTTCTATAACTTTGTGGCTTCCTAGAATGGATCTCTCGAACATTGAGATTGAGCTCACCAAGGAGGTCAGCAACTAGCCGCGTGACCATTGCAGTAGTGCAGAACACAAGAACCTGCAAAAAAAATAAAATTCTGGGGCAAATATCAAAACACTGACAAACAAGTGTCCTGGACATTAAGAGCAAGACCACAATCTCACTGCAAAACGATACACTCACTAGCAAACCAACATGATCAACGCCAACCAAGAAACAGTTATTTTGAAACCAAAAAATTAGCCAAGCAAAAAGTTTACCCATGCAAGTCATATAGCACTTCAGTACTTCTCAAAAAAAAATAAAAAAATAATTGAAACAAATAAAATAATCTATTTGAGAATATTTAGGCTAAGATAATGCAGAGAAGAGGCTTTTCGACTGCACTGTACCTTGTAATCTACATCATCTGCGATATGCTCTTTCAGTAGAACATACAGTAGTGGAAAATGCTTGTCCAAAGGAGCAACTAGATGCATCTGACTGACCTACAATTATCCAACACTTAAGGATTCAAGATTACAGAATCAATATATTAGTAAAACAATTGCAGATAGCCTTCAGCATACCTGTGAGTTTGTCTCCTCAGTACCCTCTCCAACTGTATCGATAAATTCATGATCTCTTTTCAAAGCAATATGGCAAATTTGCCGGACCTAAGTATCAGAAAGCATAATCAAAATTTCCCTCTGAGTAGAAAGTAACAGAACTTGTTACCACACAAAAGAAAAAGTAAGAAGTAAAAACCTCTTTTGGAACAGTAGCAGAAAACAGAAGTGTTTGACGTTGTTTTGGAACAGAAGCTATGATCCTCTCAATATCTTTGCGGAAACCCATATCTAGTAAATGATCAGCTTCATCAAGCACAAGGACTTTCAAACCCATGAGCCGAGTTGCAAATCCTGCTGTATTCTCAATGTGATCTTTGAGTCTTCCGGGAGTAGCAATAAGAATCTGAGTAAGTAAATTATATCAGCTTAAATAAATCTAAGTATACCCAGACAAAATAAATGAGGGTCGGTGGTACCAAGTTGATGCATACTGCTACATATGCAGACAAGCAAACAGTTCAAGTTTTTAATGGGTTGTAACAAAGATCCTTGTCCAGTGGAACTTACAATCGAGTAAATTGACATTAAACTTCTATTTGTTCTCTCTGCAAGTACTTTCAACAACATTCTGCATGGATGTTTGCTGATTTAATTTGCAATGAGAATCATAAAATCATATTTCACACATGCCCTGGCGGATCTCCTAACATGGTGCAATAAAATCAATGCGCCAAAATTCATAACGTTGCATCGTCTCTTACAAATTAGTTGCTATGATGAGAAACTCACCTGACATGGATTAGCTTGCATACGTTTCTGCTCTAGAGTAAGTCTTGTACCTCCTATAACTACTTGGACACCAATTGAAGGATGATACTTCAACAAGGTGTTAGCCTCTGCAGCTGCTTGACTAGCAAGCTCTCGAGTTGGGCATATTACCAGCACAATAATTGGGGGTCTCTTTTGATCACGATCCACAGGGGGTGTTTTGACTACCACTTCAATCGATGGAAGCTGGGGAAAAAAAAAGAAGAAACACTGAGCTACCTAAAAAAACATCAGTTACAAGGTAATAGGATTCACCAAATAGGCCAACATTAAGAGAGTAAGAAAGCCCTCAATTCTAGACAAGGCATTTGTTGACAATTAACTTCACATGTACGCCCAAAGATAAAGTGTTTTTACCAAAAATGCAACAGTTTTCCCAGTGCCAGTTTTTGCCTTGGCGAGAACATCCTTACCTACAAAACATCATTGACAAAAACAGGTCACATGTAGAGAGAAGAATGTATCATGGATTAGGATAATTTAAAAGGATGTAAGTTCTTAGCATCTACTCATGTTAGGTTCAAAATCACTTTCTACTTCATACGCTACGAAAGCTGCCAAAAAAAAGAATGGAACTCACTGGATGTAAAAAAAGCACCAAACCAGTGAAACCATCCAGATCTAGAAAGTTTTACCATTAGCAATCCTCAATTTGAAACTTTCCTTCTCCTTTTTCTCGTTTCTCTTTTGGTTTTCGATTTTGGAATAGGTCCAATGTAGGATGTGACACACCTTAAACTATTTTAGAGAACAATGATTGGAGCTCCTAGCCTAACGAATGAATTACTACATGCCAAGTTCCATTCAACCTTTCATCCATTAGTAAATTTTTACAAACCACAGGGAAAAAAACATGTACCAATTGGTTGTACATCTAAAAATACTATGAAAAGTGTAGTCAGTCTCCTGAATAAACCTTAACATTAAAATAATTAATAATGGAAGAGATAAAATAGTTTAAGCTTTAGCACAAGCCTTTCTTAAAATAATTAGACAGGCTAGGAAAACTAAACCTTTAAGAATGACAGGAAGTGTTGCCTCTTGCACCACAGTCATCGTCTCGTATCCAGCATCTTTAATTCCTTTCAATGAAGAGGGAGAAACTGAACATTTATCAAACCTAAGGACATTAAAAAAACCAAACGTCAACAAAACAAAAGCAAAAGAATAGGCTGAATATCAATACAAATTACTAAAAAGGGCCTCACATGCAAACTATTCCAAGCAAAACTCCTTGTCATTTAATTCTATCTAAGGGCCATATCCTTTCTGATTCCCCAACAATCGTGCATTCACAATCACCTCTACCAAACAGAGCAGCCAAAGTTCATTCCCTAGATATTTACCATGTATGACTTGTAGTTCAGGAGATGAACAATGGCACCTCGGAATTGCAACAGCTTATTACTGTTGCCCATACATAAATTATAACATGCAGGTATACATATATAAGTATAAAGAGTTTATTGGTATTGCCCTTCCAGTCTGCCAAACTGCCTTAGTTAAATTTATCATGAACAAATGCTTCTACTTGCCCGGTAGTTTGTACCACAAAGTATGGCTCTTTGTATCAATCCCAAATCTTTTCCTTCCACATGAAAATTGAAATACAAACAAGAGCAACAAAAGTCTGTCAACTCTATCCGCTTCAATATTGTTTTCAATCTTCCTTCACATGTAGCTGAAGAAAATTTTCGACAATGGATTGACTGTCAAGTTCACTGAACACCCTAATTCTAGATTATACTTTTACCGATTACATTTACATTTTTCACAAATTGTAAGTACCTCAGTCCATCAGCAACCTTCCAATCCAAGCAGTACGGCAATCAAGTGCGATTTTGGATAAATAAACAAAAGAGCAACAGCCTTTTTCGATTATCTACTTACACCTCAGGGAACAACTAAGCACCTCCCTTTTATAAATTCCTGCAATTCTTAGCATAAGGTTTCCTCTTACCCAAAGTTTCTTCTTTACATTTATGCAGCCCTGCATATCCAATCTACTGTCCTCTACTCAAAAAACCAAAACATGATATATTCCTCAAACCAGCAGTAACACAAATGCAGGAGATTGGAATAACAAAAGAAAAAAACTACAACAGTTAGAATGTTCGGAACAAACCTGGTCTCGCTCAAGTACGAGTCACTTCTGCCAGGCGAACTAGGCACAGCCTGTGAACTAGCTTGTTTCTTTCTGGCAAAGAGAGAACCTGCATTCTTGAGCATATCATCATCATCACTACCGTCACCATCCTCTTCTTCTCCCTCACTGTCTTCTTCACTTATCAAATCACTAAAGCTCTTCATTAACCCCCGTTCCCCTCCCTCATCATCATCACCAATTTCTTCGTCTGAGGTCACCAAACCACCTTTTGTCAAACTTTTCCCGCTTCCCTTCAATTCACTACTACCGTTACTCCTACCCCCTCGTACCCCTCTGTCCCGCCCATACCCAAAATCTGAACCCCTCCCACCTCTCTTTGCTAACTTCCCTTCCCCTTCATCATCATCATCACCAATTTCTTCGTCTGAGGTTACCAAACCGCCTTTTCTCAAACTTTTGCCGCTACCCCTTAATCCACTACTTCTATCACTCCTACCCCCTCGCCCCCCTCTGTCCCGCCCATACCTAGTATCCGAACCCCTCACACCTCTCTTAGTTAACCTCCCTTCCCCTTCCTCCTCACTATCATCGCCAATTTCCTCGTCTGAGGTCACAAACCCCCCTCTTTGCATACTTTTCCCGCCTCTATTCAATCCACCACTGCCTCGGCCATTACCCCTACCTCCTCCTCCCCCTCGGTCCCGCCCATACCCAAATTCCGAACTTCGCCCACCTCTCTTAGACATTGTCGAATCCTTCTCCCCTTGCCAACCATTGTCTCTCCTCCGTGACACAAACCCATCATCCTTCCCCTCGAATTTACCACCAAACCGTGTTTTCTCCCTCGAATATGAATCCCTGCCCGTTAGCCTATTGGAAGTTGAATAATCATCCGAATCACCATCCCTTTGCCTCTTAAAGGACAAAAACCTAGCCCCATCCCTCCCACTTCTCTCATCCCTACCCCTACCCCTACCCCTACCCCTATGACTACCTCTACCTCCACCTCTATCTCTACCCGAACCACTGCCACTATCATCATCATGAGTACGAAACGAGTTCGATCTCAGCCCACTGACCCAATCACTGAGTTCAGCCTCATCGTCAATAAGGCTCTTCGAAGCCCTGACCTCGGCCCCCGAACCGGACCTACCACCGGTCGAAAACCGACGAAAGCCGAGATATTCTGTTGGGAGCCCTAATCTTGTGGAGAGAGATTGGTACTTGAGCTTGTGAGGGAACATCCGGGAGAAAACGGGGATGACCCGAGAGGAGTAGTGTTTGAGGGATGGGTTGGTGGACTTCATGGTGGAGAAACGGGATAGCGGAAGTGACTGGTTGAGGAGACGGAGGTGTGGGAGGAGCTTGACGGGCATGCTACGGTGGACAATTTGAGAGAGATTAAGCCAAAAAAAAACCTGGATTTTCCAGTTAACGGTGGTGGAATGGGCAATGAGGAGTGTTATTGGGGGAAGTTTATACTGTGTAGGGGTTTTAGAGTTTAGACGTTAGGGGTTGCAGCGACGAGAGAGAGAGAGAGTGTGTGTGTGTGTGAGAGAGACGGAGAGGGTTTTATTAGGGTTTAAGGCGCCCGCCCTCTGCTTCTGATGGAGACTGGGAAACTGAAACAAGGCTCTTCTGGTCATTAGGGCTCATAAACGGACAAGGGGCCCTCATGTGCCTTTGTTTAAAGTCGCACGTATGAGAGTGTAGTGTGATTCAAATCGATCACTTTGTATTGTAGACCTTAATACATACACAGAACAGTCTCGTAAAAAACTGAATCAATCAGATATCGATAACACAATTAACAAATCACGTTTTTCTGTAAGCCTTGTTCAAATTAAGAGAGAGGACTGAAAAAATCAATTTTTGCATGTTCGGTTACTAGAAAAATAATGGGAATCCTAAAAATGTTTTTCCCACCATGACTCTTTTTCACAGAATTCATCCCATAACAAGGTAGGAATTTATTTTTCTGGAAAAAATTTCGCTAGCCAGTAACACTTCCCTCCTCCTGACAATCACTTTTTTGGCACCAATATCAATTTCCTCTTCTCTCTTCTTATCTTAGTACTGGGTTGACATTTAATTTATCTTTTCTTTTCTCTATTTTCTTCTGTATTTCTTCTTGGCAAGGTAAATCTTCGATCTCAATTTTTCGTTCAAGATTAAATCAATATCTAGATTATATTTGTATGGTCCGAATAATTAACCATTCTTAGTTGGAATTCAAGACTTATTTTAAGAATAAGTATCACTAGGTATATTATTTTAAAAAAAATATGGTGATTATTAATTCATAAAGTTACTTTTGCCAAAGTTTGTCATTGCACAAACAACTTTTCCACAATTTTCCTTTTTGTGGTAAATGAACAAACACATTTTGGTTTTCCTGCAAAAATTCTTTGTCAAATGAACACTTACAAAAACATAAATTTTTCTTTAACTTCACTTTAATTCACTTTTCTCGGGATTAACTTTTTCTGCTTAACATTCTTGGCAAATGAATAGTGCATTAATAAATGAACAACTAAAATTTGAAATATACGCACCAAAATTATTTGATTTCATCAATAAGCTACCATTGCTGATCGACTTGATTTTAAAATGGAGTTGTTCGTGTTTAGCTCTAAACATTGAACTGTTCAGATTACATTTTCAAGATCGAGACAAGGCCCGATTGTAGACACAGGAGCCTTCTGTGCTCCAAAGCAGACAGAAACTGGTTCAAGCACTTACCCAAAAAAAACTGGTTCAAGCTTTGTTTGTTATCTCCTTTTTTTTTTTTAACAGATGCTTGGTTTGTCATCCCAATCAAACTGTTAACGAGTTGAACACGAATTCAAAGTCAACCCGCTTGGTTGTTTACGAGCTCTACCTGTTATTGGATTTTGAGGACTAACATCTCGGCTCGTAGTTTTGAAATCGGAAGTGGGAGGCAGCTGTGAGCAAAATACAGCAACATACAGAAGAACGCAATCTCACCATACAAAAGTGTTTTAGGCGGTTCGGATTTAAAAAAAATTCTCCTAAGAAATGGAAGAGTTTTTTTAAAATCCGGACCATTAATTGCCAAAACGGACAGTGAGATGGGGCACACACCACGCTGTTGTGTTTCCTCACAACAGCCCCCGCTTCCTTTGAAATTAGTTGTGAATTTACAGAATTTACAGCTTGAGAAGTGTTTTCGACAATTAATTAATTCGTGTATTTTATAAAGCAAGAGGGCAAACTGGCAAATTAATTATTTGAAAAGGGAGGTTTAAATTTTGCATTGTATGCTCAGAGTCAAAAGGAAAGAAAGAAAATGATACTTACATCCTCTGAGTGCTTGTGGCTGAACTACTGCTTAGCGTTGCAAGTGGAGTGATTGATCAGTCATAAATACTCCCATGTATAATGAGTATGACCGGAGTTCAAACCTCACTAACTACAACAAACACTATTGACCTTCGCCGAGGAAAAAAAACACACATGCGTAAGAGTAGAAAAACTTGTTAAACAAAAGCAGTACATCCAATTAACTAAGCAAAAGAAACACTAGCAAAGCTCCCATTTGATCAGGTACATGATGTTCCAAAGAAACAACTGAAACAAGAGTCCTTCATTCAGCACGTAGCACATATTCATCAACTATACTTGGCAGAATTGGAACCCAGAATCCCATTACACCGGATAAAAACAAGACCTATACGAAATAGGCAGCCTTCCCATAATTTTACAGGCTCGCCCATGATTCACTTGAAAGTTTTCTCCTGCTCCCTGGTGATCCATTTCTCCCCATATATCTCACTGGTCGTATCATGATTGGATAAAAAGGATGGAGGTATAATACTATTCTGCAATGGTATAAAAAAATAAAAAAATTCACCCCAAAAAGAAACAAGTATCTCCCTTTTTGCACATTAGATTAGAGTAGGATAGGTTTATGGGCACCTTTCCAGTCCACCCTTTGGGTTCCATCCTCTAAATTCAGACACCACTCCTTTATAGTTTATACCATTTCCGTTTCCCCTTCTATATTTAGCCTTGTTGTCTAAAGAAGAATTTTTACGCCACCTGACCAGACGAAACAAGAATTTGTTAACCTCCGACGGATTACGCAGAGAGAATAATGCCATCGTGTCCTTTGGAGTGGATGAAACAACAATGGGATAGCCGTCTCCTCTATTCCTTATAGCCTGTGAATATCCAATTACGAATTAAACTAGAACGTGAGAAATGCTAATGGAGGGGGGAAAAACCCAGCAAACATTATACATGAAAGTATGAAACAATCAAAGCGTAGTTGATGATGGAAAAGGAGTAGTTGATACCTTAAAAGCGTCTTCATCGGTTCGATCATCTCCAATGTAGATAGGAAGGACATCACTAGAAGCTCCGAGTCCTAGTGTGTCGAGTAAGTAATTTAGAGCATGACCTTTATCCCACTCCATATCAGGACGTATCTCAAGCACCTGTACAAATCCCATCCCCAAAAGGTATCAAAATAGGTCAAGAAAATGGGATAAAATGATTGTTTCTTGGAACTATAATGGAGATTATAAGAACCTTTTTGCCCTTTGACATGCGAAACTCTTTGTATTCTTCAAGTATATAATTTACCAGCTTTTCGAGGGTGCAAAAGTCCTGCATTTTAAACTCTATGCTAATAAGCTACAGTTATCTAAGTCGCAAGTGATTTTTTTTCCCGTCTCACCATTTATGAACACGAACGACACATACCTCATCACGTACTTGTCTGTAATGTACAGAAATGCAGAACTTATTGTTTTCGATCACGACGCCTCTTATACTTCTAGTCTTCTCACTCAACACGCATAATATCTGCCACAAGCACAAGATAAGTTAGATACACATGAGAAGAGGAAGAAAGAGAACTGACAATAGGTTTTCCAAAACAGTGGACTGATCATCTGCAAGAGGTTTCATTAGTGATGAAATGCAACTAAACCTGTTTACCACCTACCTTATGAATTGCTGGCAAATACTTTATCGCCGGTTGGAAGATAACTACTTCATTACCCTATAAAAAGAAACCATGTAACATTTTCTAGTTAGGTCAGTTACGGCCGATTCAACCATATCAACGCCAGTACGCCACCAAAAGCATTGTAATCAGTTCTTGCTTGTGTTTACCAGGTTTCCTAGTAGAACAAAGCAATTCTCACCTCTCTATCAGCAACACTGGTTTGGTGCTTGGGATCTCCATTGGTCATAGACTGCACTGGAGCTGCTATATCCAATCCATGACTTCCAGCATAGTAAACACCGTCTAGTTCTACAAAGTCATACACCTAGAAGAGGGAAAATAAGATGTTACATTACTTTTATAACAATAAATAGAATATGCAACTAGTTAATTTTTGGTCTATAGCATCACCTTATCACGGCTCCTTCCACTTATAATTGCAGTGGGAAAACAACTGGCAACTTCACGCACTGCCATTCGCATCTGTAATGTTTCTCACAATTTTCATTACTCAGGTCGAATTTCATTTAGTTATCACCATGGCCTATGAGTCTTAATTATGTATCAAACTATACCCGGAGTTCATACTCACAAAGAATAGGAACTTTCACAATGAACCATAGTTACGATGTCTCATGAGTCATGAGTAGAAGATTATTCACCTTATTGGTCATGAAAGCCTTTTCAGGATTTTCCACGATATCGGAGAGCGTTCCATCATAATCCAAAAACACTACCATCTTTCTCCCTTTTGCGATGCTCATCATGTGTTTGAATGCGTCCAAGGCAGAAGGATGCTTTAACTGTAGCCAAAAAAATGGATAAATTTAAGGTCAACATCATCTAATGTAAACATGGGAGAAGAGGAATGGTACAGAAAACATGGTTTCAAGATGCAAAATGGGAAAAATCTGTACCACAACATGAATCAATAATGTCTATTATACAATGTGCTAAGATGAACAACAAAGGAAATTAATACTTTGGCTGGAATTAATACAAAGGAAATTATACGATGTGCTAAGATGAAGAACCATGCTGAGTCTACAGCTCAATTTGAAGATGAAAATCAAAATGACTATGCAGAACTTACCAGCCATGAGTCATATGGATCCAAAATAGAATTTCCATTCTCAATTGCTGGTAATTGCAGCAATCCCATCTCTGTACAATCAAGTGTAAAATTTATGTCTACCTGCAAGAAAATTTTTGAGTTAGATGGTTGAAGTTGATAATAGTAAGTTGCTTTCTGGAATACTAAGATTAAACTGAATTCTGGAAGACAGGTTCCAAGACGAATGCTACTTTTAACTTCCTATGAAATCAAGCTATTTATTTTTGCTTGGCTTCCCATGTCGACTTTGTATTGTGGAAAAAAATATCAGTAAGATGCTTCCGTTTTTTGCTCATGCGTAGGTAATATCTTACTACCTATTGCCTTTTCATTTGGATTTGTTGCAGAGAAAGAACTTGAGGTGGAAGTGGGCACCTAGCAGAGGTTTTCTAATCTTCTCAGGGTATTTGGTTTATTGCATACCCTTTATTCGAAAATGATTGTATAACTCCAAGGCATCGAAGGGATATTTTTATATGTCAAATTTGATGACTCATCGTTTGATAGTCTTTGATGCATTACTATTCTCTGACTCAGCTGATACTGACTGAGCCTAACTAGAAACTAAATTAAGGTTTGTTTATTGGAACTTCATTTGGCTGCGCTCAACCATCAATTCATCAAATAAAACTGACGATGCCAACTAAATTTTAAATCCTTCAAGCAAACATCAATAATTGTTGTCAGCTGTTTTGACATATAATCGATGCAGTGAGCATTATTCATTTCAGGAGCTCTATATGATGCTTTCAACTACCTTCATGTTAGTGCCCATGTTAAAATATTCAACCTGATCTGCCATGTGTTGAAGAGAGAATTAGAAGGTTGAGTTGACTATACCCATACTTCTAACAAAGCCTTGCCTTGGCCATGGCTGAATGACATCAGTCTTGCGTTGAATCTCACTCACACAAGAAAAGGAAAAGCAAGAGGAAGCTATGAGGCAAGTGATCTACTGACCCAATTGCTAAAAGATCAGAAGAGCTTTAAAGAGCAACTTCAAAACTTAAAAGCATCTATTTGAGATACAATGCTCTTCTAGTCCATTTTTACAGTGAGACCAATCAGATTTCGTCCATCTGTGATGGTTCAAATTAACAAAATCCAGGATGTGGGAAGGGGGAGACCCTAAGTTAGGCCTTCTTGTTGACAACTTTGGTAAGAAGTACCTCTTTTTTTCTTTTTTTTGAAGGGTACTTTGGTAAGAAGTACCCTTTGATTTGACTTAAAGTGCATTAAATGTTTGTTGCATTAAAAAGTTAGAATTTCAAAAAGGGACAAAAATTATGGGACGGAGGGAGTACAAGATTTGTGGCTTCTACGGTCTTTAACGGTTTTTATTTTCAGCCTAGCCATCTATCAGGTTTTTTTCTCCAACATTTGACAAGAAACTTTCAGCTCCAACTAAATTCTGAAGTTTGCATCATTCTCGTTAGGCACATCCATTAATTGTAACATTGTTTTCTAAGCTAATCATCACAAAACATGCCCTAACAAGTAGGTGACCTTGAATCAAACAAGTTAGAGGAAAGCATGCAATTTCCAACTTTCCTAGCAAATACCAAACAAAACATCATCAAATAATACAATGACGAATGCGTATAAAGCATGCAATTTCAGACTTTAATTTTTTTTTTTTGCTAAGCAATTTCAAACTTTATTACCAATACCAAACAAATCACCATCAAATAATACAATGACGAATGCGTATATTGTACCATAACCACTACTAGCATATTAAAAACCAATCAAAACATGCCCCAATAAATAAATTTAGGCTCAAGTCGCATCGCAGAAAATAGTAAAGTCCAAACTTCTTCCCCAACTATGAGTTGACTTGCCAAGAATGACATGTTGGCATGTTTGGCACTGTTTTCATTTTCTGTTCTATGTTTTCACTATTCAGAGAATTAGAAAACAAGTGTGAAAGTACTTTCCCAAAAGAAACTTGTCAAAATCCAGGAAACAAGAAAACTATGCTTTTGAATTTTTTTGTAACAACACTATGCATAATAATCCAACAATTATAAGAGATTATGTTGACAAATACTAATTTTGTCCCCGTTCCCTTCCTAGTCAACGAGAATTTGTTAAATTTTTTTATGGTTTTTGCTTCCGAAGTAGAGAAGAAAGAAAATGAAACACTACCAAACATAACCTAACATTATTAGTCCAACCAACCAAATATGGCTGAGGGGTGTTGCTGCTTATGGCTGCAGTGGTGAATGTGTCCCCTAATCCCAGATGTACTGCAACGCAAACAAACCTGGTGTTTATTTTTGGTGCAAAAAGTGGCCAGTTCTTGTACAGATATTGAAGTGTGTCTACTACTTCCTCAAAAGAAAAGGGGGGCCTGTTGTGTTCTGTTCTAACTATACGCTTGTTCTTTCTCCTTTTTATAGGTTGAACAATCACAAGGATCTATGGTGTCAAAGTGAACTTGAAAATTCAGGGTGCCTAATTTACATGGACCTCCACACCGTATGTGCACCGTCAGATTATTTGTGTGGGACCCCGGAGTGGGCCCTACACACTGTATGTGCACCATCAGTGCCCATTTCATCGGTACACATAGAAGGTCTCTCTACTGCCTGTGAATACAAACCCAACTGAGAGAAACTAAGAAAGCATCATCTGTATAACCTCTAGTTTCCTAACGCGCCGGGAAAAAAGAACAACAAAAAACAAAAAGCCAATGCAGTATTGACGCATTCACTCCATGATGGCCCTAAAACAGAACAGTAAACAAAAAACTACTACTAATACTACGAAAACCTAGAGCACGTTTCCACTTTATTATTCTACTACAGGCTAATGGCAATAATCAAGTTGTTTCCGCTAAATGGTACTATTTGATGTATTTGAGAAGAATGAGCTGCCTAGAAATCAATGAAAACATGGGCTTTATAAGTCTATTTAGTTTAGAGCGGAAACGCCCCCCTAGTCGTGAAAACAGCCATTGTAAGAGCAAATCCACCCTTTTGTGCCTAATCTCATTCCAAAGCCTTGTGCCAAATTTTGGCAATGCCGTTTTGGTTCCAAATTTTGCATCAACTTTGGCAATAGCCAAACTTGCCAAAATTATCCAAGTCATTTGATTTCCATTAAAAAAATGGGGTGGGTTTAATCTAAAATGGTCTGCTTTTGAGATTATGCTCAAATGACACCAAGACGATGTAGCAACATTGTTACTCCATCCATCCCATTCTGCTTGATTGTTAAGCAAAGTCGTGCATTTTTACCTTTAAAAAAAAGGTACTTTCGAGGATATTTTTTCGAACTCTTCAAAACTGTTGAAAAGTATCTTCTGAATGATGATTTTTTTTTTTTTTAATTTCTGGAGTTCAAGATGATACGGTTTCCGTAGGAAGCAAACAAAATGTAACAGAGGGAGGTTTTTTTTTTTTTTTTTAAAAACTTTTTGACACCGTAAAACGACCATTTTAGCACCAACTGGTGGACTTGCTCTAGCGTATCCTCCAAAGAAAATTGGCCATTAGTCTTTCCAATGTCAATCGAAATTAAGCGCGACGTATTGCATTTTTGCAGAAATTGAACACCAATGTGGACTCTGGTTGACTGTGTGTCTGAGAGACAGAGAGAGCAGTTCGAGTGTTCAGTTACTATTTTTTTTAGTGGAAGGGCAAGTTGGGCAACAAATATATAATATTGGTATTACAGTGCATGTACCACAACTCTGAAAAAGACCTATTGACAAATAACACATCTAAATCAAATGAAGGTTAAACCAACGATAAATTAATTAGACGATTATATGCCGGAGAAGCGCATGCAACTATGCAAGAAGTCGATGAGCGACTTTTGATTATTAAATTGCAAGGAAGAAAAGCGATAATGAAACACTGTGAAGGTGCAAACATAAAGGCTTACCGGGGTTAACTATGCTGTTCTTGGAACTGTATCTAGGCGTAGTATGAAGACTTTCTGTAGTATGAATATGTGATACTCGAACCACCTTATAATACGGGAGCCAGGAGCCTTACGCTTTGCATTCGCGCACACACACAGGGGATGGAGGGAAGAGGAAATAGGAATGGGCTTTAAAGGAGCGATTTGAGGGGATTTTCGGAAAGCTTCCAATTTCCAAACACCTCAACTTTCCTATTTTATACGCTAGGGTTGTGCCGGTTCGATGCATAGGATAAAAAAAAATACATTGATATTTTCGGCCCCGTAAATTGAATGGACACATGCTAGTTGATAAAAATATAGTTTAATAGTATTTTTTTTTATCTCGTGTTTAATGCAAGCTAGCATTGATTTCATTCTATAAACTAAAAAACATAGAGATTAAATTCTTTCCACCGGCAGTGACACTTTTCCATCACCGCCTTTTTTCGATCCTACCGTGTATCTATTATTGATCTGGACCGTTCATTTTGTAGATCTCACATAATAATGTATCCATGTAAAAAATAAACTTGATCGGACATCGATAGAAGTATCAAAATTTGAATTTTGCTTTGTAAAATGGACAGTTTATATTTATTATTATTAACAGAAAATCATATTGTCCATTTTATAAACCAAAATTCAAATTTTGATATAACTCTCGAGTTTCGATGAAACTGATTGTTTGCTTAGTAATACTATACCGCGGGTCTTATAATATGAACGGTTCATATTACAATAATAGACGCTCGGTAGAGCCCATAATAGACGGTGGTAGAAAAATGCGGTTTTACGCCATATAGAATTTATTCTCAAAACATATATGTGTGAAAAATATATTTTGGAGTATCATGTTACGTGCCAAAAAAAAGTGTGGAATAATTTTTCCTTCCCTGCATCTCCCTCTCTCTCCCACGTTTCCCTCTCTCAACTACTCTCTCTCTCTCTCTCTCTCTCTCTCTCTCTCTCTCTTATAAACCCTTTTCCTCTCTCACATAAAGTTCAAGCTATACCATATTTGTTGTCTTATTGATAGTAGAATGTTCTGTTATGGAGTAATTATATATATTTTTAAAAGTCTCTCAATCTCGTCCGAAAAATATTGTGTTGTTCTTTCACGATGCTGGAAATAAATGATTTTAAGATTTGACCATAATTTTCCAAGTTGTAATTCTTGATTTTCTCGCACAGGAAGAAAGGTTTCGTAAAGAATTTTCCTTCGAACTTCTAAATCGAAAAGTATTTCTACCATTTATTGAGAATTGGGAATCATAATTGGAAGTTTAATCTCCCACTTCGTATACTTGGTGGTATTTTTTCATAGCAGGGCCACATAGAGTCAAATATCGAATGTGCAAAAAGATTCGACTAAATGGTTTGAGATACTATAGGGAGTATCAGTTAGGATCCTCTAAGGAATCTCTTAAATTGTTAAAATGTGGATTTTTTCTTTCCTGATCAAAATTTCGATGATCTGAATTGTTCAATGTATTCAGAATGCGATTTTAAGTGTTCCAACGAGAAATCATCAAAAAAAAAAATCGGAAAGTGCTTCATTCGAGCAGCTTTTCATTGAACCGTCCAGTGAAAACTGTTCGGATGAAGCACTTTTCGATCTTTTTGTTTTTGCTAATTTCTGTTGGGACCCTTAAAATCACAATATGAACACATTGAACGATTCGAATCATCGTAATTTAATTGAAAAAGGAAGAATCCGCATTTTAACAAAATTAGAGATTTCTCACTGGATTCGTGGTGACTATAGCATTCCTCTTTTATTTATTTTTGTCAATATTACATCCACAAAATACTTATTTTAATGGGCTCTGGCCTTTGCTGAAGTTGAGGCTTTGGTGGTTGAGGTCCAAAAAACCAACCCAATCCAGCTTCAACCTTTGACAATCAAGTTTTAATAAGCCCATTAACAGAATCGATGATGTGTCTCGAAATCTCTGGCCCATTACGTCGAAATGGAACCCCCACAATGGAGTACGATTTTCACAAACTGATCTTCGCATGGTTCCTGGAGTTCTTTGTAGGCCGATTTCCAGAAATTGGAGAATCAATCAACCATCAGTGAATATACTACCAAGTGGGAAGAAGGTGTGTGGAGGTGAAAGTACAAAAGCAATGGCAATAGATCGAGGCTAGACCGTCGTAAACGACACACGTAAAACAACTATGGACTGGGCTATTAACATGTCTGAGAGTTTTTGAACAATAAAAAAAAAAAAAACAAAGCTCACCATTTGTTAACAAGTCGAGAGTTTGTTTGGAGATCATGGGAGCTATGATTGGTGTTTTTAGAATCCATTATGTCGAAATGCTTTATAAAAAAAAATAAAATTGATTGAGAGAATGCAGAATTCAAAATTACTCCCGTGAGAATTTTTAGAATTATAATCATACTTTGGGGCATAGCACACTAGATTCATTGCATATAATAAGTCGTAGAAATTATATTGTTTCATCCCAATAATGCAAAAGCAGGAAAATGAGTAATTAGTGTTAATAATGCTCTTATTATGAGGACGTTGTAGCTCAATCGTACATACTTGGTCAATGTCGCTGACCTTAATATGGTTTGAACAAATAAAGAAACTAGGGCTCCGTTTGTTTGGGCTTAGGCGTAAAATATTTTACTTATTTTTCTGTGCTTGGTTGTGTAAAAAATGATGAAAACATTTTACATGTAAAATATTTTTCATTAATTGAATAAAAATGACTTACACTTAAATCTTCTGTAAGTTATTTCTGAAATGAACATGTTGCCTTTTACTGCGCGCAATTCTCACTACTCAGTTTACTCGATCGTCCCTGACCCACATTCTATTCCAATATTCTCAGATCTCTTCGCCGTTTAAGCCCCCCTCTCTCTACACTTTTTTTTTTTTTTTGATTTCTAAAAATATTTTTCAATTATCGGAAAATAAAAATTTAAAATTTATTTTCTAAAAAAATATTTTATATAAAAAACATTTTACATCGAAGCAAACGGAGCCTACACGTCAATTGTTTTAGGTAAATATATCTAGCAGACTAGGGACCGTAATCAATATCTTAGGGTTTTTTGGAGGTCAGATGTAGCGTTTTCCTTGTGCATGCACTTTGAAAATTTGCAATAAATGGAAGATTCATTGGAATCAGTTCAAATTAGAAGAAGGGGTCTTTCAAAATTGGGGGCAAGACATGTTCTATGCGTCAATTCTTCGATGTATAGTTAATGGACTGCACCGTACAACGAGTAAGATTGATGATTGGGTAAACCAAGGTTCTGAATATTGTACCAGCTTAATTATCAATTTTTCTTATTGGAACAATACATACTGGTACCAGTGAGATATCGAGTGCTGATTTGAATTTATCACTATTAATTTTATTTTTTCACATAAAAGAATTTATAGTATAATTTACATATTTATTATAAAAAAAGAACAGTCTGGTATTTGTTCGATATTGACTTGTATCTCCGGTACCGTCTAGTATTGACTAGCACCGGCCGGTATTTGAGCCAGAATGAAAGTGTAGGGCATCAAATTTGGACAATACCAGTACGCACCGGTACCGGCCGGTACAATACGAGATTCATAACCTTGGGGTAAACGATCGGGACCTACGAGAAATACAGAGGTTCTTATTACAAATGCTTGATCTATACGCATTGTTCTTTAAAAAAAAAAACGAACCTCTTGTTTTTAATGGAGTGACTATCCACTATTTTACTTTCTTTTTTTTTTTTTTTACGGTATGTTTGGCAGTTACGGCTTTAGAAATTTTTAACAAGGTGTTCAAGAATTATCTTAACTCTACTGGCTATATTAATTAACCAGTAGTATATACACAAAAATTCATGTAGTAGTAGGATACTAGGAATAGTGCGATTAGAAAAAAAATATGCATAAGGTTTTACAATTGTTTTTTGACGAAATTTTACATTTTGAACAAAAAAAATGTTAACCCAGTGCATAAATCTACTAATATTCAAAACGGGAATATTGTAGCGAATGAGTTGGTACGGATCTTTTTGAACATATTCACTTCTTTTTCGGGCTGCCTTTCAGAGAAAATCTATAAAAAGATACTGATACTAATAGATCATTTTTTTTTCTCTCTAATTTTTAATTTGTCATTTGCTAGGAATATGTATATCTTTTTTGAACTAAAAATATTACGTCTTCAATTATGAAGTACCCTGAACTGATGGGGGTTCATAATACAGAAAAGCTACGTGCACAGCATCTAACGATATCGAACGAAGCTCATTTTTTACAGAGACCTTAAACGACATATTTTGAACAAAATGAGTGGCTCCGATCATCTTTGTGAGACCCGAGGCAGAAGAAAAAGGGGTCTGTGCACAGCTTGCGTGCACGTAGCACAACTCTTCATAATATGTGGTTGAGTGTTCAAATAAAGCCTAAAATCAAATTAACACTAATGAAATTCAGAAATCAAATAAAATTAGGGTGTTTACTTGACCACACCCTTCTCAAAGGGTGGAGCTGCCTATGTGCTCGGCATGAAAATTCAAGTTTTGTGTTTTTACTTGAAGAAAAACAAAATATTACTGTAGAAGAGTATGATAACCCAACTACATCAATAACGGGAAAAAAAGAGAGCCTAACGCTAGGTTTAGTTGTAAACGTACGTGAAGTGAAATTGGATTCTGTGCAAGTCTCAATCCCAATTGTACAAAATAAAAAATTCCGGACTGATTAAAATAATAAATGGTAGTTTGCATATATAATAATAATAATAATAAAAACAAGTCAAATTATGGTGGTTTGTATATATACATACCTTTTTTTTTTTTTTATTGAGATAAGTTAGTTAGTTGAGAAGGAAATAAAATAATACAGGGCCATATAAGAAGTCCCTCTAGCGTAGAAGGACTTATTATTATATACTCCTCATATGTTCTAATCTAAATTTTCAAACTCGAATCAAAAATTGAACTTATTATTATGAGTACTTTTCTGGGGTATTTGATTTTGGGATTTTGGGTAGGTGTTGTGAAGTGAGGTGCACAACACCGTGCTGCACACGTCCGAGCTGTCGGATTATGCATCCGACGGCTTGGATCTCATCTCGGCAGCCAACGATCGAGAGTCATTCATTGCCGAGATGAGATCCGAGCCGTTGGATGCACGATCCGACGGCTCAGTGGTGCACAGCATGCTACTATGCACACCAACCATCCCCCAATTCAACCTCTTTGCAATAATACGTTACCCTTAATTGAACTTGGTCAATTTTGACTAATCCTTCACATAGGATAGTCAAGTAAACGGACTGAAGCAATTCCAGTTAGACCATTCATTACAATTGTTCGCATAGTCAAGTAAACTGAAGCAATTCCAGTTAGACCATTCATTACAATTGTTCGCAATTGATATCATACACACGTTATAACAATGCCACATTTCCGACTTTGTAATTACGACAATGCCCCATTTCCTGACATTGTACTATATCCACTCCAAAATAACCCAAACACATACATATCTCATCTTTTATAAATTACTCAAATAAACCATCAACAACATATTCCTCTCATACTATATCAGCCAAAACTAATCTGGCTGGCAAATGGCTCGGAAAGTCCTACAAGCAATACCAAGACTCCACGGGGTTGTTGTTTATATAATTCCATGAGCATTACCATGTGATATCCAATACTAATCTTAACATTAATATTAAGCTGTGCGAAAGCTGGTCTGAATACCTGATTATAAAAAATTTACATAGGAGTATTTCTTTATTTGATCCTAATCGTGAACCCCACACATCTAGTAGTTTCTAAAAATAAAATCAAGCTCGCTCTTTAATTCTCTCGTGGCATTCTCTTAATAAAGTACAGTATATTGTTCTCTTTTTCCCCCCCTGCACTTTGCTAAATACCAAAAGTTAGAAAGAAAAAAAACTATCAAAATCTCTTTCATGCTCAACTATTTTCTCATTAAACTTTTACATTTGTTGTTAAATCATAAATAATGAGGAGTGAATAATAATAATAGAGTTTGGAGGGATTTTGTACTCCAAATTTACTTTTGGTCTTCGAAGAGCATCCGCATTGTAATAAGCAAATGGATGTGAATAAACAAATTTAACAACAATGCTCAAAAAACACCCCACATTGTAATAATCAAAGTTACAAGTCTTTTAGTAAATAACCAAATTCCACCAAATACATAACCAAACTTAACAACTTTTACCAATAACCAAAACTCAATAACCAAACTTAACAATTAAACTCAAAACTCAATAACTCAAAAACACCCTATATTGGAATCGTCTCATTGAGACGAATAATTTGGTGTGGTCGAGTGCGTGATTAAAATTCGTTTGCGATTAGACAAATGTGCATTGTGTATTGTGGGGGTTTTTTTGGTTATGGATACAAAAATAACTAATGTGGAGGTAGGGGTTGTTAAGTTTCATTAAGGACTAAATGGATAATCAAATGCTGACGTGACACATTTTGATTAGTAGCATTGCGGATGCTCTAATAGAGGACCAAATTCTAAAAATGACGATGAGTTCTTCAAAAATTTTCCTAAAAAGTATAAAAAGTGAAAAAAACATGAAATAAATTACAAAATCTCCCATCAGTGTGTCACATTTATCCTCTATTTTGAAAGAATAGAGATGGATTGGAGTTGCGCTAACGCGGCTAGGACGCTTGTAAAATTTATGAACTAGTTAACAGCGTGGGGCCCATTGATAACGTACCCAATAAATTGTCCCATAGCTGACTATTATAACGACGACTCCTCTCCCGCCAACTCTTCTCTCTCTCTCTCTCTCTCTCTCTACCAAAAAGAGGAAAGAGACGAGCAAGTCCGTCAAGACCACAGCAGTCTCCATTGAAGTTTCTCAAAATCGAAGCCGACTTTGCTTGACGACTCCATTAAAAAACCTGTTTCTAACGGACTATTTGTTTCCGTATTCTGTTTGATTCCCGAGAGACGTCGGAAAATTGGAGCTGAGAGATTGTGCCTCGGAGTATAGACTATAGACTCTTTGCTTCTATTGAATTTTGCAGTTACGATTGTTCTTAGCGAAGGTGAGGGTTTTCCCCACGTACTTCTAATTTACCGGAGCAGCATCGGTCATCAGGCATGGCGCAAAACTTTGACTGTCCACTTGTTTTCCTTTGTTTCTCCGTCTTCTCTGCAACCAAACCAAAAAATTAAATTTGGCTTTTTTTACACTGTTGCATTTCTTAATCTACCTTGATTAGCTTGGATTAATATATCACTCTTGATTGTTGAATTACTAGCTCCTCTTTCCTGCGAAATAAAGTTCATTTCGAAACTGTTGAATCAAGACATGCGTGTTTTTAGTTCATTATTCTCTTTCTCTCTCTCGGATTTTAGAAGTGAAAATGTTTTTAAATACTATGAATTGCATGCTCATTTGGCATGATAATTTGTGTTTTTGTTATCGGAATGGCTTAATATGATTATTTGTATTTATATTAACAACTAATATTAGAGGGTGACATAAAAGGGTAGTACTGTCTTGTGTTTTACTCTTAATTGTACTTGAAGAGCGGTTGTTTTGTTACATTAATATCCCTATTAAATAGCCCCTACTTGGTTTTGTCTTATTGATTAACTGATGCATTGTTGGAAGTGGCACAAACAAGACTTGAAACTCGTCACACATGTATTTGATTTGTTGTTTATAATTAAATTAATGATACGTATCTATGCATTTCCTCATCCATATGCAAATTAAATTCTGGGCCGATACATGTTTTGATATTGCTAAAAGGTGAAAAGTGTCAACGGACTCATGTAGGTGATCGTAATTTATTGAGTTTTAAGGGTCGGTCTGGTTTGTTTATTTATTTGTTTTTGCTGCACCTCTTCATTTGGTGATGGTAAGGGTGGTCTTTTGCAGGGTTTGATCATAGGATGCTTGAAAGCTGCAAGTAAAGTCCACCTAAATCTACTGGTGAAATATTCGTATCGGACAACCTACAACAATTAAATTACCTGGAGATATGGATTTCCAACGAGACAAATTTGTGAGGTTAGTTCTTTGAGCCCTCCATTCCTACATCTTCATGTTCTACTGGTGTTGTTTCTAACACTGAGTCCATATGGTATTTTTACCTTCTTTACGTGGAACAATAAAACTGCTATATCATATCTTTTTGATTGATATTTTGGTTGGAGAGTAAACCTGTCAACAAGTCTCTTATGTGAAGGTGCTAATGTCGTGACAGCCTCCTAATGCACAGAAGGCATCACACTAGTGCTCTCATTTTGACTTGGGGGTCTAGGTGTACAAGAAAATGGGCATTTATTTTTCCTAACGCAACCGATATCCAAAGTAACCAATCGTCCAATTGGTAGCTTCCTATCACAGATCTCCAGTTATGCATCTGCTCACCCGAGTAATGCAGTACCGATGGCTAGTATCATCCCGTCCAGCCATACTTTTGTACGGACTGCTTTGTAGACTTGTTCTTCCCATCTTCTTGCTCATTCTGTTTTGTTCTGTTCTTTTGGTATTAATCTTTTTTGTTTTGTCTCCTTCGGTATATATTTCTATCTTTTAATTGGATTTGAATATATCTGTTGAAGGGTGAAGAGCTTAATACCTTTGTACTGAGACTTGGTTTTTTATACCTCTTGTGCTGACTGTTTTCAACAGGTTTGAGGATTGGAAATCAGACCAATCTTCAAGTTCTGAGCTGCAATATTCTACTGAGGATGGAATTTGGACAAGGAGTAGATCAATGATAGGCTCAGTAGTGGGACGTACGCGAAGTGGATTTGAGAGGGTCTCCAAAGGAATTAAAAGCTTTAAAACATTTTCAGGCACCTATCGACGAGATGATCAGCCAACAAAAGAATTGGGTAGTAGGGTAAAGATTCTCGACCCACAGGGGAAGTTTCTTCAGAGATGGAATAAAATATTTGTACTCACTTGTGTGATTGCTGTGGCCGTGGATCCATTATTCTTTTACATCCCAGTGATTGATGATGAAAAGAAATGCCTCAGTTTGGACAACAAATTGGACATCATTGCTTGCGTTCTTCGCACATTCGTTGATATCTTCTACATACTTCACATTATCTTTCAATTCCGGACAGGGTTTATTGCCCCTTCTTCACGAGTATTTGGGAGGGGCGAGCTAATTGATGATCCTCATGCTATAGCGAAAAAATACCTGTCCTCCCACTTCGTTATCGACGTTTTATCAATCCTACCCCTGCCACAGGTATGTGCTTTTTTCAAGTGAACTGGGCTATAACTAGCATACAGTGCTTTTGCATTATTACAAATAATCAATCCCCAAGGAAGCATCTACTTTCATACTCTGACGCTATGTTTTAGTCATTAGTGGTTGTAAAATTGCTTTTTCCGGATTTTAGTTTTGCCATTCATGTTGAGCACTAATTAATTTTATTGAGATGGATGAAATCAAGATTGAAGTCATTTTTTAGGTCTTAACTATTCAATTCTCATTAGTCAATTATATTAAGAAAACGCTGATGTTAATGGCATCTTCTGATTTTCCGTTTAACCTCTTCAGGTGGTGATCTTAGTCATTATCCCCCAAACCAAGGGCCCGGTTGCACTGGTTACAAAGGAATTCTTGAAGGCTGTTATTTTCTGCCAATATGTGCCTAGGCTTCTTCGAATCTGCCCTCTATACAAAGAAGTGACTAGAACAGCTGGCATATTTGCTGAAACAGCTTGGGCTGCAGCTGCCTTTAATCTCTTAATATACATGCTAGCCAGTCATGTAAGTTTCATTTGATCATTTACTTTTACAAAAAGTCTTCAAGAAATCTGACACTCACGAAAACCATTTTTCTGTTATGATTGTAACTTTGATAGTTGTCTGGGTTTGCTCTCTTTTAAGTGTATTACTTTGTGTTGGTGTTGCATTTAATGATTTTAGTGGTAAGTACGTATGGGTAGAATTTAATTGATCACTGCTTCAGGATCAATGGGGCATTGTAACTCTTGACATGCAAAGGGTTTAGTGGGAGATGATGACGTTTCAGATCAACATGATCGCTGAACGAGTTTAACTATCGAATCTTCCTTTTTCTCAGCTTATTATATATGTTGGTTGTTGTCAGGAAATTTGGTCAATCCAAATAACTGCTTCTGTTCTCAAGTATTGTGATGAGTTGTTTTATTTACGTGGGCTTTGACAGAATAAATCTATGTACCATAGCTGATATCTTATTTACTAGAAAGTTTCTTAATGACGTTTTCATTGCATCAGACAGGAAGTTCTATAATGTCTATACTTCTAACAGTGAAATGAATCATATTTACCAGGTAGTTGGAGCCTTCTGGTACTTGTTCGCAATAGAACGACAAGATAGGTGCTGGCATGATGCATGTACAAAAGACGATTGCGACAGTTTATTATACTGCAGAGAAGGAGCTGAACCAGTCGATGAATCTCTGATAAGCTCTTGCGCTTTTCTTGAGCCCAGTGAAATAAAAAACCGAACAACAGATTTCGACTTCGGAATATTTCTCGATGCTCTTAAGTCTCGTATAGTGGAGAAAGGAGACTTTCCAAAGAAGTTTTTTTACTGCTTTTGGTGGGGACTGCGAAGTCTAAGGTTGGCGCATGTTTGATCCTTCTGTCCTTGAGTTACTCTAGTTCAGTCATTTGATGCTTTGTAGTAACCGGTTTCATTGGATCAAAAGGAAAACTGCATAACTGACTGTAGATACCTGCATCTTTCCTTCTTCAGTACTTTCTGGTACTTTCTTGATGATGTTCAGCATTTAGAAAACTTCTCCTACATAAACTTTAATACTGTGAAATTTGGGGCTTAGTGATTTCCATGTTTACTCTTCCTTCAGTTCTCTTGGCCAGAACCTCAAGACGAGCACTTTTGTTGGGGAGATTGTCTTTGCTGTTGCCATTTCAATCCTAGGATTGGTTCTGTTTTCATTGCTCATTGGCAATATGCAGGTAAATGCTTCATCCCCATTCCAACACTCTTCGTACATTTATGCATTCCTTTCCCTTTCACATCCTCACAAAAGTACATTATTGTATTCTTCCGTGTTGCAATTGGTGCTGAAGTGCTAAACACTTGTTTCACGGACCGTACAGAAATATCTGCAATCTATAACAAAAAGAGTAGAAGAGATGAGAGTCAAAAGGCGGGATGCGGAGCAGTGGATGTCCCACCGTATGCTCCCTGAGAACCTAAGGGAGCGGATTAGGCGCTATGAACAGTACAAATGGCAAGAAACCAGAGGTGTCGAGGAAGAGTCTTTGATTAGTAACCTTCCTAAAGACATCAGGAGGGACCTAAAGCGCCATCTTTGCTGGTCTTTGCTCAAAAGGGTATGCGTGATTCTCTAAATTCTATCTGTTTAAGCACTATTCTTAACAGTGAGTGAATTGGGAAGGACTTTTGTGATACTCTGAACTCATTTGTTATGGACTTATGCTTTTAGGTGCCAATGTTCGAGAAAATGGACGAACAATTATTGGATGCAATGTGCGATCGTCTTAAGCCAGTTCTTTACACACAGACTAGCTTCATAGTTCGTGAAGGGGATCCAGTTGATGAGATGCTCTTTGTCATGAGAGGCAGTATTTTGACGGTGACCACCAATGGTGGAAGAACTGGCTTTTTCAACTCTGTCGTTCTCACGGCGGGTGACTTTTGTGGAGAAGAGCTTTATACATGGGCTTTGGACCCCAAATCTTCCTCCCCCAAATTTTCCTCAAGTCTTCCCACCTCAACCCGAACTGCTGAAGCCATAACAGATGTTGAAGCTTTTGCCCTTGTGGCTGATGACCTGAAGTTTGTAGCTTCACAGTTCCGGCGTCTTCACAGCAAGCAGCTCCAGCACACTTTCAGGTATTAGATTCAGTTTGTCTTACTCTTGGGGTTTATGTTCGGGGTCAAGGAGCAAAATTTCTTTTTCATGTCCATCGAAACGGCCAAAACATTTATCTTTCCTGGGAGATGGTTACTAAATGTTAATACAAACCAAAAAAGGGGGAGATTAGCTTAAAATTTCAACTACAAGCATCCAATTGAAACACTATCCTTCATAGTATGATCTCGATTCCGTAACATTACTATTGTGCTTGACACAATTTCAGGTTCTACTCACAACAGTGGAGGACATGGGGAGCCTGTTTTATACAAGCAGCATGGCGGCGGCATTGTAGGAGGAAGGCTGAGAAGTTGTTGCGTGAGGAAGAAGATAGGTTGCAGGATGCTCTGGCAAAGGAGGTTGGAACTTCACCAAGTCTTGGTGCTACCATTTATGCATCCAAGTTTGCCGCCAATGCACTACGGGCCCTACGTCGCAGTCGTGCACCCAGTCCCAAATTGCCACGTAGGGTCCCGGCTTTACTGCTCCAAAAACCATCAGAGCCCGATTTTACTGCCGAGGAACATTGAAATTCTCAAAAACATTTCACTTACAGCACTCGGCAACAGGTCTTGCTCTTACAAGTACTTCTATTTTTGCTTCCCTGTCCATTATTTACAGACTTCCAAATAGAAACCTCAGAACAGGTGGGTGTAAATATCATGTTTTTATACATATCACAGAACATAATATATTACAGGCTTTTGTTTAGCATGGTCATCAAAAGAGTTCCTTGTACGCCCAGTCCTTCCTGGATCAATAATATATTCTAACACTTCTCTTCGGAGAAATTTTGCACACATCTGTGATTCAGCATGTTTGACGAGGCCCAAAATTTAAAGACATCTCATTCAGGTGAATGCACAAAAAGTTAGCAGAACGGGGATAGCGACATCATATCGTTGGCCTTTGGGACATTTACTCTTAAAACTGTGAGATATATTCGTATTTTTTTGGCTTAGACGTTACTTTTCTTTGCATGATTTGGTGACTTTTGGGGTGAGTTGTATATGACTGTACAGCTATAGTATAATTCTGAGTTTTAGGAGTATCTTTTTGATACATTCTGTGTCCAACGTTGCATTAATCTTTTACAACAAAAAGATCATCATTCATCCAAACTTATCATTGTCTGGGAAAGAAGTACAACTGTATAATACATATCAGCAGAAAATAGAACTAGACAAAATATACATCAGTGAGTAAGGCAAACTAATCGCCAGCAGGTATTCAGATCTGCCCCGCGAATTAACATTCCATAGAGCATCTTGCAAAGACTTTCCTTATATTTCACAACCAAGATAGCCAAAACATAAAGTCGGAATGCCGAAATAGTGTAAAACCTTTGGGAATACAATTTGACAAGCACATCCCAAGGCAGCATGAACGTCTCTGCATCATCAGATTGCTTCCTTTACACGTTTGTATAAACTGTCGATGACATTCTGCAATAAAACAGTCTTTGTTCAGCATCAATTGATTCAGGGGTAGTTTCCCAAAAGTACTAATCAAGTTTCCTAAAAGTGCGAAAATGTTATGATATTAAAGGTGATAAAAGGGCTAAAAGTGCTTTTTTAGAGAAATGAGTGGGCTTTTTGCCCTAAAAGTAGCCTGGGCTACTTTTGGGAAACTCCCCTCAATTCCAAGCGTACACCTTCCACCAATTCCAAGCGTACACCTTCCACCCCATACACAAATAGGACAAGGGGGGAGAGAAGTATGTATCTACTATCAAGTATCAACATGTGCTGCTAGGCAAAATCTCAAATTTCAGGCATGCTCTCCATCTTGAACACAAGTTAGAAGATGGAGACAGCAAGATACAATAGATATAAGCTGCTGACTAAAAATACTAATGACCCATCTTTTCCAAAATGCACGGCAAAGAATAGGATTTAAAAACATCATACCACATTTCAAATCTTTTCTATATTTAGCAAAGTGGGACTTTTGTTTCCCTGTATAGTAAATATGCCCTAAAGGTGAGTGTAGCTATGGAAATTGAACAATTCGGCTTAAATGAATAGTCCATAACCAAGTGAGAATACCATCTGTTGCTCCATACAGCATTCTATGGTTTTAATAAGAGGAGGTAGAGTGAAAGAACCATCGTTTCCACTACGATATAAGTAGCCAACTCCGGCCTCCCTCCCCGCAGAATAAGGGTCCTCTCAAAACAAATAATTAAAGAAAAAGTCTTCCAAGGGACGGAGAGGAGGATTTCAAGAAGGAGGTACGAGTGTCTTATCCTGGAAAGAAATTTTGCTGGATTTGATCTGATCCAAAAGCTTAATCTAAACTGCAAGCAGTTTGTCATAAAAGCAGGAGCCATTTTGGACATCAAAAATCTAATGATAAAGAAGGGCGCACCCTTTGAAGTCCGAAAAGTTGAGTTTGTAGCAAAAAGGTAATCGTCAGGAGCGCAATAGATAAAACAAAAGAGAGGGCACTCTCTAAGTCATATACTTATATGTTATTACACTATAAGACAAAAAAAAAGTGAAATTATGCACCTTATAGATCTTTTGAGAACAGCATTTTTTAGGCAAATGACTAACAGCTGCAATCAAAGCTTGTCTTGGAAAGATTGCAGTGATCACTGTTATTCCCTGATTAGGAATAAGCAAATGCATATATCTTTCGTTGTGATATATCCACTTAAGAAAATCCTCGCAAAAGGGAAAACATCATCTGCAGTAGTTCCATTAACTATTGGACACAAAGATAACTTACAGAACACATAAAATTAGTTATCGAGTGACCAAACATCGTTACACATGGTACTTCCCCACTTGTCTCAGAGTCTTTGGCCAATCTAAGTGTGCAGATCACAGGAGCTTACCTGATAGTATTTGAGAAACTTGTCCCTCTTCTTCTTGAAAGTTGGGGTGAGAAGATCTCGGTCCATGTCAAATGGTATTGGGTCAAGGTGGACATCTTTTATCAACTCAAAACCTTTTAGCTGCAAAGAGAGCAAGATAAGTTAGGGACACAAAAATTTCATATAGCTATTTGGTTTCATTCACGCAACCTTTTAATCTCAACTTTCAATACAGAGTATACTTGTCTTGTGTACAACCACAGAACAGCATGTTAAGAGAGAGAAAGGAACCTTCTTTTCTTTTCCAGTCTTAGTAAGTTCTTCAAGAATGAATGCTTTTGCCTTGGGATTCTCACAAAGGGTACTAAAATTGGCAGTCAATCCATTCTCTTCAGCCCAATGTACCAAAAATTTCTCATTGGGGTTCACAACAGCTACAAGGAAGGACTCGTAACTGTTCCCATATATCCATATCTGTAAAATGTTGGCAGAATAATTCCTCGGAAAAATTAAAACAGTCCGCAAAGTTTAGCAGAGACAAAGAAACAGAAAATGCCACATTTCCAAAACTACCATGTCAGATGCTGCTCCTAGAAGATAATGGGACCTGGAATGCTCTACACTTGTCTCTTATGAAAGTAGAGTGACATGACGGATGGAACCAAGCAGGCAATCAGATAATAGGGAAAGCACGTGATATCATGATGACATTAGGCTTAGTAACAAGATCTGCCTTTTTCTCTCTTCCTTACATTAATTCCAAATGACAAGAGAGAAAAAACCATTGTACAAACATGGACAATTCAATCTGACGAGCCTGGAGGAACTCGGGGCACAGAACCAACCATTGCTGTGGTGCCTTTAAGTGGCAGCCCTGAGAGGACTCCCATTGTAACACTTTGGCAGTCCATATCATACTATCATGGACTTGCAGAGATTTTATGGATGGAAACCAAAAGGTAGAAGTATTGTTTTCCCTACCATTTTCCTTTCCCTCCATGAAGCCCTGAAATTCTATGATATACCTTATCTGATTGAAATAACGTTTGTGCTGTTAAGGTTCGATCCAATGGTTTGATCAAATAAGCTGTATCATCAGCAATTGAAACAATCAATAGTTTTCCTAGGAGAGATACTTCCAAATGCACAGGTTGTAGGACATGTAAAGGTTGAAACAGGGGCATGGAGGCCAAACTTCATATAGGAAGATACATCGACTGCTAATGTTTTATCACATGAAGTGCTCCATAAGAGTTGCGCAATGGTTAAGACTTTTCCAAATAAGAGTTAGAAGGCAACTATAGGCCAGCAATACTTCATGGTGGAGAATCTAGACCAGCCAAGACAATGCATTTTTTGGGACATGTGTATATCCAAACTGAGGAAAGTTGCAGTGACTTGTCCTTTTTGTTCAATCGTTTCTAGCCAAGAAAAAAGAAAATAATGCATGAACAAAATCTTTAAGTAGTTAAATAGCATCACTTACAACAAAGGTGAACTCGTTTATGATGATCATAGTACGGAGTAATGAAGAGATGAGTGGAAAAAAAGAAGTAAGGATATTTATTGACCCCAAGAATCATATTGAAGGGTTATAGAGTTTATATGCATACCGAGTCAATACCAGAAACACGAGAATAGATATTTTCCAGATTCTCAACTGATACATATTCGCCTTGTGAAAGCTTGAAAATGTTTTTCTTGCGGTCGATAATTTTCATGCTTCCATCTGGTTGCCATTCACCAATATCACCTGCAGAATTTTATTTGTTATGAGCAACATTATAATAGAACCAATCTGAAAATAGGGGGAAAACTTGTACACAAACATGAACTTTGATGAAGACAACCTGTGTGGAACCATCCATCAACCAACACCTCTCTAGTGAGGTCCTCGCGTTTGTAGTATCCTGAGAACAGAACATTTCCTCGTATACATATTTCACCGCAAGGGGTGCTTGATAGGGCATCATATCCCATTTCAGGAACAGATTCTAGGCACACATCCACATTTGGCAATGGAGGACCGACTGTACCAATCATTGCCAGTTCATCTGGCTTTGAAACAAAGGACCCCGCACAAGTTTCTGTTAAACCTATAGAACATTTAACAAGATGAGCCATCTTTGCAATTGATACATAGATGCCAAATTCAGTGCATATTTTTGTCAAATTCGAAAAAATTGAAGGTGGTACAACCACGAGAGAGGGGTATCTCTTTTCTAACAAATTCACGTATCGTGGGGAAAAGTAGGGTACATTTTGGTCTACCAACTATTGGTTCATGGTGGTTGAATAGGCCCCCTGATCCTCTGCAACCCTGCTGAGGGAGGACTATCATTTGAATGTAGACTATGTAGTTGATTAAGGCAGTTCTTCGCATAAAAATCCACAAGCAGAGCTTGCTTATCATGCATCATGCTCGAGGATCTGTAACATGCTATGAGATCTACATTTATACACATAGTAGATGAATAAGAAATTATAAGACAGAGAATGTCATGGCTAGCTGAGCTGCCCAAGTTCATGGTTGTCAATGCAAAGCCATTCTTGACAAAGTTATTGTAATTTGCCAAATCATTTGCTGAATGACAAAGGTTGAATCACATTATGATCGAAAGGTGTACATACCATATCCTTGTAAAACGTGAGCACATGAAACCACTCGTAGAAAGGTTTCTACATAGGTAGCAAGTGGTGCCGCTCCAGATAGAATGACACGTACATTTCCTCCTAGACCTTCTTTTACCTGGATCCATAATTAGCCAAATTGAAGAGTAAATTTGAGCTGAGGCCAAAATCCAATGGGAAACTATAGGAGTTTGAAATGCAGTATTAAAATACTAGCACTACCTTACTGAAAACAATTTTATCAAAAATTGGAGCTGCCTCCGCATGTTTGTAGCCTTTATTCATGTTACGCAGTTTACTGCAGATTTCACATCTAGGATCAATAAGGAGATATGAAAAGGCAATGGCAAGCTTTATACAATAACAGGAATGCACCAGTGTGTTTTATAAGCATCAAACACACATCAAGATTCCAAAAGCACGGCCAGGACTATTGCAGATTTATCCATTTACCTAACTGGATGCCAAAAGGAATTTGTCAAGGCAAATGACTCACAATGCTTAGTTAACAAGGCTAATGTAAAGTTATACTCCTCCTTTAGAGGTAATAGGTCTCACAAAACCTAGCAAAGTGGATTCATATTCCAAGGAGTACATAAACGATATCTTAGAAAGCAAAAAACATAACAATTTTCTCCTAATCTTTTAGCTTCTCTACGAAACACTGCTAAAGGACAGGAGGACGAGGAAATTGAGCAAGGGTGGAATAGCTGAATCGAGTAGTAGATTCTCGGGGTGTGTTGTTAAAAAATGCTCAGGATCAAAAGGAGTTGTTACAGTATATCTAATAGAACAAGCTCGTCGCATCTCTTGTTCGATGTAACTTTCAATAGGTTACATGAAGCAAATGGCACTTACTATGAGTATGCAAGGTTAAACAATGCATTTTTGACAAAACCCGCTGAAGAAGTCTTCTCAACCAAACCTGAAAACACAAGTAGTTATGAATTTATGCATCAAATACTAAACAAAATTGCAGCCTAGTCTCAAGTAGATATATTTGTTTCTGGATAGGACAACAGAAAGTTTCTCAACAGTGAACTTGAAGAATTGCTATGGTAATGATAAATGAATATAGCAATGCCATTTTGGCTTCTGCAATAGTCACATAAAGAACTACTAGGCCATCTAGTGCTTGGGTTAGAGTAAGACCCACTGTAAGGTGGTCTTCAACCCCTAACACAGAAACCATACTTAATCTGCATGTAGAGGACAATAACATGTTTTCAAACTGAATCAACATTCAGGTTAATCATGTTTGTAACTTTTACCTGAATATATCCTGTCTAAGACACGCGGAACAGCACAAAAAACAGTTGGTTTTAGTTCTCTGAGGTCTTCAATCAGTAGTTTAATATCCTGGACACACAATTGGTGAAAGATGTTACAGTGAACAATTCAAAAACAACACTATTTTGTCGTCCGTATCTTACCCCACGCCAAAATCCTATTGAGGCTCCAGTGGAAATGAACACTTCCTCTATGACTCGATCAAATATATGTGCTAGAGGAAGATATGAAAAAAACACGTCCTTCTCACTAAACTACACAAAGAAAAAGAAAAAAGAAGCAAGTTACAGAAAAAAAGGATTGAAGACAATCACCGTATCATGTCACTAACTACAGAATATGTCAGGTTCAACTCAGCTTTGAAACTATCTTACCTGGTCATTCATGCTCTCGAGTGACTGATTTTGTGCCGATATGATCGAAAGAATGCTCTCATGGGATATCATCACTCCCTTTGGGTCACCAGTTGTGCCACTCGTATACATAATTGTACAAATATCTGTTTTCTTCTTAGTTGGGAGATCAAAGTGTTCATTCTTTCCCTACAAGAGCATGTGAATTATTAACTAGAATTATAAGACGTCTGCGGCAGTAGTTTCACCAAAGGTATACAATCTTCTATATAGCATTGATAGTGCTGATACAAGGGAAAAAAAGAAAAGAAACAGGACACGTTTTACTATAAGGCAGTTATGAGGCCAAAAAACGGTATGCATGACATGTCCAGTATCTCCAAATCTTTGAGAATGAGGGAATCTAGAGCCCATCCAGTTCATCACCAGAGGTGGTTACCCTGGATTGCCATTCAGAACTTGAGTTTCAAAATCAATGACTCAAAGCTAATATTAATCACATCTTAAGCTGATTGATAAATGACAGGGGTAAACAGTACATACGTGACACCAAGAAAGTTATACAAGGATTAAGATAGCGTTCATCCAGCCAACCTCAAGTATAGGGGATTTAAGGCTTTATCAAGTTGTCAATCCTCAAGTGCAAGGGATGTTGGTATAGGATCAAGTAACCTTTTGGGTAGATAATTGAGCAAATTAAACCATCAAGAAGCACGCATAGAGCACACAAACAAGCAGAAGGGCGAGCATATGCATAGAGGTAGCTATAACTCAGTGGGAAAAATAGAACTATAAGATCCAAGGTTGTCAAATCGTGAATCGAAATGGTCCTTTTCCGAATCGTGAATCCAATCGAATCGTGAATCACTCCTATTCGGTCATGATTTCTATAATGCATGGAAACATGTTTGTTGTTTTAGGGTAACGAAAATGTATACTATAAATTAAAGTTTTAGACCTAAATCAATAAAAAGCTTTCTTCTAAATGATGATTTGACAATAATGTGGATTACATAGGTAAGTTACTTATATTGCAACTTCCAAGAGATGAAGGTTCGTGAATCCTACTTATGGTCCTTTTTGTGAAAAGAGTTAAAAGTACAAAACAAACCTTTAGAAGGTCTATAAGGTGGTTGTATTCCATTTTTCATTTTTATTCGTTATCACTCTTGTAATAAATCTCCCTTTCTTATTACCTATAATACTACATGAGGAGAAACATAGACTAAACATGACAGATAACGATACTAAAGACCTTAAAAAAATAGCTTGAACCATTTTCCAACAACCAAAAAGCAAAAAAAGAGTCGAAAATGAATTCATGAAATTTTAAGTGAATCGAACAATTCACCGATTCGATACACCGATTCACTGATTTGGATCACTGATTCACTTACGATTCACAGCTATTTTCGATTCAGGCAGCCTATTCGTATCGATTACTCACTGAATCGTATTGAATCGTACGATTCTAACAACCATGATAAGATCTACAGCTAAAATCTGCCCCAAATAACCTCTCTACAGTCAAGTATTGGTCAAACAGTATACAATGTCCTGCTAATGATGACAAAGTAAATAGAAAAATAATAGTCTATACTGCAATGAAAAAAGGTGTGGAACTGTGATATGAGAAAAATTCTACTTGAACAATTTGAAAAAGCATATTGGAAAAGGTCAGCTTACCAGTTGTAAAAACTGATCCCAAGAATATAATGCCAGACCAAAATTCTCAGCTGCCTTCTTTTGTTCTGCAGTAACCTTGCCAAAGCTCACAAGAGCTTCATAACAGAATGAAGACATGAGTAAGTTCAGTATTCCTTCTATTAAGAGAAGCAGACAAGTGCAACTTACTTTTCAAATACTTCATGGTATTAGGAAAGGTTTTCAGGACCTGGAAGTAAAAGCAAAAGAAATAAACAATTATATAGGAAGTTTATAGAAACAAGTTTGAAGTATGAAATTGATGTCAATATTGACGAAAGAACAAGAAGAAAAGAAACACAAACTCCCAAAACTCTCTGGACCTATCATTTTGAGTAATATGGAGATGATTGCTTACCTCAGGAATTTTAGTTTCTTCCACGAAGGTTATTGAAATCTCTGCATGACAAATGATATATTCCACCGCACCAGCACCTTCAAATATAGAAAAATGTTTGTCAAACTTCCACAAGACCTATGCTTTAATAATTTTGGATGAGATTGTGGTTAAGGATGTGAATGGGGCAGGACACTTGTGATATTTGACAGAAATTTCACCAAAGCTATGTCAACAATAACGACTTAAGTTGTTGATAGTCAAGGGGAATCCATTACTAGAATGTAATAGAGTTGCACTGACATAGATACACATACACCAAAATACATGAAGACACAATCATACGGTCCAACAGATGTAACTATGGTTCGGCTGGACAGAAATGATTTCATTAAGGTGTTCTTCCTCTAGAGTTTGGCTTCGTCTCTCTCTCTTGTTATTTTACATTTACTTTGATCGCAACATCATTTTCCTATATTTACGTAGCATTAACCTTACATAAATGTCATAACCAGTCACATTAGAGAAACATATTAGCCCTACCATCGCTTGCTCAGCCCCCAACATGTCATGATGATGTGAACAAGACTTCAATCTCTTCCATGGAGAATAGGAATAATCAAACAAGTTCCTTTCCATACTGAGGTAATAGAGTGATATCTTCCACAGAGTATGGGAATAATCAAACAAGGTGTCTTTCCATACGAAGGTAACATCACTGAACCCAACCAATGCCATTTCTGATCTTTATCGATGGGTCAATCACAGTATCTGAAGAGATGCTATGTTTTTGCATTTTACAATAAGAGTTACTACATAAGTTCTATGTAGCATAACAGAACCCCTTTGGCAAGTTTTGTTCCATGTTGGACAAGTAACAACCATTAATGAGAACAATGAGTCACTGACACCATGTCCTTGTTCATGATTTACTAATCCCAACTACAACAGTTTTGTTCCATGTTGGACAAGTAACAACCATTAATGATATTGATAACAATGAGTCACTGACACCATGTCCGTGTTTGTGATGTACTAATCCCAACTACAAGCCATCCAATGTGAACAAACATAATCCTTCTAAAATGACCTGTTAATCGCCTTACACAAGGAGTCAACACACACACACACACAAAGGCACATGAGCACATACACAAACACGCCAGGGAAACTGCGTACCTAAAGTGTCGTATAAGGGAACACAGTAAAGTCCGTGGGCATTGCAGGCCTGTAAGATTGGAATGTATTACATCAAAATGTCAGCTAAATATCAAAAGTTACTCAGAAACAGATACAAAATTTCCCTTCACTTCCAGAGGTAGCACGAAATATTTATATGCATATAGAGGCAAAGGACTGCTTAAAGGGGAGATACGAGGAAAGAAAATGTAACAGGTCACAGAACTGTATTTTGAGCAAAAAGTAATCGTTTACTTGGTGTTGGTGCATTGGTATTTACCTGCATACTTACAACCCATTTCACGCAGTTGGCACCATAGATTCCACATCTCGCACCCTTCATAAGGAATTATACTAGAGTTAGCATGTACTCATACATCCAACTTTGAAGCAAACTATCAACGTCACAGTCCATTGCAAACCAGTGAAGATATTTATGCAAAGCTCATATTCCAAATCCATTAGAGTTAGACAATTTACTAGTGACCTCCACTAAATTATACAGAGCACGATCCGAACTTATTCCATCAAGAACTATTGGAAGCACAGAACTCAAACTTTCCGATGGGTACCCCCAATGTTGCCGAAGAGAACTAGGATCAGAAGCAGAGAAGCCAAAGGCTTACCACTCTGCAGAGAAAACTATAGTGAAGTTGAGCTAATTCAAAGTTTAAAGGTGCCGCCTTGGCACATACATTCTCAGTTTTAGACTTAATTAGAATACTCACGACAACCTCTAATTGATAGTGACAGTGAACTTCACTATTGAATTGGTACAGACCTAATTACTTACTTGCTTAACACCACAACTGCGGATGGAAGCTCCAACCTTCGACACTATATCATATACATCCTCATAAGTTAACCACACATATCCACCAGCCTGTAGAGAATAAGAATGCCATCACTTATACAACCAAAAAGATAGAGGAAGTAAAGAAACAATCTTAAAGGGCAATAGTCAATGCACCTTCCCGTTAACAATCTCGCGCTCTCCGAGCATGTTGTTTCTTGGATATTTCTCAACAGAAACACTGCAACAAGGTCACAAGTACATTAGCCTCACCACAAACTTTTGCTGATCAGTCCAGTTTGATTCAATTCTTAACCATCAACTTCGCCATAGGTTTTTAGGTTGTTAATCAAAGAAACACAAAATTTACGAAAGGAGCATCAACAGCAGAATTTGCGTGTATATGTATTCTACCCCGAATCCGACGAACGTAAATTTGCGTTCTCTTTCTCCTTCCTTTCACGGAAAACCAAACATAGTCCTTCAATTTCCGGCGGAAAACCATGATTATTTTTGCGGAAGAACAATGGTAGGCGAATGGAGGCCGGTTGGTAGAAGTAGGTAGATGAAGGAGTAGGAGGGTCCCCGCCGCCGCCGGAGAATCGGTTGGGCTGGTCCTTTTGTATCATGCTTGCTAGGTGGCCCAGCCACGGCCTTTATCACCACATGGTGGGTGGGATGGGGCTAACACGCTTGCGTTGGGTCCAGAATTGGGGCACGTGCGATGCGACGTGTGCAATTCGATTTATTGTTAGATGAAAATATATATATATATATATACTCAAAAAAGCAATACATTTATGTGAGCGGAATTAAAGATTGAGTTATATAAACGTCAAATTTTTCGTAAAAGCAACTTAATTAAATTCATATTTAACCATCACTCAAATTCGTATTCGGAATGTGTTATTCTTTTCTTTTACCCAAATCGAAGGAGACAATTTCGTTTACAAATAAAGCCTATCATGTACTTTGAAACCAAAAAAATAAAATAAAAATATCATTCTACTCATAAATTATGTAAAGCATCTCAAAGGTTTAGCAAAATTAGTTCTTGTAAATGGACCTCGGGCTTGGGGGGGAAGGTTGTGACTTGTGAGAGTAATTAGTAAGTGGATTTTAGTTTCATTTCAAGGAGTATTATGAACATCCTCTATGGAGAGCAACCATACAAAAAAGGAGGTAAATTTGGTGATAGGTCCACTATAGAGATTTCATAATCTTGAAATGAAACCGCTGCGGTTACTATCATTTTTTACTTGATTAATTGGTTTATGGAGGAGATATGTTGCCCTCTTTAGTCTTGCAGTTATTCACGTGTGAACGGTATTTCAATTGTAATTAGAGTTATTTCATTAGACATTTTTAGGTATATTACAAAGTTTGACGCAATGACAAAATAGAGAGACACGAATAGATATATATATATATATATATATATTGGAATAAATGACAATGGTGATACGTTCAATTAAATTTACATAAAAAGAAAGAATATAAGTACATCTTTTAACTATTAAAGTCAGCCTTAATGATCCAGCGGTGACCGTGCATGGCTCAACAGTTAGAAGTTTTTAATGAACAATTAAGGGTTTTCAAAAACGATGGTGGAGTTTATGAAAATGCATGATATTTTGCTATTGGGCCAATCTTCACATTTTATAGGGATCCAAATTAAACAACAAATATTGCCACCTGTACGTAATAATTTAGTGCATCATGCATGATATTGATATGAATGAATTTCTGATCTTCTAATTTCCATCTCCCCAACCCATGTTTTCACTGTTAACAAAAGCCATTTATGAAACCGAGTCAACTAATTAACTTAATTTACAAGGGAATTAACCTCACCGGAAAACATCCCAGCAACTCTCGATTCCGGCAGCTGGCGGCCGGAAACCATCTTTCGCTAGTACATCACGGTAAACCGGTCCAACCGACGGCCTCCCGCCGGTCGCCTCCTTTGCCTTCTCGACCTCAACCACGAACTTCTTCTCTTGTGCCATTAATATTGCTCTGATTAATTAACCAGCAAAACTACGTACTCTGGTCTAGCTACTTAATTTGTTTTCAATAATACTGATATATATAGGGATAGGGAGAGAGAAAGTTATAAGCAAAAACGTCTATCAGTTACTTGTGCTATCTTTTTCTTCTCTAGAGTAAAGTGGGGCTTCGGTGGCCAAATTGGAAAAAGGTTGATCAGAAGGGCAACCACAATTAAGGTCCATATATGACTAGACTTAGAGCGGTTTTGGTGGCCTAATATTGCTACCGACGGATACAATAAATTTTCTTGGTAAGATGGATGCAACCAATGTTGTTAATTTGCCGCATTACAAGCAGTTGGTTGAAGAATTTAAAGGTTTTTCTTTCCCAACAAATCCGATTGCTACATGCATCCTGTACTTCTGGTCAATGAATGGTCCATGAAATTAATTACGTACACAATGAGTGTGCTAACTAGTGTACGTGTTTAATTGCGTGTGTTAAGATTTAGCAAATAAAAATGTATTTTTTTGTGACATAATGCTTGTGTTAGTTTGTGTGCTAGAGTGTGTTAAATCTTATAGTGTGCTAGCATGTGTGCCAAGTTTGACAACTATGCTAGCAAACTATAAGTGGGTCTCGCCTCTATAATTTAAACTCCAACCATAAAATATAAATATCCACTACTCCTAATACACACTTGTACGCGAGACTCATCTTTACCCTAACAAACATTTTAACACACAAATTTACCAAACTCATTGTGAATGTTCTAACACACTTTTATGTTATCAATGTCTAACACACATTTGTGGAACCCATTGTTATCCTAATACACCTTTTAACAAATATTTTAACACACAGATATACCAAACTTCATTGCGGATGCTCCAAGAGGGTAGAAATCCCATTAAGAATTTAAAAAAAAAAAACTAATTAATACTATCCTTAATCAAATTTCAAATTTTAGTGTATGTACCAGAAACAATTTTGAACCAATTAATTTATTCAAATTTTCTTTAAGAAATGTTTGACCAAGTTTGATAAACTTTAAAACCAATTGCTTTGGGCTCTCTACTATTAGAATTAGTTTAGATTTCAATGGGTTTATGTGGTACAGTTCAATTCACCCGGTCTAAACCACAAGGGGGTAAAATGGACTTTTCCCATAAACTTCTTGCGCTTTTTTTTGTAATCTGCAAACACACCTTAAAGGCACTTCTTGCACATTTGAAGACATATAAACTTCTCTGTGTTAAAGTAGAGAGAGAGAGAGGTGTTACGTCGTTATAATCCTTGTGTCAGGAATGCAAAAAGGGTAATTTAGTCTTTTCAACACTTAGATTCCATGACAGTGAGAGGACAACTAACGATTTGGTATTAAAGTTCGTCGCTTCCACTAATTTGAGGTGTCCCCTATGACAAAATAGTTTTGCAACGAAGTTTGCATCGTGCATGTGTATTTATATTCTCTTGAACAGAACAAAGTTTTTGTCCATCACGTTGTATCAATTTTTCATAGCTCTCGGACGACATCATCTAGATAGTTGGCCCTTGAGAATAATCGTCGATACGGCTCAATACCAACTGGACAAGCTTTTTTTCATCTTCTTTGCTAGATTCTAACTTTCCAAATATGACATTCTTTCCCTCGTAGAAATCTGCACGCCTTGATAATGTCCTTGCGATAAACAATCACATGACCTTCTTTTGTCAGGAACTGAATTCAAAAAATCCCAATGTTACGCATATCTAGCTATCTCCCTGCCTGCCTGAATGTCGACCTGTTACAAGCATTCAATTTGTATACTAGTGAGATAACCCCACAACTACTAGGATATCTTCTCTTCTTCTAACAATGGAAGTCGAGGTATTAAGAATTTTAAAGAGCAACGATAATAATCCGTATCGCATACTCTATCATGCAGTCGCCATCTAATATTACCAAAGTCATGCAACCCAACTTCCACTAAAAGTTGTTGAATTGGGATGGTGCACCTTAAGCCAAGGCGTCAGTCATACCCACAGAACCAATTTCAATGTCTACCTGCAATTTGAAAAAAAACTGATATTCCTCAACCAGTTTTGCTCTAGTTTGGGATCGATATGGTGAATTCTACAAAGCTTAAAAAAAAAAGGCTTCAGTTTCCTAAAAATAGTATTAACATGCCCTTCTACCTCAATCACCTCCAACTGTGAGTACGTAGCCATTATGCATGCGTTTATATACGTATGGATGTGCAACACTTGCTCACTTTTCACTTCATGCGTTTCACCATTTTCTCTTCAAATGATGATCTCAAACTTCATTTCTTATGGGGGTCACAACAATTGGACACACAGTGCGTTTGCAAAAGATAATTGAAGCATGTTCTTTCCGATGCAATTCCTAGTTTTGCCCAGTGGAGAAAATTGTATGATATTTTTTTGTAACTTTACATGATTGCGTGACATAATGTATGACGTTAACGATAAATGTGTCCAGAAGAAGCCTTTCTACGATACATACCTAGCATGATGATGTCATTTTTCTTCCCAAATAGTACTTATTATCATAGTTTGCTTGCATTTCTTTAGTTTTTCCATGCTCTGTCTGGAGGTGGCACTTGTGTACCGCGCTGGTCTTTGTGTAGTTTGCAGGGTTTATGCTAATTGCGCCCAAAAGAAGGCTTCTACGGTAACTAGCACGGGAAGAAATTCTTCTTGTTGATCCTTCCTCTAACTATGAAGGACTTTTGCTGCCATCCTTTACGCAACTGGCTTGAACTTAAATACCCTTACGGGCTCTATCTTTGGTTATTGATGCATGTAGCTTGGCGTTCACAGTAGCCATGTTAAATTTTTTCATGATTGTGATGTACTCCTCTGTAATGATGTCACAGGCGTCTCGGCCTCTTTGTCTTCAGCACTCGTTGCCATTCGATTGCACCGTCCCAATTCTCATATCATAAAGAAAGAGGGATGTGCTGTGTGCAATATTCCTAACATGGTTTTAATTTTAAAGTTCATTAGTTTCTGGAGGATTCATTTTTCATTTGAGGTTTATGGTTTTGCAGTTGGCAGGCGAATCATGGGCTTTGCATTCTTGCTTGTTTTCTGTTTCATCAAAGCTTTTGGCTTTGAGCGTCGCTTGTTTGAAGCTGTGTTGGACTCTCGTTACGTGCGTTTATATTTTCCTGCTGGAGGTGGACATTGTGTTGTGACCGCGTCGTTCGGTGTCAAAAATAAATTTATAAAATCAAGAATTAACTACTACTTCATAGAATAATGGTTAAAACCGAGTATTGTTCCAACGGGAACTGAATGGCTAAGTTATGACAAATTTGATTAGTTTGGAAAGAAAAAAGTTGATTGATTTGGTTTGTTTGGAATAACCTAATTAAATTAAAACAATGAATTGAAAAGTTTGAAAACGATGGAGGAAAATATCTAGGGTTTTGAATCCACTCCGATCGCGTAACAACAATATGCATAAGCTAGGTTTATTTATTCGAATCAAAAGAGATTATCGCTAGGGCTTGCAAACCCTAATGATAATCATAAAGAAAAATCAGGACTATCTCATAGCACGGACCATCTCTCAGTAGCACGGTCTGGCCACCTAACGATATAATCCGTCTTACGAGCATAATCTATCTTAGAACTCCAACCACAAACAGTGAAAACTATTGCAAAACTCGATATTTGAAATCGCAAATACAAATACTTAATCGATAGGAAGAAGTAAAATCAATTCATTCAATTGCAATGAAAAGGATTTCGGAGTTTTACAATCGATCCGAAAAAAACAAACACAAACCAAAACCTATGCATAGACAAGGTTACTTGGGGTTACTTGCCATGGAAACGTGCGCAACTTTTCTTCTAAGGTTACTTGGGGTTGGGGTTACTTGCCATGGAAACGTGCGCAACTTTTCTTCTATTCTGCTCTCAGCCGAATGTTTTCTTCCAGCCGCCCTCTGTTCTCCCGTTTTTCTATATATATGGGCTGCCGAGATTTTGCCTTCGGAAGATAAATTCTTTCCTTTTGGACTTCTTTTCCTAATCAAACTCCTTCCTTGTGTGCACCAAATAATTGCCCAGGAAAGAAGAACTTTCCTCCGGCCCAGTCTTGGTCAAAGTTCTACATACAGTACTGCTTGGGTCCACGTGGATAAAAAGAGCAAAATTCATAACTCCAATTATATTGGTATTTTATTTTCTCCACCGAATAAATGCTAGCCCATCCGTAAGACCTTCCAATTCGCACGTTTTCACATCCACCAGTCTCCAAAGCCTACAAACACCACAAATGCTAAAATATATCAAGTAACATAGTAAACGGACCGACAAAGCGTAGATTAGACGGATTAAATGGATGCTTTTCAGCACCTATCATGTTGTAATCATTCTGGACTTCATTGTAAAGCCCTCTGTGCTGGAAACTGGGTTAGTTTTTTCACATGATATGCACATGAGATCCACAACATTGAAGGGCTTCTAACACAGATCCGTGTGCAAAGCATTTTCCTTATCGGACACCCCACATTTCTCAGGGAGGAGTGAGATCTTTGATGGATCGTATGATCCGATTTTACCGAAGATGCAGGCTTGATGCAGTTGCAGCTGTATACCTATCTAATTGTGTATTCGCCGGTGCACAATAAACTTACATTTCATTGAATATTTGAAGGATCCGGCCATGTAATTTGATATACAACTAGACAAATCAGTTAAGCACAAAGCACGAGTACTTCTAATTACAATTTAGTAAGTTGCTTAAAAGGTACTTCAGTATTATTGGTTTAACAAACTTCGAGGTTCAGGCTTAGAGTCGGAAGTGCGTGTTGAGTACACAGATCTGGCGGGTGGAACATCGTGCGAGGAAACTGTTGACGAAAGAGGCTGGAAATTTGTGTTCCCGACAAACCAGTATAGAGCCCATTTCAGATTGCAGAGTGTGTACTTAAGAGCTTTAGTCCAATTCTCCTGCTTGTTGAAGCTCTGTGTGATAGAGTAGCTTTCCACTCTGTCATTCTCAATCCTGTAAGAAATTGCGCTGTTAAGTGGCCAGCAAAAACAAAAAAAAAGTACTGTTTCATCAGTCTATGTTTCTTTCCGTCTGTCATTTTTGTTTATACAGATGAAACTGTTTTTTTATTCTTCTGGAATCGGCACAACAGATGTAACTGTTATCAACTACTAGAATTTTCCAAAAGCCAAAACAAGGAAACATTCATGTGCAGAAATAACTAGAGTTTAGCAGTCTTACAATCTTGGCTAAGGCATACACGAACATATTCACCAGTGATGTAAATAAATTTTCTGGCACACAGAATGACTTACTTATAAGGCAGCTTGAAACATTTCTCGGGCGGTATGTTGTTTTCCTTGTCCTTGGAATTTGCAAACTGGGTAAACTCCTTAAGACAAGTCAAGAACAATGTCATTGCTTTGTCGTAGCGAGTGCTCCAAAACAAGTTCACCGGACCAAACCTAAGAAAACTTGCATCAGATAATTCCACAGGCAATAGAAAAACATGAGAATTGAAGAGAATAAGTGGGCCAAATATCCAATTCAGACTCCAGAAATACACAGTACACTTCCTGCACCATGTACTGCTAAGTACTAGTGCTTTATTCAAATCCAAGCTGCATCTACATTCAAGTTCTGAGTGGATTCCAATAGGCAAATGAAGTGTGTACATACAGTTCATAGGTGTTGTTGCCGCTGTCCATGATTCGAGGATAGCTCCCCATGGGAAGAATTTTTATGCGATATCTGAATGCCAGTTAATTAAGTATGTAACACAAGCCAATCAATACAGATTACGTTTGATAGAATGATGTGGACAGATTTGGCTTCACATCAATAAGCATTCCTAGGTTCTATTCAACATGACGAAAATAAGAAGAAACTTTTCCCAAAACATTAATCCAAGGGGACAAGAACAAAAATTTCAACAGGAAATTTCCTAGCAACCTTTTCCCGTTACAAATGCAACGAGAAGCATTCATCTCGACATCAAAGGGATTAAAGAGAAAGAAAAAGAAAAAAGAAATTACAGAGTTCATTCTTTCTAGGCAGTTCATAATTCAATACCCACAGTTGTACCTACCAGGCAAACTTATATTCCACAGAAAGCTTCTTAAGACCAGTAGGAAACTTTAACCAAGCTTTTGAAGGAAGTGTCAGCATAAAGTATAGTCACGCAGCTTATAGAAGAAATAGAAAAATTGGCAATGCTTACCTCTTAAAAACCCAAGTTAAGGTCTCACTCTATTTCATAACTAGTAAACCCAATATAGTTCCAGCAATCTAACAGAAAGATGTTTTTAGACGACAATGGAGACATCACACACTTTACACATACTCTCCAACTAGTTTATTTCAATCTAACTTTTCGAAGTGCAATTCACCAAGGTCGCTCATGGCATACAAAATTGAACAAATATACAATTCTCTGTTCAGTTGCCTGAAGGAGCTACCAACAGAAGGAAATTCAATTCAATTCACTGAGAGAAACACAGCGAAGAAGAACCTCTCCAAGAAAAAAGGATACGGGAATTTTGGCCGAAAATATTGAGCCATTGTGTGGAGAAGAAGACATGCTTGGCCCCAAGCGGCATTTATCTCATCCCATTCAACCTAAGCATTTCCAAAACATGGTACATGCTGTTAGAAAGATAGCGACAAAGCCAAAGAGATACACAATGAGTTCATCCCAAATAATTAATTGGAGAAGTGGGATAGGAATGGTGAAAGACTTATCGGCTTCTTGGGAATAAACGCATAATGAGGATTTCACAAATCAACACAAATGATTGCCAGACTTAGGTATTTTATCATGTCTACCAGAACACTGCATGTCTGCAGCACTCGCCATTGCAACTTCCCCTAGTTAACTGCTTTACCTATTTTTACTACATGAGACCCAATGTCCCTTACTTGCATAAACACATCGCATAAAGAAAGACAGACATTTGAATCTTAAATGAATCCAAAGTATCTGAGAAATAAAAAGAATATCCAAATGAGTCAAAAAACATCCATTCCTGATTCCTAACACTTCCATTTGTTAGGTGCACAAGACACTGGTAGAGACATCTAAATTGACCCATCCAAGGACACTTTCTAATTAAGTTCCCTACTTCCGTACCGGAATCTTAGGAAGTCTTCCCAAACGGAAGTTGTTGATTGTTCCAAAATCTCCATCATACCATATAGGGAAGGCATCATTGAGCACATTAGTGCGCTTCAACAACTCTAAATGTGCTTGTGAAACTTCAATTTTGGCCAAAATTGCATCCCTCTCTTCCTGTTTAACGAAAAACCAAGTTAACAAGCCAAAGAGATGTGTTGAAAAGTCAGAAAACATTTTCAATTAAAAGCAGAGAGATAGTACTAAACTTACTCCACATTTAAAGTTCAGAAGAAACAAACCCACTGTAGATAGTCAGATTGGTTGATGGATGAGAATGAGGGGTGCCTAGACGTAACATGTCAAAGTATAATGTGGGTGGGAGTAATATTTACCTCATGCACAACACGAAAAAGATTCTCAAATGGAAATTTATCACAAAATATTCATAATTGCTGTGTAGTAAAATCATCACCTTCCCCAAATACACCCAGGCACACAGAAAAGAGGACAAAACAAAACCAATCTTCTGCTTCAACAATAAAAGGTTCACTGCACTACCTTAGTTGGCACACCAGGGGATTAGCAGAAATCCAATATATGACAATTGACAAGTATGTATTGTGGCAGTCACTCAACAAGCAAAAATATCCCCAATTGACAAAACTTCACACTCCAGGATAGTGTATTAGGGCAATTAGTAATAACCACAAAGGAAACTAAAGAAGAGGGTTAACAGAACACACCTGATGAGAAATTAACTGAAACTGAAAATTATTGAACCCATGCCAATACCTGGCACACATGAACGAAAAGAAAAATTTATTAACCAAGGATTTTGGTGTGTAGGATTATATATGTGCCTATATGTGTGTGTGCGTATATAAACACACACACACACACAAGTATATGTATTGTTTAAACTTCGTCAAATAAATTATCATTTCATCAAAAGTCAAATATTGAGGCCACTTTACTGAACAATTTTACGAGAAGAAGAAACTCACCGCTCTTCCAACTCTTTAAAGCGGCTAGATTTTAACTCTAATTCCTTCAGTTCTGCAGTCACTTGAGCACATTGCTTTTCTGTTTCTTCAATAGCTGCTTCAAGTTTTTGTTCTTCTTCTTCAATCTGAAATAGCAACCAAGGAGACTATATGAATATCTTGAACCCCAAAATGCACTTTTTCTAAAAGTTCAAGTACCAAGTGATAGGCATATCCAGAAGAAAATACACAAAAATGCATGCGTGACCTGCCCCAAATTTTCCATAAACCACTTATCACCCACAAGATTGTGCAAAGATAACACATAGGTGTTTTAGTGCAGTTAAGCCAATAAGATCAAAGTCAATCATAGCGTTGCCAATATTGTACCATAAGTATGGATTTTTCACATATTTTGTGGACTCTTGCTTTTCTGTTCAGAGCAATCATAACATGGAGGGACAGAAAATAAATCAATCAAAGCAACACCATAAAGAAACCAAAAATTGGTTTATGACATCACAACAACAGCTACAGTGATCATTGCGTATCACTCACGATCCAAAAACACTGCCTAGAAGTGGTCATGCAATTGACATATAAATACTTCCAAAAAGTAACACTCCAACATGTCCACTCATCCCCCAGATTTTGGGAAATCATCCTCTCTGAATTAAAAAAAGGCTGTCCATTCGTCTAAAAGAGTTAAAGACAAATAATCTCGGCTAATTCATTCGACAATTTATTTTATGGACAGGAAACCCCACAATGTGTTTTCTGCATGGCACTGGTTACCAATATAATCAATGCACCTTGAGTTTCTCCTTGAGAAAATCAGCCTCGCTAAGAACATTTCGAGACTCCCCCTCCAAGCGCCGCAGACAGGCTTCATATGCTTTGATGTCTCTGTTCACATCCTCAACCTCCTTATCAAGTTTATCAGATAGCACCCTCATGCACTCCAGGCATAAAGGTTGCTCAACCTAAAAGGAAAAAAAATAAAATAAATCATATGCCAAAATCTTAGGCACCGACTCTTCAACCTAAAAGCAAATGTAAACAAATAGACAATAATGCAAGAGTAAATTCTGAAAGAAACAAATTTTCAAGGCAATTCTATTATTGCTTTGAAGTTTGTTTGGCACGAAGAAGGTAATACTACTTTATACCTGCGTCTGAGTTGTGGCAATATCAAATGCATGCTTTAGGACAGTTATTGTTGTGTGAAACCCAGATTTGTTTGGCTGCATGGGAGCACCAGTGGAACCCTCAGACGATGGCGATTGAGCCCCCCCTCCATCAGATATAGAGTCACTCTTGTAGACCGAAGCCGCCGGCGGAGGCAGCACCACAAACGACTCCTCCATTGTTTTCCCAGACTGGCTTGTCTCAGGCTGCAACCCTCCAGCACGCAGACGAGGAGGCACCCCAGGCACTTGATTTCTTTGCTTTGGCAATACAACAAAGGACTGGTCCATCCGTGTCGACGCCAGCACACTGCCACCACCGTGCATTGAAGAACCCTGCATTCCTGCATGGTTTATCCTGAATTGGTAATTGAAGTTGGACAACAAAAGCAATATCTATTTCTCTAACATCGTAATCATGTCTTGATAACAGGTCAAATAAAGCTTCACAGATGGAAGAATACTCACATCCGACAAAACCACCAAACAAAAAGTCATCCAAATGCAGTGAGGGGACGAACTTATAAATGGAAACCCAGCTTGTGCAAGAACTCAAATCTAAATCTACATGCAGTGCTGGATCCTGGGAGTCAGGCCAATCGCACCTCCAAAAACAACTAAAATCCCTATGTAATACCAACATTTGGTAACAAAATCGTGATATTATAAGGGTTCTCACCCCAAAATTCAAATTATATAAATCTGCACCCCAAACTTGAAATTCTTGATCCGTGTTTGTATGCATGTAACTCAGACTGAACGATTTTAGTACAAAAAAGGCTCTAAAATTGCCCAAAAGTAAAAAGCTTTCTTGATATAAAATCAAAAGTGAGTACTAGAAAGTTAAGACAAATTCCCTACTCTTACACGTCTATAGATATGCACATATATATGCAGGAAAGCAAGCAGCCAGAGGACAAACAATCGCGTTGAGGATAAAACCACTTACTTAATTCAGCTCATGTGCAAACTCAAGCATGTTTGAGCAGTCAGTCAATTTGAAAACCTAAAGACAACTCTTTCATAGGAGTACAACTTTATGCCAGCACGAAACGAATTGGACTCCATAATCGAGAAGGGGCAGGCAAAACGTCGAATTAATCAATTAACAATTGGAATCTTAAAACCACTTACATGTCATATATGCATTGAAATCTAGAGAGAGAGAGAGAGAGAGAGAGAGAGAGAGAGAGAGAGAGACCGGAGCGAGAAGAGGAGTCGTTGAGGAACTTGTCAGCGTAAGAATCGACGCCGACGATGCAGAGATTGTTGCGACAGTTCTGGCAGGCCCATCTTGGGAGGTTCGGGTCCACCGGAAATGTCCGGCCCTTATCCCCTGTATTGTTATTGTTCTTCATCGGCTGGTTTTGGCATCTACCAGTTTCTACTGCTGATTTGATGGTGCAATTTGCGCAGAGAGAGAGAGAGAGAGAGAGAGAGAGAGAGAGAGAGAGGGAGGGAGAGGGAGAGGGAGGGAGGGAGGGATGAGGAGTCGTTCACTTCTGCAAGGTAAAGACAATCGTGGCAATTTCTGGGATTCGTGTTTTTGTCAGATAAACGGAACTGTTTCGGGTTTTATTACTGTGTATCCGGATCCGGATTCGTTTTAACATTTAAGTTTTCCTCATTAAGGTAAATAATTTTATTTTAAAACACAAACTATTGAATTTTACTTGTCCAAAACAATAACAGAATGACCTTTAGGGAAAATAAGGATCTTCAGCGAAAAAAGGAAAGAGAGGGATGGGGTTTCTCTCGCTTTTGGCATAGCGGGCTCCTAATAAGGGGCTCGCACGACGGACTATTAGTTCAGTGATAGAGCGCGCCCCTAATAATTACTTCATTATAGACTTTATAAAAAAAAAATTCAAACCAAAATAAACTAAAAACAATTGTCAAAATCTTTCGATTTATCAAATTAATTAAGTAGTGCAACAAAATAAAAGTAACTTTTGTCTTTGCTTCAACTTTTACTTGTTCATCATCTAATTAGACGATGATTTAGATATACTCTTCGTGAGATGGTTCATTTATTTATGTTAATTAATTATCCAATAAGATGATTTATGTACACACTTTACTTAAAAACAATATGATCGTATGTTTGTTGCATTTAAACTATTTCCTTATAAAATTAGGAGGCTTTGAGGAAATCAAAAAAGTAAAGGAGAAAAATTTTCCATCATCGCCAAAACAAACATGTCATGAACGTGATCAAATTGCACTTTGCACTTTCATAGCACTATTGATAAATTCCTTTAAAAAAAATCTATTGATAATTGTTGATTTAGGTGTTTTGGCAAAATAATTGAGCCATTTTTTTTATTTCAAATTTTTTCTGCATCTATTAGTTTTAAGTCGATTTTGTGTAGATTATTTGTTCGCATTCACAAGAAGAATTTAAAAAATAAAAAATTAGTATTCAAATCTATAAAAAATTCACTAAAGACAAAAATAATGCAAAACATACAGATTTTTTTTATACTACTTTTGTTTTTATTCAAAAATATTTAGTTTAGTTGATATTTTTTTTATTTTTTGGATTTCTCTCATTGAGATGAACCAATAATTCACAAAAAAAATGACGCAAAATTAATACTCCCTCCATCCCAGTTTGTTTGCCCAATTTCGACATACGTGCCTTTCAAAAAATTGTTTATATCTCACAATCTATAATGATTTATATAGTTTCGAAAATATCATATTTTATATTTAATTGAGATATATCAAACAAGATTCATATTGCATATAAAAATATTATAAATTAAAATATATAGACAATTTTGTAAGAGGTTCCAAATAGTGAAAATGGACAAACAAATCGTGACGGATGGAATACATGCAGAAAAAATTAAATAAGGACAATATAATAATTTGGCTCAATTATTTAGCTAAAACAGTACATCATTTTTGTTGCTATATGGCTGACCCGAGCCCGTTCCGATCCGATTGATAGGGTAACGGGTGGGTTACCACTTAGATTCTAGGGCATATATATCTGACCAATATGTAAATAATATCTTCTCTTCACCTCTCTCTCCTGTTCTCCGATCCTTGCAATTCAGATCAAGCGAGAGACGAATACATCTTCATCTATCACCTCTCTCTCCTGTTCTCCGATCCTTGTAATTCAGATCGAGCGAGAGACGAATACATCTTCATCGATCGAAAGGGAGAAATTTTATAACTCGATCATGGAGGAGACGTACCAAATCTACGTCAAACTCCTAGACGGCAAACACCGAGCCCTAAATTTCCCATCCCCATCGATCCCACTTCTCTCCGTCAAGAACCAAATCCGCCAGCTCACTGGCGTTCCGATTTCCCAACAGCGACTACTAACCGGCACTAAACAACTCGACGAAGACTCCTCGTCCCTCCTCCTCCACCCCTCCGACGGCGGGCCCCATCCGACGCTCCACCTCCTCCTCCGCCTCCGCGGTGGCAAGGGCGGGTTCGGCTCCCTCCTCCGCGGCGCCGCCACCAAGGCCGGCCAGAAGAAGACCAACAACTTCGACGCGTGCCGCGACATGAGCGGGCGGCGGCTTAGGCACGTGAACGCGGAGAAGAAGCTGGAAGAGTGGAAGGCCGAGGCGGAGGAGAGGAGGTTGGAGAAGGTCGCGGACGAGTTTATCAAGAAGAAGGCGAAGGCGGCGGGGAAGAAGGCGGGAGTGGTCGGGGAAGCGGAGAAGTACGTGGAGAAGTATAGGGAGGAGTCGGCGAGGTGTATGGAGGCGGTTGAGAAGGCGGTGAGGGAAGCGGTTGGGAATTCGAAGAGGAAGGTTGCGGCGGTTGGAGTGGGGGGTTCCGATGCCAAGAGGTTTAAGATATGGTAAAGCACTTCAATTCTTTTTGTTCTTGGTTTAGGTTTCTATGGTTGTTAATTTGTTATGTTGGCAGCTAATAGTATCTGAAGAGACTTGATAATACTTGTACATGTGGGAAGTTACAACTTATGACTATCCGGGTTCTCCTCAAAGGGTGAGACCGATGCAAATATTTAATTACTAGATGCCAGAGGGTGTGCAATGCTTGTGCAAAACTCATTACACAAAAGAGGAAAAGAGAAAAATTTGCAATTGAGATTTATCTCTAGCAAAATTTGATTTGAGGAAGTAGAGAAGAGGGGAGAAGAAAGCAGTTTATTTTTTTGTCCTTAAGCAGTTTTTTTTTTTGGCAGTTAAAAGGGGTGGTTTAGGAAATAAACATGTGAGCCAGCCTCAAACTCACCTTCACCCCACAAAGGGGTGTTCCCTTTATAATAGTCATTGATGGTATAGATACATAGGTTAATGAAAGGTCATCTAGGTAGTTTTGTCTTCTTTGGTTCTAGAACAAATATGACAATAGTTCTTGACAAGAGAGGAAACACAAATGAAATTTTTTGGCTTTATCGATATGTAGATAAGGATATGTCATTGTTGTTCGATGACAGTAGCTCAAACTTATATTTGATAGCTTACTGGTGGATTTCAAGATTGACTTTGTGGATTTACGACAATAGATTGGTAGTAACCATTTACCATTGAAAATATTTCAATGCAGGATAGTAGTCATACGAGCACGCCAACATTGTATGTTCATTTGACCTCTAATCCATCTTCTGCCTTACTTTCACAAGGCATCTATTATGAACCTTCTTTATAGTCATAGGAATTGAACATCGAATCCCTTTGTTTGACGTCCACATGTATCCAAGCAGAACCTTGGACTAACCGTGTAGGAGCAGCAAAGGATCCCAATAGCTCTTTGCTGCTTGATTAAGCTATCCCTTTGTTTTGAATGTTATTTACTACAAACAGAATTGAAGCCGCAATATATTATCAGAACATGCCCAACTGTCTAACCTGGGGATCTTGCATATGTTTTTTTTCATTTCTGATTTTTTTTTTATCGGTTCATATTGATAGGATGGGGAAGAGAACAGTTGGTGGCAGTGGTAGTGATGATTCAGATGAGGATGACAGTGATGACATTGAAGAGGATGAGGATGAGAAATCTGTTATTTTAGATGGTGATAACCATTTGGGCTCAAGTAAGGAAGCTGAGGGTAGTCTGGACTCTGTTACTGGCCGGAAACTGGATGAAGAACCTTCTGTTGGAGGTTCTTCTGAGAGTGGTTCTGAGGGAGAGGATTCTGCGGTAAGGAGTTCATTTTTTGTTGACAATTCTGATGCAGTCATGGCTGGCTGTGAAAGCAATGGTGCTAGCAAACCAATTTTAGAGACTCAGGGAGAAGTGATGGTGGCGAATGTAGATACATCTTTCACAGAGGAGGCAGCTGTGTCTGGGACTGAAGCCTTTAAGGCTGAGAAGCAAGAATCCGATGGACCCGAGTCTGGTAATCTGGAGGACACAGTTGGTCTGAAAAATTCTAGCTCTGAAGATGGGGGAGCTTTGGAATGTGGAACAACTGATGCAGAGGTTGGTCTAAAATTAGTATCTGAAAGAGCCGTTCATGAAGAAAGTGTGGTGATGAGCACAGATGTCTCAGATGTTGTGAAGCCACTAAATTACGATGAGTTTAATTCGGCAGCCGAGTTGGAGGTACGATCTTGATAACCATTTTTTTCTCCAGGCTATGGTTTTTGTGTATTGGTGGCTAGTACGTTCCTTTTAAGTGCTCTAATTTGGAGTTCTTATTCCATATTTTCTGAAACGTCTGTCACTTAGGTAAGATTTATTCTGAATACATTATGCAGTCTACTATTTGTATTACTACGAATGCCAATAATATTCATCTTCCAAAATATTAGAATTTGATATCTTTAAGAATGTACTATTTAGTCTATTATATAAGGTGGGCTCTCTTTAATCTTAATCTTTCTTCTTTTCTTTTCTTTTCTTTTCTCCGTAGAAATGTTTTGAGTCTTGCAACTAACATCTTGTTTTAACCTTGTTCATCAAGGGTTTGTCCCCTCTTTGAGGGAACTCTCTAGGCATATAGATTTGCCCATGACTACATTCATTCAAATGTGATTTGCTGTTCTTTCACCGATAATATTTTTGGTGGGATTTTTTTTCAGCCTCGTCCATAGGTTATTTTTATCTTTTTTTCTTCTTTTAAAAACAAAATGGTATGATTTCCAACTCTTTTATATATTTTTTGTGAATTGCAAGTTCCAACTTATTTTTATCTTTTTTTCTTCTTTTAAAAACAAAATGGTATGATTTCCAACTCTTTTATATATTTTTTGTGAATTGCAAGTTCCAACTTATTTCTCTTGCTGTTGAAGTCTTTGTGGAAGCATGTTTGGCTGGAACACTCGTTCAGGGAGAAGTGCATTCAGTGTCGAAGCTTTTGATTGTCTTCCCATGCCATTATCTTCAAACTTTTCTTTTCAAGGCTTGTTTTGGGAAACAAACACACCCTTCAGCTCTTCAAGTGTAACCACAGGGCACACGTTTATGTCCTTATGTGACTTTGCCTAAATAAATGTTTTTACTTTTATTGTTTTCTGTGGGTGCATGTTTAGAAAGCTCTTGTTGAATGTAAAATCATTCTCTGAATGCTCTCCATGGTTGCTGTCTGCTTTTTATTTCCTTTTATTTCACTAAGTATGAATAGCAAAAGCATGTACTGTTAACTTGGCCTTTGCACAGGTTCAAGAATAAGTTCTGAAAAATACTCTACTTGGTAGGTAGGTCTAAATTTCGATGGATATCGGATTCACTTTAAAATTGGTAGGATTGGTGTTTGTCTGCCATCTATATGACACTTCCCAAGTTGCGATATGTTCCTTGTGGGTATATCTAATTTGTTGAGTAGATGCTTCAACCTATTATCAGACCTATGTTTTTCGAATCTTTGGGCAAAACCAAGCCATTTTCATGATTAGTTGTCCCTCTGTTGCACCATAAGCTGTCAGTTGTGAAGAGTTTCATGTGGAAATTCATTTCTGGTTTATCTGTTGCCGGAAAAGAAAACTTATTTGTATGTGCCAATAAGACGACAATTTGTGCGAAAATTAAAATTTGGCCCGAGAGTAGCAAATAAAGCCTTGCAGTCTTCAACATGAGTTGCATTCATACATGTTTGCTGTCAAGTTATCTGGCTGCAACTTTGATATTAGCTTTTTTTTCCTTCAACAAGTGCTGGGCTTTTTTTCCTTGCAAGCTGTCGGTTGCAGTGGATTAGGAACAATATCGTAATTGGTAGTTGAAACAGGACTTTGTTCTTGAACCATACTGTGTTTCTTTGATGACGTGCTCCTGCTCCTCTTTTTTTACTGGCATGTAGAAAAGCAAATATTATGAATGTTGAAATCTGAGTTGCAACTAATAATTTTGGCAACTTTCTGGTATGTTTGTAGGCTCTTGGCATGGAGAGGTTGAAATCTGAGCTGCAATCACGCGGGCTGAAATGCGGGGGTACATTGCAAGAGCGTGCTGCCAGGCTTTTCCTGCTCAAAACCACACCTTTGGAGATGCTTCCAAAGAAGCTGCTTGCCAAGAAATGAATAATTCGAATTATTTTCATGGCTTTGTATGCCTCTCTTTGGAAGTGGTTCATTTTGAGTTCCAATTTACAAGTGACTGCTCACGACTTGAGCAAAATAACAGAATGTTGATTTGAGGTGTCCCAAAATTAGATTTCGTCTGCTGTGGCACACATCTTGACTGTTGCTCCGAGATTTGTCAATATACTTGTGACTCTGTAAGATACGATTGTTGAACTGCTTGATTGAGGAAAGATTATCAATGCCTCGATTTCAAGTATCAGCTATATGAATGTCAAGGGTGGTGTTATGTTACACTTATGTACCGTGTGCGTGTTCACAAAACTCTAGAGGTAGATTTTGAGATTTTAGCTTTTAAATGTCCGTAGTGTTTGTCAAAAATTCTTGTCTAACAGATTAAAAGGATTCTAAAATCTGATTCTAGACAAGCTAGGTTTGCAGTGCTTTTCAGATAGATTTTAAATTGTAAGTATTCTGAAAGGTAATTTTTAACTTTTTGTAGTAAGCAGTACTAGCTTTCACATATGGTAAACATAAATATATGCTTTTACTTAGATCTAAAACTTAAAATTTGCAGCATAATCTAAAAATTGTAATCTATAATATGTATCAAGAGCTATTGCAAACACGGTGACTGCGTATCATATCAAAAAATTACATTTACAAGGTATTTTGCTTTATGTACACCACTCAACCTGCTAATTTTTTCTTTTCTTTTTTTGATCCGCAAACGAATGCAATTCAAAACCACTACTCTGCCTAAGAGAAACGAAAGCACACTCCAAACATTAACAAAACTCAAGAATCAAACTGGTTGCAGAACACCATGAGCAAGAGATGGGGAATTCCTGCAAACTGGGCATGAATTGTTCAATCTAAGCCACGCATCGATGCAACCAGCGTGAAAGCAATGCTGGCACTCCGGTATACATCTGACAACCTCTTCCGCGCGATAATCTGACAAGCATATCGGGCAAGTTCCATCATTAGGCCCCATGGGGAGACGCCGGCTTTCACCGAGAACTACTTTGGTGTATGATTCAATGCTGGATTGGTCTAAGCCGGAAATTGAAGTGTCGGATGGCTGCAGTGTTACCGTCGGATCAAAGTTTTGCTGCCTGGCCATGCCGTGGCTCTGCCTTCCATGGATTAAGCATATGCATGCTGTACAGAATGCGCATACAATGGTTGGAATGGCTACGGTGAGGGAGATCATCTTGAGCAATCGGAGATGGTCAGCCGTGTCTGTCAATCAAATACTTTTCATCACATAAGGCTCGGTTTGATTTAGATATTTGGTTGTACTAAATCCTAAAGCTGTCAAAAGATGGTTTTCATATGCAATTTTTCATTTGTTACTTCCAATGAAATAACTAAATTAAGAGGTTAACTACACAGTACATTTGCAATGACAAATGTAATTTTGCTTTATAATTGATCCCAAAGACTACATTTTTGTAAACCACTCATGATATCCTTATTCATCCTACTATCAACTCTTGAAAAAAAGGAAATGTTTGGCATTTCTAAGCATTTGAAGCAAGTTGAGGCAGTTTGAAAATTTCTTTGTGGGGTAAAAATATCAAATTTTGCTGCAAATTATCAAATATCATTGTGAGAAATAAAAGTGAGTAGGGTTAAATGATCCCACTTGTATCTTACTCCCTCCGCTCCGCATGACAGTCCCGAGAATATTTAGTGTTGTGGAAGAACACTGTCATTAATCTTTCTAGAGCGAGAAAGCTTTCTTCTCTAGATTTGCAGCCCATGCGGCCGGCCGGCCCCCTTTTTCTTCCTTTCCCTCCCCCGGTAGTCGGTGGTTAAGACTCCCCCAGTAAGAGAGAACTCATATTCTCCTCATCGATCATTTTTAGACTATCCAACAACAATCTATGGTTGCCTTACAAACCCGGCCACGATAGACGTCAGACATCGCGCGGCTTCGACTTTTGGAGATCTTTTCTTGTAATTCCCCCCCGGTTTTTGCTTTTCTTAATTTGTACTCTTCGTTTTTCTTAACAAAAAATAGTATTACTTACGTCTCTACTTCCTCGAGGTAAATCAATGTAGTAAAAATTAAGGAATAAGAAATCAGTACTATATCCGCATTGTGTTGCTTGACGGACTAGAATTGAAGTTGACAGGGGCGGAGCTAGCTGGTGATGCCACCCCCACCCCAGTTTCGACTTTCAACCCAAAATATCTTTTTACACTAGGAGATAATTCGATCGGTTAGACACATACTGTCTGCATTCGGCAAATTCAAATTTTGGTCTTGCTATTGTCAGCCCACTGAGATGACGATAAGTACACTAGAAGACAAGAAAAATACATATCTCTGTGTACTTTTTACACTATTTAATACACATTCACACATTTATTATTGTCAGCCCATTGGGCTGATTTTAGAATTTTCTTTCATATTTTGTGCTGATAATGTAAAAGATCCATATTGCTTTCTAAGAATTGATCGGCCGGTTTGAACCGTAAGAATAATAGTATCTCAATTAATGACTTTCATTTGAATGCTGCAAGAGAGTTGGACTACACTTTTAATTATTCTTTTTAACCAGATAAAAGCCCACCATATTAATTATTCCTTTTAATTATTCCTTTTAGTCCAGAGTTGGACTACACTTTTAATTAAAAGCCCACTTTTAATTATTCCTTTTAACCTTCTTCTTCTTCTTCTTCACATTTTTACCGACAACACGCATAAAGTTGGCTCTTACTATTAAACAGCACTGTCACGTTGAAGGGCGCGAGAGGAGGTTTGGGATGTCAACGTCTTGTTGCGCTATGCAAGTTGCAACGGGTAGCCTCGTTGAGGAGAAAATATTGTTAAATATGACAAGTTGTTCATTAAACCCACCATTCTAATCATGAAGATCTTCATTCCAATACCACTATGTTTTCTTTTTTTCTTTGTTTTTTAATGCATAGTCTCCCGGATCAACATGCGTGTGTCTCAGATTAATACCTACATTTTCTTACCCAATCTTTTCACTCGCAGCTTTGAGAGTGAGATGACCCCAATGAGAATCGAATCTAAAATCTAAAATAGACTAGACCCCTAAGTTTCAAGACAAGACCATTCCTAAGGTTTGGATTATAACCATGGAATTAGAAATCTTGCAGGGTACTTCCTGTAGTGCACCCTGCAAGGCACATTCAAACCGTCCACGAGTGTTTTCAACGGTCCAAATTTAATATAAACTCTTCCCCTGCAAGATCTCCGGATCCTAGAACCACTATGTTTTCGGTAGCTGGGGTCCTAAAAATGGAAGCTCCTTGTTATTGGCCAGCTCATTCTATGTTGACCTTGTTTTTTGGTTAGTCGAGCCTCCTGATTTTCTATTGCCTGTGGATGGATATTTAATCATATATCTCCAGTTAAGTTAATTACACAAACCAAGATCATAGATTATGACCTTTGATTAACCAAACTGTACTACTGTACTCATTTATTTAATAAACTACTGCTAATTTAAACAACTGCCGGCCCGATGAGAATTAATATCTTAACCTTGAGCCAACTAGATAATTTACAATAAATAGCCTTCAATGACAATTTCTCTATTTTTTTTATTTTTGGATAATGCATAATCGAAATCTATAAAAGTGTACGAAAGATATGCGAAAAACAGATTATGTATTCGAGTAGTGCTTAATCTAATAACTATATCGTCCATTTGCATTTATATTTGGAGACCTCTTATATTTAACCAACATGCCCTATTCGATTGTTCATACAAATATGGATATATGTGGATGTTTTGTTATTTATTTATGACACAATAATAATGTACACAATAGTGATGTACAAATATTGTTAAATGTAATTTATGTCATTATTCAAATTGTTTTCACCTTTTGTGTCAATTTTTTTATATTACTATTTCGTCTTGACAAAAAAAATTAAAAAAAAAAATGATCCAAACAACTTTAAAAATTTAAATAAAGACAAAAATAATCCAAAAAATTTGTCAGTTTCGGATTATTTTTGTCTTTAGTGAAAGTTTTGATCTTAATTTTTCACTTTCTAGATTCTTCTCTTCGAGACCAACTAATAATCACAAAAAACAAAAGAGAAAAAAAAGTAATGCAGAAAAATTATTAGACCAAATTAACCACCCTGAAGTTCCAAACAATAAAGCTTATTCTACAAGAGAAATGAAAGTCAACAGAGGGGCGTAATTACCTGTTCCTGCAGGACTATCAAAGCACATTACTTGTTGACTTGTATTATTCTCAAATCCACACATAACCCCCTGCGCTTCACAATCTTCACAGTTGGGTACATCCCAATACAGCTGAAGATCACCGTTAAGCCCAGACGTAAATCCAGAGTCAGATTGCGTTGGCGAAGAAACCGGTATCGGCATTGTAACAAGTACTTTGCAGTGCTTTGGCGCCAAAAATTCCACCAGAGTATTCGAAGAAGTTGCCAAGGTCGTGTTTGTTGAATCACTCAAACAAGGAACAGCGGTAAATCTAGACTGAGTGAAAGCCGTTGGACATAGCATGAACGTGTAGTTGATATGATAAGCGACCCGGAAAGGAGTCCCAGAAAGGTTAAAGTCCAGAAGCCGCCTTGGAAGGCAATTGGATGGGTCATAGAGCTGGATTTCTTGTGCTCGGTAGTCGATACTGCGAACGAAGAATTCTCCGGAATAAGGAAATCTTATAACCGTATTGCCTTGGCTGTCGCAGCTTAGATTAAAGCCGGGATAGACGCAGTTTGGCGAGGCTCCGGGGACTGCTTGGAAAGGGAATCGAATGGTGAAGTTGCTGTTGAAACAAATGGAAGTTGGACAGTTACTGGGAGTACTATTCACTGCAGAAATGAGAGGGAAAAGGAGGAGGAGGAGGAGGAGGAGAAAGAGAGATTGGAGGAAGTTGAAGATGTCCATAGGAGTATTTCAGAAGGATTGAGTACTCTAAGGATGGGAAGGACTTATAAATTATGCTGAAGGAATTTCTTTTTATATCAAAGAGTACTTCATTTAATTAAAGTAAATTTTTTTTTGGAAAGTCAGAAGATCATGGCAATAATTTTTTGTTTGTTTGTGTTTTTTTAACTATTATGTGGACCTCGACCTCCAATAAGTTAATTGATGGTGGCCATTAATTTATTTATTCAATTAAGCAGTCATAATAAGAGTTAAAAAGACAGAGTAAAACTCCTTTGAATCCCCCCCCCCCCCCCCCCCCCCCCCCCCCCCAAACTTTGGTTTGTCATCAGTTTACTAGCTTTTGGTTCTTTAAAGAGAAATTATTATTGTGGATATGATGATATGAGATGAGCCAAAAAGAAACGTGTTACTTTGGACTTTGAAATTAAGCTAGCATGTTAATGGTGCAGATGAAGGAGGACTCATGCATTTGATCTCAATGGCATATTGCTGCATCCGTTTTTTATGACCCTATAAATTAATGCACGAGTCCTTCATTTGCAGCATGGACATTATGATGTTTAAACATGGTATTCCCTATGGTATGCTCCTTAAAGATAGGGTTAGTGTACGTGACAATGCTGAGATGTTAGAAGGATTTAGCAAGAGAAATATTGTAACAAGAATTGGGAGATATGATGATGGGTTGATAATTTCAATATTAGTGTTTCAGCCCATTGGTTCTCGAAGAATGGTAAGAAGGAAACCATGCTCAGAATGATTCGAAATTTGATCTAGCACCTCGCGGAGAGGAGAACTTCATGTAATCGGTTGGTTATATTTAAGTTCCATTTTGAACTTATACATGAACTTTCAGCTTGTTCAATAATAATTTTTCCTTTCTTCAAAAACAATGAAACTATAGGAGGATTTATTTATCCCTAAAGTGAAAGACTCGTGCACTTAAAATCTTAAAAGAGACCAAACCCCTAAGTTTCAAGACAAGACCATCCCTGAGGTTTGGGTTAGAATCACGGAATCAGAAATATATACTGTAGGACATTTCCTGTAATGCACCCTGGCCCCTGCAAGGCACATCCAAATCGTCCACGAGTGTTTTCAAAGGTTCGTATTTAATACTAACCTCTTCCCTTGGAAGATCGCCGGATCCTAGAACCACTATATATGTTTTCGGTAGCTAGGGTCCTAAAAATGGAAGCTCCTTGTTATTGGCCAGCTCATTCTATGTTGACCTTGTTTTTTTGTTAGTCGAGCCTCCTGATTTTCTATTGCCTGTGGATGGATATTTAATCATATATCTCCAGTTAAGTTAATTACACAAACCAAGATCATAGATTATGACCAAACTGTAGTGTACTCATTTATTTAATAAATTACTAATTTATACAACTGCCGGCCCCGACGAGAATTAATATCTTAACCTTGAGCCAACTAGATAATTTACAATAGCCTTCAATGACAATTTCTCCATTTTTTGATTTTTGGATAATTCATGATCGAATCCTCACCATCCGTTGATCTATCACGCTATATTAACTCTACCCGCTCTTCATCCCCCCCTCTCTCTCTCCCCAAATTGTTCCATCCAGAACGACAGACCATCATCTCTCTCCACAGTCCACACCACGGATGAAAGTTTTCACTAAAAAACTGAACCGATCAACCGAACCGAAGCATTTTTAGTAAAATTCGATCGATTTTATTGCTGCCTTGGTTCGGTTTGATTTTGATGTTTCAAAAAAATATAATTTGAGTTTTTAGTAAACGAAAACTTTTTGCACCAACTGAACCAAATTCAATTGATATGGCACACTTAATCGTCAGATCTTAGTCGTTCATTCGTTTAGCCTAAGACTAATCCCTCCCGTCCATATATATCATCACCTGCTTACAAGACACAAGAATCCTAAAACTTTGTTCTGAAGTTGATGAAAGTGGGAGAAAATAAGAGAGAGAGTAAAATGGAAGAAAAATGAAAGGGAAATTGTAGTATTCACACTATTAAATTTTTCTATCTATTGTCTCTTCTCTTCCTCTTCGTAACAAACAATAGGAGAGAAAATTTTCTAATTTTCCCTTCTTTTCTTTCATTTTCCTCTGGTTACAAACAAAGCTTAATAAATCTATTCATGCCACTTCAGTTCCCTCTCGTCTACGAAATTTGTTTTCGCACAAATTTCATACGCATTTCACCCACTCATCTGATGCAATGTAGAAGCCAAGATCGACATCTCAACTGAAATTATTTCGCCAGAGGTTTGAGATTATCCTCTTTCAACAGTTGGGGCTTTTTAAAGTTTAAACATTTCTCCCAATCTCTTTGTTTTGTTTTATTTCTACTTCATTTTTTCTTGATTTGGAGTATTTGGCTGTTTTTCGGCACATTTCTTCCCCAAAACTGTTATGAATGATCTCCTATTCTCCTCAATCTGATACAAGATATTTGTTTTTGGTTTGAAAGGAAAAATTGAATGAACCGACCGAACAGAGCGGTCATTCCTACTGATCGGTCGTGTCGGTTTGAAATATCCAAAAGTCAACTTGGTCGGTTTGGTGCGAAAATAGGCGAAAAAATGATCGAATCGAACCGATTTCATCCCTAAATTATCAACTGTTGGAAAATATTACGGAATATAATATTTTTAATTTAAGTGTGAATGGAAATTGATTTATTTAATTTGGAGTTGCGTCCTTTCATTGGCACTTGTTTGCCATGAACGGACGCGTGCGTCTTTTACGAACAAATGTGTATCTTTCCTTGTCAGACTCTATAGAAAGTCATCAGTTGGCCTATAAATATAATTTCTTTATTTCATCTCTATTTCATTTTTAGTGGATTGATTTTCCTTCCATTCGAGTCCATGCACATAAGAGAGTACAAACACAAGGAGATTCAACAGACCCATCGATTGTAGTGCTGCTTCTGTGGGGAATTCGATCAAGTAGTGCTGGGAGATAGACGTGAGCAAACCGTAAGCATCGTAGAGGGGACGAATCTATCTTAAGTACAGAGTGTCACACTCGACTTTGATCACAGTTTTAATGCATCAATTTCCAGGTTTTGAGTTTCGATTTTATTGCATTCATATTTTTTTTTCTAACATTAACAAAAAATTAACCAGGTAATGTACTAATGCCAAACCCATTGAAATACTAAGTATATACTCCTATAATTAAGTTCAACTACAGATAGAAGGGAAGGAGACTCAGAAAGGACACATGGTTAAACTTCAGGTTACAACGGAGAATGTTATGCAGTAGTGCACTTTTAAGACTGCTTTAACTTAATATACATCAACCTCGCCAACGGGGAAGTGCATGCAATTTAAACGTCAAGCTAACATCATCGACCTCTCTCTTTCTAATTCAGGAGTTTTGAGGGACTCGGTAAACGATTCAAAAACCTGCTCCTTCAAAGGGAGACGATCGAGTCTCATCTCAAAGCGCTTGTTGTAGTATAATAGGCTAGCACTCTTTTGCTTATGGAGAAAAGCAGCCACTTTTTGTGTCATGAATGGCTGCCCAAGCTAGCTGCAAAGTGGTAAATGAAGAAGCATGCAACTCAATCTACACATTTTTTTTCCAATAATCAACGTCAAGTTCATTTAGCTTATGCCACTTTATATATTGCACGTTTTTTGTCAGCTTTGTTATGATTACCAATATCATCTTCATGCTTATTCGGGTCCTTAAACATGCTCAGGCATTCTTCCTTCCGATACTTGCCAATATACGGAACCTAATTAAGAAAAGATCACAAAAAATACACATTAATAACGAAACCTAATACCACAAAAAATCCTTTCGTGTTAAAACCCCTATCGTACTTGCATCATACTTCTAATGCTAAAAAGCGGTATCAGGCCAGTCATGAGCTGTTTACATATACAGTTCGTCTCCTCATCGATCCTCCTCTCCTCATCTATCCGCCAAAAAAGCTCAATCGAAAACTGAAGGAGCCAAGGAGATAGTGGTCGAACGGCTAAGGAGAAGCTTGAAAGGAGCTTATTTGGCGAGGAGGGTATATTTATGATCTAGTCCTTCACGTATGATTTACCCATTGTCATCTTGATTGATTAACTTACAAATGCCCTGCAATATTTTGGGCTCGAGGATGAAATGGCTGATTTCATCACGGAAGTTGACGATGATGGGATTCCCGCGAGGTATAACTTTGCATGAATTATCTCTCGTGTTGTGAATATGAAGACTTTGTAACTTCTATTTTTTTTTTTGTTACTAATTAATGACAGTGTTTTAAAAGAAGGATTTAACCGGCGATTAATCGGAAATTTGGCCTAACCGATTAGATTAATGCCTAGAAGGTTGAATTAGTAGGTCAGGAGGTTAATCGGAGTTAGTTGGCGATTAACCGGCGATTAGTCAGTCGGCGTCTAGCAGCGATAAGTCGATTAATCGGTTAATGAGCGATTAGTCGGCTATCGGCGATTAATAGAGGTAAAATCTATAATTTTGGAAAATCAAAGGGTGTAACTGTTATATACTCATACCAGTTTAAGGGCTTTGAATCACAGTTTTTAGGGCTTCTTCAACACCCAGTCATCGATTGATCGATCTCGGAGTCACCTGTCATATCTCTGTGTAAAACACGAGATCTCCGAGCCGCCTATTGCCTCTCTCTCTCTCAAATTCGAGATTTCCTCACTCACGTCTCCACCGACCTCGAACATTAGTGTTTTTTTTTTTAAAAGCCCATACTGGAAACAAAGTGTAGTAATATTTTTTATTAAATCTTAACACGAAGTGTAGTATTGTTTGGTATATATAAATAAAGTTTTTATAATTGATAAGTGACTGATAAATGAACGGCCCATACCCAGTACCAGCTAGTGTTATAATCATGTTAACAGTTTTCTGTAAATGAGAGATTTCTATGTCATATTTGAAAAACAATTGATGTTGTTGGATTGATAGATGAATGTTTAATTTTTTATGAGAGTTGTCATTGGGGAGTATTTATATATAAATAAATAAATACCCGAATAATTGCTACAAGCCAATTAATCGGCGATTAATAGGTCTCGAAGCTCGAAGGTGGTCGACCAAGCGACGAACGCCGAGAGACTTTTAGAACATTGATTAATGATTTAGTTCCTCATGCAGGCGGAAGGAGGTGAACAAGAAGAAGTCTAGGCAGTCTACAGGTGTTTCATCGTTTGCACTACAGGAATTTCACGGCATATTTGTTGCTGATTGTGAATCGCCTTGGGTCCGCAAACCAGGTTTAGTTAAACATGATGATTCTTGTGAATTGAGAGAAAAGAGGCTTGTAGATGAAGTTGAACCATGTGTCCTTTCTGAGAAGTATGTGACACGGAAGGATTGCCTGATAACTGGAATAGATATACCAGAGAGAATTCAGGTTATGCAGTAGTGCACTTTTAAGATTGATTTTTACCCACCACAACGCCTTAATGTGAATGTTGTCTTGTGTAGATATCTGAGCAAAGCGCTGGTGCACCACCAATATAGAAAAAAATGAGGATAGATGAGGATATGAACTAGATATGTAAATAGTTCATGAATACCTCTGTTTTTAGCATGAGCGGTCCTGAGATATCATTTGCTGAGTTATAGTGTAACAGAAATACAAACAAAAAAATGCAGCCAGAGCTTATATTTCCACTCAAAGTGGAAAAAAGTTACAATTACAAGTATTCAACCTCTCCTTGAGATATCATTTGCTCCAAACTACATCCAAACTTGTCCACAACCATTCATAGACCAGCCTTTTTTTTGGTTTTTTGGTAATTTGAAAATTTGTAAACTAACAACGAAACAGAGTCAACGCATAGTGCATAATACAAAAATTTGAAACAAGGAGAACACCTAATCTAGTATCTGCCTTAGATTTAGGCTATCTCTCAGCATAAACTCTCTAATGGATAAGGGAGCTTCAGTCATAGTCACAAGGGATTCATTTTGTTCTACCCCACATGGGCAAGATGATCGGCACATTGATTGACTGATCTTTAAACATGGGACAATTGAGTTCCCGTGAGACACGGGACAATTAAGTTTCCATTCGCTTGAGGATCGTGTGAATGGAAACTCAGTTGTCCCATGTCTAAAGATCAGCCAATCAATGTGTCGATCATCATGCCCACATAATGTGCCGATCATCTTGCCCACGTAGGGGCAGAACAAAATATTGGGATTTGTCCCACATCGGTTAAATATCTCCTCTAAAACTAGTATATGAGCTTGAGCAGCCTCTCCACTCTTTGCCAATTGGTTTGGAGTTGGATGCTTTAACATAGTATCAAAGCTAGAGTTTCGGAGGCTTTTCCCCTTTGTTTGTGCCATAGTTGCACTTTATTTCATTGTGATTCGTGTGTTCCGAATCCTTTGTTGACCTCTCCACGTGCGAGTCAGGGGTCGCACGTGCGGGGGAGTATTGGGATTTGTCCCACATCGGTTAAATATCTCCTCTAAAACTAGTATATGAGCTTGAGCAGCCTCTCCACTCTTTGCCAATTGGTTTGGAGTTGGATGCTTTAACACAAAATGAACTCTTGTATCCATTAGGAGTTATGCTGAGCATATACTAGATTAGGTGTTCCCCTTGTTTCAATTTTCTATATTATGCATTATGCGCTGACTCGGCTGATTTACAAGTGGTTGTGAACAAGTTTGGTTGTAGTTAGGAGAAAATGATATCTCAGGAAGAGGTGGTATACTTGTATTGGTTTGTGATTGTAACTTTTTCCCGCTTTGAGTGGAAATATAAGCTTTATGCTGCATTTTTTTGTTTGTATTTTTGTTATAGGCTTTCTGGCAGAGAATGGATGAATTGGAGGATGCCATTGGAGCCCCAGAAGATATGGCTGTTAATTTCACATGTCCAATGTTTGAAAAAACTCAAGCTGTGCTGAAAGGTGCCACGCACATGGTATGGTGATATGTTTTTGTGGTGCATAGATATATGAGCTATGATGTTTGCTTCAATATACTTGCTTATGAGGGCACATTAATCTTCGTAATTCTGTCACCTGTTCCAGGCAGCAGAGAGATAAGTTCTGAACCATGTGTTCGGAAGCATGTCCGTAGTATCTTCATGGACAATGCTATTGTATCCACGACACGAGTCCCACACCTGAAGGTCATGCGGCCATAGATATTTTCCACCAGTTTGCAAGGGTGAAGTGGTTACGAGTCCCACACCTGAAGGTCATGCGGCCATCGATTTTCTTGTTTTTGTTTTGATTTGTTGTTTTGTTGTACTTAGTTTCTCAAATTTTTATATAACCGGGATGGTCGTTTATTAAAAAAAAAAAAAAAACAATTGCAAGGGATGAGCAACTTTTTGGCAAGGAGGGATAAAGGAATTAATGTCACTTGCCCCCATTTGTTATGGAAGGGTATTCAAATGGTTTGGTTTTGGAGGTGTAGATTCACGGGTTGAACTCTTAAGTGCAAAGCTGGCCGACCGATTGGCCAAAGAGAATCAACTAGTTTAGTTATGATCTGAGTAGGCTCATAATAGGGAAAATCCTACCCCCGGGATCAGGGGCCTGGACATCTTTGTTTGCGATCGACGTTCCTTCTCCAGTCTCCTACTCCACTGGGTCCTTTCTTCTCCTTCTCTTCCTTTCCCGGGGCTTGCAGCTGCGGCTTTAGCTAGTAACTCGTTTGTATCCGCTCCTGTCCTAGTCTTGCTTCCGTCTCTCTGCAATGGGGAGATCTTGTGAGGAAGATCAGTTCTTTGATACCCATGAAGACATCACCTCTGCATATGTGAACGCCGTAAGAAGTTCCTGAAAGGCTGAAATGGATGGGTGTAAGTTCAGAAGAAAAACAGGAGGGTTGTCAAGATGCCAATTGTGATGAAATGGAAGTGGAGACTGAAAGAATTATCAAAAATACCGGTCCTTTTTAGAAAATCGGGTTTTGATGATGGTTATTCATCGAGTCAATCGCCCATGTCTTATTGCTCAAATGAGGCGCTCTAGCGTTGTTAGATGGTGCATTAGAGAAGAATTTTTCGTGCAGAATAAATATTCTGGATGATGGTACTGAGGAGTGAGGTCATTGTGGATGACCTGGTGCAAGATGGGTTGCTGAGAAGACTTCGTGAAGTGGGGCACAAATCGTTTGATTCCTTTTGAAAAGTTTGGGAGAACTCTGGGATTATCCCCTCTGGTTCAGCAAGTCGTGCGGAGAGAAGTCCAAGAGTATTGCGATTCGGAGAAGGTAATGAAACAAGTAGAAAGGGGATGTTGAGGAGATCAGCTACTGTGGCTTGCATTGTTGATAGAAAAGTACAAGCTGGTAATTTGAAATCTTGTGATTCCCATCCAATTATAGGAGCCAGGACTGAAAATGTTAAGGCATAGAAAAAGAGATCCAAAAAACTTTCAGCCCTTTATATTGGACAAGATATATTAGCGCGAAGGATCAATTTTGACTTATGAAATTCAGCTGTGATGGTAAGTACCTTGCAAGTGCTGGTGAAGATCGAATTTTGTGTGTATGGGAAGAGACAGAATCAGGAAGATCGGATGAGCTTCATGTTCCTAAGTTTGATCCTTCGTTTATACTATAATTCACTGTTAATAATCTGGCAGAACTAGTTCCCCTCTTCGAAGCTAAGGAGAAAATGGGTAGATTATGGAGTCGGAGGAAAACATCAGACCCAACTTGATCGGATTGTTGCTCAGGGAAGAAGTCGGAGCTACTATCTGATCAATCGTCTTGCCCAAAATGCTTGATCTACTTGGAATTGCTTTGTAGCTATATGCTCGAGAAGAATTTCTTTGTTTCACATGCTGTGCTATTTTGTGTGCAGTTTTAGCTTTTGGTCTCTTTCTGGTTTCTCTCTGCTCTAGCTCCTACCATCCCATGGAAAGAATGTTGTTGCTGGAGATAATGGTTTTTACATATCATGTGGTGGTGCTGAATTTATTAGTATGTTCCTTTTTTCTTTATTGGAAATAATTATGTTCATCCATCTTGTTGAATTGTAATCTCAGACTTGATTATTGTTTTGTCACCAGACGTGGTTGCTAGGGAAAACCGAAGTCTTTTCGACATTGTAAATTTTTCTTGGTTATTTAGTCAATCTCCAGTGGTGAATTTTTTTTGAAGAGCATAACAAATTTTATTAATCTTTAAAAACAAATTATAAAGATTAAAAGGATCCTAAGCATGAGGCATCTCATTGAGACAAAGAGCAAACTAAAAAAAGACAACTCCGCACATTGACAATCATATACCGCATGAACTCAAAAAGGAAAAACTACCCGAGATTGGCAAGAACCAACCAAGACATAAAAGGAAATTCTTTCTTTGTTCTACTTCTAATGCAGCCGATTTTAATATTTGGGTTTTCAGGATCAATGCATGCCCATTGTGCGAGTCAGTGGGCAAGAATTAGCACTCCCACCACAATCCAGCAATCGTGAAACCTATGGTTGGATAACACGTACGTTTCAGACCCTGTTCAGTTCAATGCGTTTTCTTCCGACCAGGAGAAAACAATGGAGTAGTAAAAATCAGGGATTACGGGGTGGAAGTGTGTGGTGGTCGTAGACTTATTGAGAATCAACCAACCTGCACGTGGAATACAATGGAGGAGGAGACACCAATCATCATCTTAGTTTATGATGAATTACCTAAAACAACTTTTACTTTAGTCCAAAGTCAAGTGTATGCACAACCAACAGCCCCACTCATTTGGAATTTGTTGGGTAAATGAGAAGAATGTCCTGATTGATATGGTCACTGAGTTGACTATTTTTGTTTCGTGCTTATATATAAGTCCTGAATATGTGTGCCAATTTCCGAAATACTTCTTCTTGTTAGGCGAGACGGGAATGTCGCTCTTTAGTCTTTAAAATAATTATTTGCCGAGATTTTGTACCGATTAATCTCTCAAGTATATACATGTAGTTTTCGTATCTCACGTAAAACCATAACCCCCAAATACCACTTGTACATGGAGTAAAAGCCTAGCTACCTGACGAATCGATGGAGCGAAACAAAACAGAATCACAACAATCGGGATGGATTTTACGAAAATCGCGGGTGCCTATTAATCGGTAAATGCATGCGGGTCAGGATCAGTTGAACGTTAGGAAAATGATCGAGTCAAATGACCTCTAACATTGCTAAAATCAAGCGATTTGTATAAGGAGACAGAGAAGTTGCTGAGTGTACGACGGTGCCAAAGGAATGGGTGGTGCAAATCGAATTATCCACCAAACATCATTGTCAAGGAATATGGTGGTGGGTTATCTACCCGCAAGAGACACAAAACGAACACCTTGAATCTAAATTCAAACATGACTTGCACCGTTGGACCATTCCCCTCAATCATCTCATTTTTCCATTTTCCTTTTTTTCTTAACAACTGGTAGAACTAAAAAGGAAAACAAATAGAGGAAAAAAGCGCAAAAGTGTGACTCGAATCCGGAGCACATGTTATGTCGTGAGGACCTTCACTGAATCATTTTGCTTCTTGTGCAATTTTACTCAAAATAATTAGAAACGCGTTAGAAATGTGATCAAAAATCAAAATCACAGTTCGGATTTACTAAAGATCGAAGTTTGTACCATGAGTTAATTTTTTTATTGTTTGGTAATGCAAGGTGTCCCGAGCCAGCTTGCGCGCAGCTCGGACTTATCCCTATAGTCCCTCTCATAGCCGTTTCACACGTTTATGCGTGGAGTGAGGTGGCCCCAAGAGTTGTTAGCAAAGAGAATTAATCGAACCTGAGACCTTAGGATTGAGCAAACGCTTATGTCTCAAGCCAAGACCATTTAGCCAACCTTGGGGTTTTTTCGTGAGTTAATTACTCTAGTTAGAGCTCTAAAAAGCAACTTTTGGTTATTTATCGGGCTTTTGAAAATGGGGGACTGCTTAATTAAACGTCACTGTCAAAATTGCCTAACAGCATCTCTAATCCATCTTCATCCCTTCCTCCATTTGATAGTATAAAAATAATATGCTTCAATGAACAAGTGATTTTGGAGGATTAACAATTCCAATCCAATTCTCTTTTTCTTTCTCTATTTTTTAAATAGAAAAATGCTAATAACAGCTAAATGGATTGTCAATAAGGTAGGAAAACAACAAAAATGAATTGTTTTCTATATTTTAAAGTGCGTTGAAATGTTTTAAAAACTTAAAATGCATCAGAAGTTGTTTTTTTAATGCTTCTTGCCTTATTGACAATCCAGTAGCATAATTGTTTTCAATATTTGGTCTTGTTAATTTTAAAGATACTGCATATATCTTTTGATTGGTACCAATTTTAATATTTAAAAAATCAACATATCAAAACTAATTTGATGAATAAAATGAGATTTGGAAAGGAAGAATTGTGAAAATGGAGGAGATCCTCCAATTTTTTTCCCATCCTTCAAAATTGGAGTAGTACCAAACTTGATTCTCTCATATGGAAAAGGAAGTGGAGGATGGGTTGAAATGCATGCTTGTCTGCGGTCCACGTTTGGACTACATCCGCTTCGGTTGGAGTGTTTGCAACCATCGAATGATATTTTTAACGGTCAAGATTTAAAAAGACTTTTATGGGAAAAAGTTCTTTAAAGTTTGGACTGTTAAATACAAAGATGAACGGCTGTGATTGAATTGCAGGGACTCTCTGCAGTTGGGACCGCAGAGAATCCGCCTCCTTCCTCCAAAATGGTTCCCTCGAATGGAGAAATGAAAAATGGAAGGTGGCCTGGTTGGAGATGCCCAAAAGATAAAACTTACTTGAAGTCGATGTCCAATATTCATACATTCTCTTTTTGACAAATAATCATGGTGTCTGAGTAATTCATCAATGTCATGTCCAACCTTTCTACTAATACTAGTGGAAAAAGGATGTGAGTGAATCTTGGAATCTCAATATTTAAGTGAGATAAGGAACCTAACAGTGGAATGTTTATATATATATTTACGGGACGGTTCAAGGGACACCCAAAAAAACACCTAAAAAAACACTCCAAATCTCAAACTCATAGTTTCCGATCAAATGTTTATGATCCGAACCGTTCAATGTGTGCAGAATGTGATTTTAAAGGTGCCCGCGAGAAATTAACAAAAAAAAATGATTGGGAAATGCTTGATTTGAGCAGTTTTTTTATTTAAACTGTTCAATAAAAAAACTGTTTGAAACTGTTCGGATCAAGCCCTTCCCGGTTATTTTTTTTGCTGATTTCGCGAGGGTACCCTTAAAATCACGTTCTGATCACATTGAGCGGCTCGGATCATCAAAATTTGATCGGGAACTATGAGGTGTTTTTTTAGGTGTTTTCCTGGGTTCTGACTTTCCTTGTAAGAGTTTGGTGGATCATACAGTTGAGTACTCAGAGTCTTTGTATTGTTATATTAAATATTATTAAACTAAAAAATATTTTTATAAAATCGCTAGTAAGATATATAGATGTTTTGATGATGCAAATAACCTTGAAAATGAAAGAGAAAGTAATTAAGGGAACCATAACCTCTTGTTAGCGCGCGCATTGCCAACATACATTATTACCCATTTTGTATTACTCCTAGAAAGAATTGGTTGAGTGTCTTGGATTAGCATAGTTCGAATAGCTCGTCCTCCAAAAGGATGTATACCTACCTTTCATTATTCAAAAGATAGTTGACTAGCTCATAGGTCACAAGTATACCCGGAAAAATGTCGCTACGGCAGGACGTGGATTGATCATAAGGAGAATGGACTTCCTTATCATTCAAAAAAGGAATGGGATTCTCTCAAGTCCTGGATGATCCTCTCCAGGTAGTTTCCGGGCCCTCTCGAGGTCCGTTTTGATGATTGAGACCGTTAATATTTTAGACCTCATCGAGAACATAGGCACGCAAACAATCATGCTAATCGGGTATCTTTTGACGTATTCTCGAAACATATTTATCTCTAGAAAAATGGATTTTATCCAGTGTTGCAATATTATTAAACCCATTTTTCTCGAGATAAATGTGTTTTGAAAATTTATTAAACAATATCTGATTAACACAATTTTGACGTACGTATCTGATGTTCTCGACAAGGTCTAAAGTAGGAAAAATCTCGATCATCAAAACGGATGCGGGAAGGACCTGAAAACCGCGGGTCAAGACCGTCCAATGCCTTTTGAGGGTGGAAGGATCCCATCCCCCCGTGGAACTACTAAAAGAAAGCTAATCCCTGTGATGATGGAGTGTAAACCATTCGGTTATTCATTCAACCCTAATATCAGCTAATGCCATTTAAATCCCGTGACTCTGAGTTCTTAATACTGGAAACTCATTAGAAATGTGATCAAATAGTAAAAATCAGTTATTCATTCAGCCCTAAAATGTTACTTTCGCGGATTTTTTATTTGGGATTTTGAAAAATGGGGGAATTTAATTGTTTAAACTTCATTGCCTGGGGAGCAAGAGATAAGGCAATTGAAGTCGATGGCCATATTGTCATTTTTTTAATTGCTCATGATGTTTGAGTCAGCTTACATACACACGTGCCTCAACTAATCTCCAGCTATGTTTGTATGTATCTATTAATGTACATATTATTTCAGTAGTGATGTCGATCATGTCCACCGTTTTGTTCTAATAGTGGAAGTGAAGCATTGAACGATTAGAAACCTAATAGTCCAATGTACGTTTTCTAATCACCTTGTCTTTTGAAACTAGCAACTAGTTAATTACAGTAGAAAGCTAATCCCTAGCTGAGATGATGGCATGGGGTTGCCTAGCTACTTGGTATAGTAGTATTAAAATTACTACTTAGGGCCCGTTTGTACGTGTAGCTGGTCTACGAATTGAATTCTATATAACTAGAATAACAGGTAATTGAAGTACCCTCGTTTCGGCTGTATACACCGTCGTCCTAGATATTAACTACCCTAAACACCAAGAGATACGATCGAGAGATATGATCGAGACGAGACTGTTAAGGAAATAGAATCACATATTGCTTGGGCGTGGAATGGGTGATCACTTAATAAGATTTGGGACCTCTCCATTTATTGCCAATTGATTTTGAAATGGATATAAAGTTTCTACATGATATCAGAGCAGGACCCGTTTCACCCCATATTTTAAAAATTTACAATCCGCACCCCACGATGACAGACCAGCAAAAAGGCTGCACGATAATAAGACCCAAAAGTGGCCACACGTGACAGACCTCAAATGCAGCTACACGTGAGGGGGGATGTTAAGAAAATAGAATCTCACATTGCTTGGGCATAGAATGAGTGATCACTTAATAACATTTGGGACCTCTCCACTCATTGTCAATTGATTTTGAGATGGATATAAAGTTTCTACAGAGACTACTATAATTGAGTGTTCATTGCTAATTGAGTTGAGTGTTAAAAGAAAAGCTAGCCCATAATTTTTACATGTATTCTAAGCAAAAAAAAGGGCACTGATTTTCGCGCTCCAAGATTTACTGCAGGCGCTCCACATTTTTGTTTTTATACTGTGATGTTGCTGTCAACATCAGTGTATATCAATTTCCCAAAAAAATTGGTTTTGGTGTTTAGTTGACGACTGAAGGCTCTACATACCGCCTCTGCTAGCAAAACAAACGACCCAATCAGAACGAACGACACTAGACCAATCAAACACCCAATCAATGTTCCAAATTTGCGAACATAGAAAAAAAAAACCTGCCGTCGACATGAGACACTTGAACATCAATACCTACAAAACGAAGGTGAGGAACGAGAAGGCGAAGGCGAAGGAAAATCAATGGGAAGCACGGCATTAGGAGCACGATATATGCGTTAATCTGTGCCCGGTTCGAATAATCTTGGGTTCTTAGATTAACGATCAGTCAAATTTTTAATGACCTTGAGATTTATTACATTTGGCCCTTTGTGGAACTCAACCTTGTGATCTCTTGAGAAGCAATAATTTTGGGTTCTCTTCTCGTCTTTATTGTCGACGGTCTAAATGTGTTAGTTTCGCATTTATGACAATAACTTTTTTATTTTATTTTGTCTAATTAGCTTATAGAGTTACAAACAAAGTTTAAAAAAAATTCAACTACATTGCAAACCCCGTTAGCTTGAATAATATTATTTCAAATTTAAGACTACGATAGAAAATCTCATTATGTCATCCTAAAGAACAACATATTTTTGAGAAGGTCAGTTCCAATATACTCGCTACAATTTATTTCAAAAGGATTTTAGTAAATTGATACCCGGTTAAACGTTGACACAAAATATGAGAACTCATCTAGGAGAACTGTAAAATTTTATCCCCTCTATTCTCGAAACACTGTCTACTACGCAACACGACAACTTTAAAAAAAAATTGTTAAAAAAAATAAGATATTTTTTTAAGTTACCATGTTGTCTCGTAGTTAATTTTTTAAGAATAGATGTTATGTTTTTTTGACAACAATATTTATAAATTTTGTACATATATTACTGATTAAAATATTTTTGAACACCTTATTATAAATTTCTGGAACCGCCAAGATTTGTTGGGTCGTATTTAGGTGGGTCGTTTGTCTGATTGTATGCCGTTGCAGTATCTTACGTGGAGTATTTGATTTGATGAAGTTTCCTCTTTCTCGGAAAACAAACAACTAAACAAGTATGAGTTGGGAAATAAAAACCACTGGCCAATCCGACTTGTACGTGCTGTTTTACCAATCCGGTGCAAATAATAAATGCCTGTAAGGCTGTTGTCTGTTGATGTACAAGTTCGTGATTGAGAGATGAAACTGTTCATCCCCTAGGATCCATAGAATGTTATATTTACAAAAAAAAAAGTTAATTTGATAAGACATCAATAGATCAATCAAAAGTAGAATTTTAGTCTGTAAAATAGATGATCTGATCGTATCAAGTTAAACTGTCCAGAACCGTCTGTCTTATTATAAACTAAAATTTAAATTTTGATTCACCAATCAATGTCCGGTGAAATTAATTTTTTAAATGAGAATACTACTCTGCGAGCACTACAAGATGAACGGCTCAGATCAACAATTAACGCATTATGGGGTCCAAAATGATGGTGGTAGAAAATATATAATTTTCGTCTCCAGCGGAAGGAATTTAGTCTCAAGAGAGATTGCCTAGTGTGCTGTGTGGATCCCAATAACAAGGAGGTTGGCTTATTCACTAATTCAAGAAGTGGTACGATCTCGGTTGTCCATTTCGGCTTTAGACGATTCAAATTTAAATGAATTTTTTTTCGAAAATAGTTAAACTCTTCCCCGGCAAAGTTTCATTAACATCCGGACCGTTCAAAACCTTCTTGGACGGTCGCGATTCACCTTCGTAAACAACTCTTCAAAAAACCCTCCATTAAAAAGATTTTCATTAACAAGTGGTCCTCTCAATCTACTGACATGCAGTTTTTGGAGTAGAAATTTAATTGGAGGTCACTAATGGAGGAGCTTGAAGCGGTGTCGATAAAACATATTTATCGTGAAGCATATCATTGTGCGAATGCGTTGGCAAATGAAGCACCGTTTTCGCTGAGAAATTTATATATTTATCTTTGTATTTCTAATTGTATTGCTCGTCTACTTTACGCTGATTTGATAGAGGTTGTTTATCCCTGGATTGTAAACTCTTTCTAGTTCAATCCCGTTTGAACCAAAAAATAAAACGCTTTCTAGTTTAATGCAACGTTCATTTACCAAAAAAAATTTTGCTGCACGTAGAAAGTAGAAACAGCCTCCATATTTTATTTGTTTATGCAAAATATCGTCAAGATAATTACTGTATAGGGCAGAAACTGCCATAAAATGCCATATAACTCTGACTGCTAAATCTCCACCCTTCCTTCCTTATCACACTACCATCATCCTCTATATCTCGTGCTCTCTCCCTATTCCTTCAATTTCAACCTATCCAGTGGTGAAATTCTCTTCATTATCCCCTCTCTGAAATCCCTCAATACACTTCTCTTTTCCATACTTGCATACATACCCTCTACATACCTGATACCTGGCTCTGGGTTCTACTCTGTTTTTGATGATGTCTCCTTTTTCGCTTATTTAATGCAGCATTAAAGACCCGTTTCTATCAATTCTCCGAATCTTTTTTCTCTTTGCTATATATCTGGTAATTCCTCTGAATCTCCACTGAACTAGCACTAGTCCTTTTTGGCCATTTTAATGTTTTCCAGTGAAATCTGACGTTTGCTCGATTGGTTGGTTTAGTGAGGTTGAGACCTTTTCATTGGGTTCATATTCTATTTCGTCCTTAATTTGCTTTTCTTGAACTGGACACAATAAATGGAGCGGATTTAAAACTGTGTTTTCTTTAGTATGACAATGGCATGATATTTGGGATTAGTAAAGTAGGGGTAGTAATACTTTGCAACTGAAATCGATTCTTGTAGCTTATGGGTTTGATGGGTCTGTTGAAAAGGCATAGTTGAGAGCTTGGAGTTCATCGAACTGAAGCTGCAAATGGCACCTAAGAATGGTCGTGGAAAGACGAAAGGCGATAAGAAGAAGAAAGAAGAAAAGGGTATTGATTTTTTTGTTACTAAATAAAAAATTAAAGCCATCTTTATCAATATCCATACATTAATAGTGCCATGATTTTGGACAATCTGTCTTTGTTCATTCGTTGTTCTTTGTGAATTTGCAGTTCTTCCAGTTGTTTTGGATGTAACGGTAAACCTCCCCGACGAGACTCATGTTGTTTTGAAGGTTGGGCGCTTCTGAACTCATAGCTCTTCTCCTTTTCTTCTAGTAACAACTAGTGGAGTAATATATTTTGGGCTATCGTAATTTTTTGTTCTCTCTTTTATACAGTAATAATTGTTTTTGACATACACACATCATCCAAACACTTTCTAAATGTTCGAGAGTGTCTCGTGGACTTCCCTATATATGCATATTCTTTCATTTTATTTTTTAACTGTATGGTTTTTTATATATTTCATTATTACTGTGTTAAACTATTTCAGGTCTATATATAGTTTTATGAACTAGTAGTTCAAATTTAATGTAGTGGAGAATTTAAAAAAAAAAAAAATGAAGTAGGAAAACAAGAATTTGCCATGTTTATGTTCCAATATGGAGGGCAATCTTCAGAGGTACTTTGATTTCGTCAACAAAACTATAAAAGATTTTTAACTTGTGCGACGTGATTGACGTTTTCGGTGATTCACATGACTAAATAGCGTGTACACGTTAAATACATAATTAAGTGGTCACCAACAATTCCGTATCTAAGACGTTATTGGCGGTATTCAAGAGAGATATTGACTAATGAGTTTGTTGTATTTGTGGAACGTACCAAGATTTTCTTGAGTGGAGAAATATTTTAATATATTCTAATTTTTTTATGAATGTTGGAATTTATAGAAAAGAAAAACTCCTTATTACTAACTGTATGAGGTTACCCACAAAGTTACCTGTTCAATACTGTATTTTGTACCTACTCTAGCTATTGTTACCTTTCTGTGTTTATGTCATACAGTAACTTGTTTGCTTCCACTTACCCATTATTATTAATTCCTTTATTATTGCTGGTAAGCTAAAATGTGAGACAAAATTGTAATCTTTGACAGGGGATATCGACAGACAGGATCATTGACATTCGTCGACTATTATCTGTGAACACAATGACTTGTAGTATCACCAATTTTTCATTGTCCCACGAGGTAATTCTAATACCAATGTCAAACTCCGTGGACTTTTTCATTCAGATCTAGATAAGCGTGTGCGGTTCAATCTGAACCGTTTATCTTGATAATCAATGGATCAGATTTGCTGAAATTTTTACCGATAAGAATATGAAAATAAATCTGAACTATTAAAAATATCATCTGATGGTTGCAATCACTTGGATCGCATCTCTGCAGTCCTAAACTGGGCCACAGACAAGCCAGATTATTTTCAGGAAATCAGGTCCCATTTAAAATTCAGTTTTTCGAATTTACTCTTTTCATTGTTTTTTCCCATTTACAAAACAGATAAGGGGGCCGCAGTTAAAAGATACGGTGGACGTTGCCGCACTCAAGCCGTGCCTCCTCACTCTAGTAGAAGGTACCCAAAACAAGTCATACGACAGCGTTTTACTAAACCACAGCGTATCGTTGTGATATCCCCGTTTTACCCTCGTATTGTTTTTCCGCTGTTATCGTTACAGAGGACTACGACGAGAAGAGCGCGACGGCGCACGTTAGAAGGTTGCTGGACATAGTGGCCTGCACGACGAGCTTCGGTCCGTCGGCGATCAAGGACTCCAAGGCCGAGTCCTGCAAGAATGCGCGGGGTGCGCATGATATCAAGACCGGAAAGAAGTCGGGGAAATCTGCGGCGAACAACAAGCAGTCATCATCGCCGCCTCAGTCGCCGTCGCCCCAAGCTTCGAAAGATGCGTCGGTGGAAGGAGAGGGAGAGATAAGCAACTCTTGCCCTAGACTTGGTAGCTTCTACGAGTTCTTTTCTCTCTCTCATCTCACGCCTCCACTCCAATGTAATCTCTCTCTCTCTCTCTCTCTGTGTGCGCGCGCGCGCGCGCAATTAATTGCTAGTTGTTAAGTTGAGCACAAATGGAGATGATGAATGGTGCCGAACCAAGCTACTCCAGTTCGGTTAAATCGGTTTGTTATATGAACAAACCAAGCTTTGAACCTTTTTTTTTTTCCAGCTCATTAAGCTTTCAAATCAAGCTTAAACAAGCTACTACTCGATTGTTTTGACTTATGATATATGAAAATTCAAGCTACGTGAGACCGGGCTACGTGAGACGGGCTCCTGTTCGGCTTGATTAAAGCTCGTTCAAGATGGACTCATCTCATAAATAAGCTAAGTTTAAACACGTTTTGATGCTCATTAAGCTGCTCTTGTTCGACTCGTTTATCACCTAATGATGAATTAATATTTGATTCAAATTGTGGATGTGATCCAACGCGGGAAAGTTAATATCTGTTAAGTAGTTGGCTTTGGGTAGTTTTTACTAAAATAGAGAAACAAAGTAAATTTGGGTGCTTTTTTGGGTGCTCAACAAGCCAAAATGCTTACTTCTTATGCTATCCCAAACAAAACCTATTAACCTAACTAAAATGCTTGTTTTTGTGTTTGAGGAGGTCGGTTTGTCATTTCGTGGGGTGGGATGGGGATTAAGGCATCATTTTTCTGGGAAAAAACAGATTATACTAGAGCGGGAAAGAACCACTTCTAGTTCATGTTGTTTTTCACAGTCGGGGGGATAGTCGTACTCGTAATGAGGATTAATTATTGGAATCTTATTTTTGCAGTCATAAGGAGATCATCAAGAGAACACGATGATGAGATTTTGGCGGACGATCATCTTTTCTCACTTGAAGTAAGAGCTTCCTGAACTGATTTATGTTCTACATACTACAGGACCATTCAGTTTTAACTATTGGCACTGCCATTAAAATTTAAAACCATCGTAAAATGCATTGTGGATGAGCAGGTAAAGCTTTGCAATGGAAAGCTGGTTTTTGTTGAAGCTTGCAGAAAAGGATTCTGTAGTGTTGGGAAGCAGCAGATACTTTGTCACAGTCTTGTTGATTTGTTGCGACAACTCAGTAGAGCTTTTGATAATGTTAGCTTTGCAGACTTGCTTATTTTGGTTCATTTCTTTGTGTTGTGATTTTGCTTGGTTCTTCTATTTCATCTGGGATTGTTAGTATTTTCATGTTCTAAATTCAATGGATGTTTACTCAAGAGCATCAGTTAACATTCGAGTATCTTTTACCTTTGCTGCTAAATTCAAATGCTTTGAATTCAGATTTTCAGAACATATTTTTATTATGCAAGTTAGGTTTGATATTGCTTTTCACTGATAAGCTTCATTAACTTGGACTTTACCTCCTTTCCTGAACTTGGAAAAAGTGAAATGGAGCTAATCCTTGTTTGTCAGTAACCTACTCAATGGTCAACACTATCACATCCCGCTACCTTGTGCAGAATACTTCTTCTGTGCAATTCCTAGGAACAGCCTTTGCTTGAAAATCTGAATTGGTTATGTCTAAGGATTATTGATAAGATTATGAAGACATGTTTGGACAATGCGCTGCCACCAATTAATCCATAACGGGTAGCATGTTAACAACTAAAACTAATGTTCGTATAATCGTATTACTTGGGGAGATTCGCAACTCTCTTAGAAGTCAAAATTGGTGACAGTTCTGGGATCTCGGGCAGATGACATTTCGACATCTTAGCGGCTTTAGCATTATTGAATGAGTAGTCTCTGAATGCAAATAATCTACTATTGATCTCAGAATCTCTCAACAGAGCTCAATGGAGACAGCATATTCCTATAGCGGACCCAATTGATTGGGTCTTGAAAGCCCAGTTTTGTTTGGTTTGATATTTACATCCTGGTTTTAAATTACTCTATTGAACAAGTGAAGAAATTCAATTTGAGTTTTTCACCGGTTGTACCAGAATATGAAGATAATACACTCTTTACCTTTTCTTTTCTTTTTTTTTTTGCTTGTTCTGGCATCATGCTTCTTCCTTTGGTTTGTCAAAAATCTTGTTGAAGGATTAACACAACTTACTTCTCATTCTCAGGCCTATGATGATCTCATGAAAGCATTCTCAGAACGAAACAAGGTAAACGATAGAGGCTGTGAATTTATTTCTGACCCTAACTTACTACAAACTAAACTTACCAGATATTCCAGGGGAGTGTGTTGCATAATTATTTGGTCCATTATTCTGGCTACGTGGGTTGACAATATTTTTAACCAATTGGTTGGAACTCTTGCTGCAGTTTGGCAATCTTCCTTATGGATTCAGAGCCAACACCTGGCTCATCCCTCCTGTTGCAGCGCAGTCACCATCAATATTTCCTCCTCTCCCTGTGGAGGATGAAGCTTGGGGAGGAAATGGGGGTGGCCTGGGAAGAGATGGCAAAAGTGATTTATTGCCTTGGGGTAATGAGTTTTTGTCTCTTTCATCCATGCCTTGCAAGACAGCAGAGGACAGGCAGATCCGAGATAGAAAAGTTTTCCTTCTTCACAGCCTATTTGTAGATGTTGCCATTTTCAGAGCAATTTCTGCTGTGCGTCATGTAATGGGAAAGTCCGAACTAACCCATCCATCCTTAAACAGTGAAATTATTTACAGTGAAAGAGTAGGGGACTTAAGTGTAAGTGTAATGAAAGATTCTACAAGTGCGAGTTGCAAAGTAGATACTAAGATAGATGGAATTCAAGCAATTGGATCAGATCGAAAGAATTTGGTAGAAAGAAACCTATTGAAAGGAGTCACGGCAGATGAAAATACTGCTGCCCAGGTAACGTTGTGTATGGAAGCTTATATTTTATACAGAAAAACTGGGATCATCTTCTTTCATCTTAAGTTCATTTCCGTTAATATGCTTGAAGAACATTGAACATTGTGCATGCAGGACATTGCTACTCTAGGTGTTATTAATGTGAGATACGGTGGTTACATTGCGGTAGTTAAAGTTGAGGGGAGAGAGGATATTCAAATGGATCATCCATTGGATAGCTCTGAACTTCTTGATCAGCCTGAAGGCGGTGCCAATGCCCTCAATATCAACAGGTTTTAACTGATCTCTATTGCTTGGTCAGTTGGTTGGTTGCCATTATGTTGTTTTGGATGATAATATACCAAAGTATATAAGCCCTTAATGCCACATGTTTCTTTAGTTTTTTCCATCTATCTATAAGGCGGTATTTGTGGTTTGATGTGGAGCTATAAATGCACTTGTTCTTTTGAAGAACTCTCATTATCTTTTCTATGAAATGTATCAACACTTGAGAGTTGGGCACTTTCCTGAGTTTGGCTTGCAACTTGCTGTATGAGATGAGTCAGTCATGGTTGAGGTGTTTTAAGCTTCATCTCTTCAAATTTCAACACGGATTGGCTCTTAATTTCAATCCTTGGTCTTTTAATGTGAAATATTCATTTTGTGGGGTACTTAGATATGCATGAACTTAACAGTTGTTTGCTTGATTTATCACCCCGTACCTTCCAGTTACCAAAATTTCACTATGTGTTTTCTAGGGCAAGAACATGCTCTTTCATATGTGGTATTTTTTTTTTGCTCTCTTGACTAATTATAATTATCCTTCCTTTTTACTACAAACCTTTTCATTTACAGTTTAAGGTTGCTTCTCCACAAGAAAGTAGATTCAGAACACATTAAAGCAGTGCCTTGTTCTGATACTTTGGAACGGGAAGAGATCAATTCTTCCCGAGCTTCTGTGGAGAGACTATTGGAAGAAAGTCTAGCTAAGCTTCAGGAGGAGGAGTTAGAAGGGGACATTTTTGTGAGGTGGGAACTTGGAGCCTGCTGGATACAACATTTGCAAGATCAAAAAAACGCAGAGAAGGATAAGAAGCCATCTAGTGAGAAGCCCAAAAAAGAGATGAAGGTTGAGGGACTTGGAACACCTCTTAAATCCCTTAAGAACAGCAAGAAGAATTCGGATGGAAGTAATATGAAACTACAATCAGAGAACTCAATGTCTGATGCAGTTGTTGTCAACGGGGAAGCAGAAAATGCCCCATCTCTACAAGCTCAGCTAGAGACAACTGCTAATGAAAATGAACTTGTCCTAAAGGGGTTGTTGTCTGATCCTGCTTTTACTCGTTTGAAAGAGTCAGAAACTGGTCTTCACCGCAAGGTAGTGTTTTTAACATGATAGTATTGATGTTCAGGACTCTCTCTCTCTCTCTCTCTCTCTCTCTCTCTCTCTCTCTCTCTCTCTCTCTCTCTCTCAATGTATCATGTACTGACCTACTGCTTGCTATTGATAGTCGGTGCAAGAGCTGATGGACTTGTCTCAGATATATTACAATGAAGTTGCTCTTCCGAAACTGGTAACGAAAGAACAACTTTTTATCAAACGTTTGATCCATCTGATACATGCCTATTTCCATGATTTGATGCAACTTCTAGGATTTAATTGTGTGAAACAGGTTGCAGATTTTGGTTCCTTGGAACTCTCACCAGTTGATGGTCGGACTCTGACTGATTTCATGCATACCAGAGGACTGCGGATGTGCTCTCTGGGACAAGTGGTAAACGCCTTATGGCTACACAAGCTTTTGATTCCATGATTTCTTGTTACCAAACCAAGCCTTGAGTCCCAATCCATGGGAGTCGGCTGCATGAATTCTCTTTCTTCATTGAGCTCTGTCAATTGTGTTCCATCATATCCAACAAATTTAAATCCTTTTGAACTACCTCCCCTTAAGTCAATTATGGTCTGCCTCCCCTCAGTGCTACCCTATATTGTAATCATATCACTCCTTCCAACTACCGCATCTACCAAATTAGATAGACATGTGCCACATTCTCTTATCTTATCTTCTATTGGCGCTACCCCTACCATTCTGCAAAGATTTTCATTTCTAATTTTATATTGTAAAGTCTCACCACAGATCCATCTCAATCTTCTCATTCTGCCAAGGCTTTGCTTGGTTTTCTCATTAAGTACGACAATTGTGCAAAGAAAAAGGCACCATGGGTGCACCCATATACAAGTAACACACAAACAATAACACTACCCATGTATTCCCCAATAGATGGGGTTATGGGCAGGGAGGACTCGAGACATATCTAACTTTTGGCAATAAATGAACAAAATGGCTGCTCTCAGAAAGTCTTACTGCTGAAGTAGCGACCCCTTTATACCTCCAAAAATTGAGAAACTCAAGGGATGTAATGCCCATATATGAGTTACAAGTGAAAAAAAAAAAAAAAAAACTGGTCACCTTGACATCATACCTACTCCAAAGACTCCACAAAATCTGGATTTTGGTTTAAGCACTGATCAACTCCACTCGAGAACCAACTATAGAAAACGGCCAAATTCTATTCTGCTATTTAAAAATAGGAGTGCATTACAAGTTCGCTGATTGGGTTCTCCCCGACTAGACCGCTTCTAAGAAGCACGGACACTTCTCTAATTGTAGCCCCCCTGGTTCCCTTCAAGAACTATGTAGTTCAGAACTGTATCCAAACTTCACATGGTTCCTTTAAGAATTATATGCCTCTGTTATAAGCTGAGAAAAGGAGAAATATTGAACTACAAAATACTGCTTGTTGGACTTGCCCCATTGAGTGATCATTGCTATTTCTTTTTTCTTGACCAGGTTAAGCTTTCAGAAAAGTTATCACATGTGCAATCTCTCTGTATCCATGAGATGATAGTACGAGCTTTTAAGCACATTCTGCAGGCGGTGATTGCTGCTGCTATTAGTGCACAGGAAAAGGCTCTGTCAATTGCAGCTGCCTTAAATCTGATGCTTGGAGTCCCTGAAAATGAGCAATCAAACCAATCATGTAATGTCCATTCTCTAGTCTGGAAATGGCTGGAAGTATTTGTAAAGAAGAGATATGAATGGGATCTCAGCAGTTTAAACTACAAAGATGTGAGGAAATTTGCAATTCTTCGTGGGTTGTGCCACAAGGTACATGTCACTGACCTTTGAGTTTCACGTTGGCTGCATTCTAAGAGAAATTTAGCAGGATCCTTCTTTTTGAAATAAAAGCCCATCTCTCAAGCGTACTAAAAGTCAGGACCAGTGCCTAGTTTAAGAAAAACCACGTTTAGGATAATTTGAAGTTGGACTTTTGGAGGCTGCATTCCACAGTTTAGAGATTGGCATCTGGAGTTGCTAAATTCTGAGAGGAAATTCTCATTAGAAAAAACTGTAAATGTTTGCAATGAGATAGTGTCGTTTTTGATTCAGTAAAGTTTTACGTCCATGATAGAATAGTGCGAATAGTAATCTGTATCTGATGAAAGAAAAACGAAATGCATATCATATGTTCTGTGGTAAGTGGCAGATAAACAATGACAAACTTCATTTGTTCTGTTCCAGGTGGGTATTGAGCTGGTTCCAAGGGACTATGACATGAATTCCCCAGAGCCTTTCCGGAAAGTAGACATTGTCAGTCTAGTACCGGTGCATAAGGTTATGAACTGTTTTACTTGGTAAACAATTATGCATTTAATTCTATTTTGTCATCTATGAATTGGACAGTAATCAAATCAAACCAAACTCACCCTTATGTCCCAATCAATTGCGGTTGGATGCATGTGTTCTCCATATCTCTTTCAGATAAATTTAGTTAGTTCATTTCGTTTATTAGTTATTCCCCTCTCCCAAGCATTCCCAGTAACGGTTTCTTATCGTTGCATCTGCCAGTATTTGTAGCACTTGGCCAAACCATGTTAGGATATTACCTCTCAACCTATCTTCATTGGTGGTAGTCCTACTACTGCCCCAATGGTTCATGTTGAATTATGTTATTCCTGGTCTTACAACTTGAGCTGCACAAATCAAATCTAAACATCTTTATTTCAGTTATGCTGATATTATTAATGTGTTGTTTCTTAATTGCCTGAGTTTTGTTTCATAGAGCATTTCTAGCCTTATTGCTGTTCTATATAACTTTTAGTTGTCTATCAGCCGTGCAGTATGCCAGAAGCACCCATCTTCTTTAGCCAACCTACTTTGATAATGGATTGCCACTGCTTTGTAAAATCTTTTATTTATCTGTTTCTTTGCAGCAAGCAGCTTGCTCATCTGCAGATGGACGGCAGCTCTTGGAATCATCAAAAACAGCATTGGATAAGGGAAAACTTGAAGATGCAGTCAGTTATGGGGCAAAGGTACTTGATAACTAAAAATCTTGTGATCTATTCTGTTTTGGTATCAAATCGTATTTACTTGCTTCAGCAAGTCTGTTCCTGTGATCTGTCCACTGGATGAGCTGTGTATTATGGTTTATTTCTCTGATGTTTCCAGGCTCTTGCAAAGCTGGTAGCAGTTTGTGGTCCTTACCATCGAATGACAGCCGGAGCTTATAGCCTTCTTGCTGTAGTTTTGTATCATACGGGAGACTTCAATCAGGTTCATCATCTATTCTTGTTTTCGTTTTCTAGGAATGTCCGAGATGGAAAGAAGTTTGTGATGCAGAACTGGTAGCAAACCCTAGGTAACCTTGTACATATGGGTGAAACAAAACCTTAGGTATCCCTGTACCTAAAGGTGAATTGGAATCCCTTTGCAAACTCAAGAAACAATACTTTTATTCATTCAATCAATGATCCAATAGTTTCTCACAAAGTGATGTAGGACAAGATTTGAGAGTTTCTATATTTTATTAATGAAAAGTTGAATAATTCAATTTTTAACCCTTAGGCCTACACCCTTATTTATACTAGTAGGAGTCCTGACAATAAGGTAACTACTTAGAGTGGAGACCAAGCAAAGAAATACATGGAGACCAAGACTAACAAAATTAAAAGACGGATAGGAATATGCCTAAACAAGCGGCATTAAAACAGGAATTCCTAAAACGCATAATTCCAAAAATAAAGTTTCCATATATTTGAAATCTCCTAAATTTTTGTCCTATATCACAAAGTGATAACAACTGACTAAGATAAAGATAACCTAACAATACTGATAAACAAGATAAAATCGTAGCAAGATAAAATTCTAAATAACAGTCTATCTAGATGAATACTAAATAGACAAATATAATAAGATCTGTAGTTGGGCCCATAGATGTCATCATCCATCCACGAGGACACCGGTTGGGCTATCTTCCAACTCTGTTGGTGGTAGACAGCAGACTTGCGAGATTGGGCTTGGGCCCTGGTGTTCGCCCACAAGATTCCACTCACTGTATGGAATTCTTTTGAATCATTTCTGGCAATAGTTACAACTATCCGTCGTATTTTTGAACATTGCTTGTGCATCTCTTTTAGAAGGAAAAAGTAAAATGCAAATGCAACGCACCTGTAAAAGAAGATTAAAACAATAGGAGGTGGAATCAGACAACTAGAATAAGCTGAAAATTAGGTCAAATACCCATGTCTCAGTCCCAACAGAGAAAGCGAGGGCATTCTATTAACTGCAGGCAATCAGCCAAAAGCTGTTGTACAAGCTGGAGCAACCATTTCCCTTCAAAAGATGCTACAGTCACCTTAAGAAAATTCATGCCTTCTATTTTTACTCTAATGCGATAGTATTCTACTTAGCTAATTGAAGATAAAATGACCAATCTGCCCTCGAAGTTAACACATTAAAAATAAAAAATACCACGTGATGTCTTAAGATAGAAGTATGATGACCAAGTACCTTAACTAGAACTGAAATGGCCGACACAAACTAAATATCTAAAAGGAAAGTGAAACACAAACTAAATATCTTAAAGGAAAGTCAAATTGCAAAAGGAAAAAGGCCCCCAAAGAACTAAATAAACACACAAAGTGACCGCACGATTATTATTAGCTGATTTGAGTGGGGTCTGTACTAAAATTGCTATTCCTTGATTATCATGCGCATGATTTGTGTAGTAACTTATGTTATAAACTTATAAAACCCTTTTCTAAGAAATACATTCTAGATTTGCTGCTAGACTTCTATTTCCTGCCCAAGCATCCAAACTTCAAGTAATTTTTCTCTTTGATTTCTTATTTTCATCTTATTAAAGTAGATACATCAAGATATAGTCAATTCATATAGCCCCAATTGCAGGCCACAATTTATCAGCAAAAAGCATTGGATATTAACGAGAGAGAATTAGGTCTTGATCATCCGGACACAATGAAGAGTTATGGGGATCTGGCTGTGTTCTATTACAGACTTCAGCATACAGAGCTAGCTCTTAAGTAAGTTTTGATTTGTTGTGTAGCATTGTGTTCCATAGATAAGGCTGCATGTAGTTTTCATGGTTTTTGTTTTTGTGTAGCATTGTGTTTCATATTTGTAGTTTCATGGTATGTGTATGCAAAAATAGTTGATTACTCTTTGCGTTGCTATTTCTGTGACAATAAATCCAGCTCTGTATTTATTTTGGTTGACATGAAATACATGATCACAGACTCTGTCATCAAGATTAAGCTTTTCATTCTTCTAATGAGTGGATTTCATAATGGCATGTTCAGATACGTGAAGCGTGCTCTCTATCTGTTACATCTCACATGTGGACCATCACATCCGAATACTGCTGCAACATACATCAACGTGGCTATGATGGAGGAAGGCCTGGGAAATGTGCATATTGCTCTCAGATATCTCCACAAAGCTCTGAAGTGTAACCAAAGGTTACTTGGCCCTGATCATATTCAGGTCCTTTTTCATAGCTGGTTTCCATCATCAGTTATATGCTTGTGTGTCCTATGCTCGATTAGATATGAGTTGATTGTGTAAGAAGACTAGGGTTGGTATGATTCTATTTGATTCAAGAAATCTTCTCTCTTTGGCCTATTGAGCATAAAAATAAGGGAAGTGCTACAATACACACCCCTTATTTGGGTGTGTATCATATGCCTTAGAGGAGTATTTAAAATGCACGCGACTGTTGCTCTGCCCTTTAAGGCACGTGCTGGCCCCCCCAATCAAATAACACATACATACCCATGCTCAAATATGCTGGTACATGATCCTAATGAACTATTTGCCTGTTGGTGTTCCTTCTTGTGGCCAAATAGTTGAGTTTGAATTTGTTGACTAAGTTACTACGATCGTAGTTATGCACTTTTCATTGTAGCTTTCTTGCATATTAACATTTTACGGTAGATCACTAGTACTACCACAAGATTGATGAACTCAGTCTTGAGATTATGTAAACACCAGTTGACAATTTGGATGTCAATTGTGCAGAGATACAGGATAATTATTGGTAGGGTTTTTAGTCGACGAAAAGGAAATAGAGATATAAAAAAATAAAAAAGAATTTCATTTTCTGAGTAAACCTCAGGTAGGGGGCTGTGATTACCAGATAGACGGGTGGATGTGCAGCCTTAGAAGTTGTTAATCAATTTGTTTATAAGCATAACGCCTGGAATTGGATACTACATATTCCATATCTCTGATCTCTCTTATTGTTGTTTCTGCTTAACCTGCAAGGTTGAGCACTGCTGATGCTTGTTCGCTACCGTTATTACAGTGTCCTTGTTGATTGATATGGATTCTCAGTTTCTGGTGTATCGTCAAGACCTAATTCTTTCTCTTCTATTTCTTTCCAGACAGCCGCAAGTTACCATGCCATAGCAATAGCACTCTCATTGATGGAAGCCTACCCTTTGAGTGTTCAGCATGAACAGACAACCTTGCAAATCCTCAGAGCTAAGTTGGGCCCAGATGACCTCCGTACGCAGGTATTCCCTTTTCATTGATCCAGTGAACTAATTTAGTGATTAGGATTATGTATTTTTGTTTCCCTCTTTGCTACTTTGCGATCATTAGTCGTATGTGGGTAAAAGCCGTAAATCATAATGTGATGGTGCCAGGTATCACATCCCATGAATGATCTCGGTAGTATTGTTAAAACTTAACTGTTATCTTTAGAGGTAGTTTGTTAGCATCCTTAAATTTTTAGCTTTGGTTATGTCAAGTGTATGTCTTCAATTATGTACCAAATAGTTGGCAAGGCTGGCAATGGATTTTTTGTTTTTTCCCTTTTGTTTTGTTTCCAAACTCTGGTTCAAATTTGCTTCAATTTTCTTCTATTCAATGTTTTTCTGTCCACAAATGGTTGTGAACTTTCTATCTGAATGTCTCAGGATGCTGCTGCTTGGCTTGAGTACTTTGAGTCCAAGGCTTTTGAGCAGCAAGAAGCTGCAAGGAATGGGACTCGAAAGCCAGATGCATCCATAGCCAGCAAAGGCCACTTAAGGTATACCAGTTTTTGCTGACAATATGAACCTTTATCCAGTTGTTGGTTACCAGCACTTAGCTAACTATGTGAACCTTCATCAACTTTTGGTTCTCATTCCCTTGCTTGTTTCTTTCCATTAGAGTTTATTTGAGCTGGGCCCATGTTCCTACCAATTGCAGATTTACAACGTATTGTAGTAGTAAAACACCAGTTGACAGTGACATTAGAAAGTAAATTGGTTCTAGAGTATGCCATGCAGAAAAAGTACCCTAGTAAAATATTGGCATTGAGAGGATCAATATTCAGTAGGTTTTCTTAGGATCTTATGACTGGCAAACAATGTGGACTGTAATCTTCCTGCCTCATTGGGTACACCCACTGGTACCTCATGGCCTAACAGGCTGGTGGTACTGGGCTATCTTTATGACTGCAGTTATTTTGTCAATACTAAAATGATTGTTTAGTTACTTACGTTCTCTTTTCAGTGCTCTTGACCTTGTTTCATGTGGCAGTGTCTCAGATTTGCTCGACTATATTAATCCAAATCATGATGTCAAAGGCAAAGATGCTGTGGCTATAAAGAGAAAAGCCTACTTAGTGAAGGTATGACCAGTCATCTCTTTATTTTGTACGACGAATGGTTAAATGCAAGAATGCCAACGAGATGTTGATAATCGGGTTCTTTTAAATTTGCCCAACATTAATGGTGGGCATGAAAGGATTTTCCATCTGCCTGTGGCTGGCTTGCGGACTATTTGTCCTACTCAGTTGTTGTCGTAATTGGTCCTCTATATATGAGAAAATCATTCTGGAAGGAAAATTTAGAAAGCTAAGTACCAGAATGAGAGAACAAAATGCCATACCTAGATAACTTAGAGCAAAAACTTATTCCTCTGATGTTTGCTAATTTACCTATTTCTCTCAATTTCTTCAACCTTTTGCAATCCAAATTTTGTTAGAGGTTTGCATCATACTTCTGTTGCAACTCCACAACACTTTACGTTGTCACCGCTAAGACTCGGAGACAAGTTTTTTCTACATCTTTTATTTTTCATATGCAAATTTTCTCAATGTTATCAAGGGGTTCTAAACCCCCACAATTTGATGGAAGAAATGCACTGTCGTCAATGTCCGTATTTTACCTTTAGTATCTTTTCTTCTATTAAGTGGATACATCATCTCTTTTGAGCAGATACAAACTTTTTTCATCAACAGAGATGCAAGGTTTAATCCCTTAAGTGTATTCACCTTTGTTTCTTGTTGTACACTATATGAAGCCGAAGTTCAATATTTTCTCTATATATGTGAAGCTAATCAAATTGTGATTTGCACATGAAGGAGAAATCTTACCAAAACTTCAGCATTGCAAGTTCTGAGGTCCCTCCAAAAGATGCCGCAAAAGATGCTGAAGATGGGACAACAATTCCTGAACCCGAATTTGATGCAAAGATGAACGAAGAAACCACCTCTCCACCAGAGTCCACCGATCCTGTGGATGAAGAAACTATTGACAAACTGCCAGTTCAGTTCGAACATCCTGTTGAGGAGGAAACTGCCACGGAAAAGCCAATGGTTGCCATTGATATTTTGTCTGAACCACAGGGTGAAGGAGAAGATGGATGGCAGTCAGTTCAAAGACCAAGATCAGCTGGCTCATATGGGCGGCGGTTAAGACAGCGACGGGCAACTGTCACCAAGGTGTATGGTTATCAGAAAAAAGATGTGGGTCCCGAATCGAATAATGCTAGACCGAAGAGTATCTATCAGAATACTAAGTATTACCTGTTAAAGAAACGAACAGTGTCCCCAGGAAGTTATGCCGATTACCTCCCAATGAAGGGTCCCTCCCCAACTACTAAATTTGGGAGAAGAATAGTGAAAGCAGTGACATACAGAGTTAAGTCTGTATCTTCATCTACCAAAGATGCTGATGCAACAGAGGTCTCCATAAAGGAAGGGGAGGCATTGAGATTACCTTTGGAACCCTGTCCGGTTTCTTCACCCAAGGAAATTGGACATAGATTGCAGAGAAGTTCAATAGTTAGTCTTGGAAAATCTCCATCGTACAAGGAAGTTGCGGTGGCCCCACCAGGTACTATTCCTATGCTGCAGGTTAGGGAGTCCCAGAATGACGTTTCTGAAAACAAAGAGCTTGGTGTTGAAAAACAAGGATTGGATATGGATGGATTGAAAGAAAACGCTGAAGATTTAATAGAAGCTAAAAGCATAACAGACGAGAAATTTGAAAATTCTGTGAGAAATCCTGTAGATGAGTCTAGCGATGGTGTTGAAGTTGTTAACAAGAATGGAGAAAACTTAGCCACAGTATCAGAGGCTGACAACATAACAGGAGGGAAATGTGAGAATCATGTATTAAATTCCAAAGATGGCTCGAGTGGTCGAATTGAAGTTGTTGAAAAGAATGAAGAAACTAAGTCAAGCAATGCGATGTTGGATAAAGATTCTGAGATTGTGTGTGGAAATGTGGAAGTGGTTAATTCTAGCTGTTTGGAGGTTAATCAAGTGGAAGTTGTTGACATGAAGGAAGAAACTAAGTCAAACAAAGTGCAATTGCATGAAGATTCTGAGAATGCATCCACACGTACAGAAGTGGTTTATTCTAGCTATGCGGAGGTTGATCAAGTGGTTCAGAAGAGCATTGAAACCAATGAAGTGCCAAATTCAGTTGATGCTCCCCGAGTTGAGCTCTGTGACCATGATGCATCTAGCGTAACTTCCAAATCTGACAAAATTTTGGTTTCCACTTTGGAAGGAGTTGAGGATTTAAAAGAAAGATCCTCAGTTTCTTTTTCAGGCGACGCTCTGGAGTCCCCCAACAAAAAGTTGTCCGCTTCAGCTGCTCCATTCAACCCATCACAAGCCATTGCGCGCCCAGCACCAGTGGCGATGAACATTACTCTCCCTTCTGGTCCTGGAGCTGCGGGCCCATGGCCGTTGAACATGACTTTTCACCCAGGGTCTCCTACTGTCTTAGCGACTGTTAATCCAATGTGCTCCTCCCCTCACCACCCATACCCATCACCTCCACCAACTACTCCAAACATGATACACTCGTTGCCATTTTTGTACCCTACGTATACTCAAGCCCAAGCCGTGACTACCACGACATTCCCCATGAGTAGTGGCGGCTCCTTTCACCCTAGTCATTTTGCTTGGCAACGGAACATGAACCCTCACGAATACATGGCTAGCCCTGTTTGGCCTGGGTTCCATCGAGTGGAGTTCTCTGTCTCACCAACTGTTGTTGAGCCGTTTGCTGATCCCATTTTGGGGCCGAAGGAACACATTGATACTTCTGAAAGCTTGACTTTGGCTCCAAACCTGCCAGTGGACATTACCGATGGTGCCGAAATTAAAAAAGAATTGGATCTTCCGGAATCAGAGGTAGTGGAAAACGTAAATGAGGTCGCTGCAATTGAATCCGCAAATGAGAAGGAAGATAATGATTCGAATCCATGTTTTGTGAGTCATGGGAATCAGCTGAATCCTGTTAGCTCTGTCAGCGGAAATTCTGGAAGCAGTTGCTGTAATCAGGTGGCAAGACCACCTTGGCAAGTTGACAGCGAGAAAACCATCAACATTTTGATTAGGGGGAAAAGAAACCGAAAGCAGACTCTGCGAATGCCAATAAGTTTGCTCAAGAGACCGTATAGTTCTCAGCCTTTCAAAGTCATACATAGCAGAGTGGTCCGAGAGAACGAAGCTCTCAAGTCTACCAGTTTTTCTTCAAATGGAAATGGTACAGCTACTGCTGAGTAAGCAAATTTTTGTTGCTCTTACTGGTTCAGAATAGGGGAATGACTTGGAGAAAATGGAGAATTCGTCCCTTTATTGCTGACAAACAACTTAGTCGCACCTTGAAGTTTCCCGGTTCCACAGTCGAAAGTTCCTTGATCAGTTACACCACTTCATCAAATATTGCAGGTTAGTCCTCTACAAGCTAAGCCTTTCTTTTATGCTGCTTAAATTTTTAAGGAAACAATGAAGATGTAATGAGTCTTTGGGAAAATCAGTTTCCATCATCATGGGTTACAGTTATCTTTTTGAAGCTTTTGAGGATAACAAGCAATTTTGAAGCTTTTGAGGATAACAAGCAATGAAGTAGGAAAGACATCCATCATCAATTTTAGTTATGAGATCGGAATTATAACACAAAAAAGGAATGATACACGTCTTGATTCCAGAATACTATGGTCTCCTAAGCTGCTATACTGATAGCACAAGTAGCTACAAAACATTAAAGTGTTTTTCTCTTTGGATTTAACTATTTATGGTTGATCTTTGGGCCCTTAATCAAACATAAGGCCCTATCGTTTTATTTCAGCTACGAACTTCTCTTCGTAGATATTCCAGCAAATAGATATAAAAATGCATAATTGGGTGGTGTTTCCTAGTTTCATATGTAGGTCTTACAGTTGCTCTTTTCTTCTCACTTTGCTGTATTCTAGATAAAGCTTATAGAAAGGCAGGTGGTAGTATGTTTCATTTTACCATTCAAAAATGGTTCCTTGAGCAGGGAAAAAAGGTAAAAAACGGTTTCAGTGTGAAGTATAACTTATTCTTTAGTCGCTTTGAGTTGGATCTTGCGATGTAGATACCAAATTTTGATGGAAAGAAATAACCTGAAACAAGCTGATTTAGTGTTTCCTCGCACTAATCTGTTTCTACGGTCACCTGTTGAATTGCTACATGTATTCAATTTAACAACATTAAGGCATTTTCTAGTGCATCGTGCAAGATGAAATCATCGAATCTGCTACTTAATACTTAGCTTTTCCATGCGACAGATGGCTGATCCTTGGTTTTCTTGACGTGCAGGTTTACAGCAGCAAATTTGGTTTTTGGAATTTGAAAGGCATCTTTTTAGTCCATGACATATTCTAGTTAGGAAGTTTTGACATTCTGTTCATGAGAAGAAAAACTGAAAACAATGAGTTTTCTTTTATTTCTGATGATTTATTCGATTTAACTGTATACAAATTGAGCACTTTCTTTCCTTTCAATGCTTGTGGTTTATATAATCCACCTGCAAGTTGACTCTGTTGTAGTATTGGGTATCGGTAGAAATATTTTGGCAAAATCCTTGCATCTACTTTTTATACACTTTCATATTGCTTTTCTGTTTGTGAAGGACCAATTTAAAGGGCTGGATATAGGGATCAGTGTGCTGTGTGAAACTCTCTCGTGGAGGAGAGTTCTCTGGTGATTCAGATGACAACGAACTTGTTCTGTTTTTGGATGGTGTATTCAATAATTGATCTTTAAAATTGTTGGTTTCTGAATCCAATCTATGGATGGACTTTCTTGCTCGAAACTTAAAGAAGTAAATTGATCTGGGGGCGGAGTCATCTCTCTCTCTCTCTCTCTCTCTCTCTCTCTCTCTCTCTCTCTCTCTCTCTCTCTCTCATCATAGATTATTGTATGTGATGGAAGGGCAGAGAGATTAAGAAGAGCTGTTGTGTTCCCTAGATGTCATAACGAGGAAGATATAGCAACACCAACAGATGGTGCAGCTGAAACAAGCAAAAGGAGAGATTGTGGACAGTTATCCATTTGGCATTAGAAGTCGGGCAATTTGAACCCTTGCAACGACATAATATTATGCTTATTGCTGGATTTCCACTATAAGGTTCTTGTGTAAGTGTTCCAAAACGTTGATCATCTCCAATGAAGATTAATTTGTGGAAGCATATCCACTGCTGTACATATGCCTTAGCATTCATCACCACATAAACAAGAACAGGGTTGAAGAAAGAATCATGGTCTCAAACAACCAAATAAACATCCCAACAAATAAAACTGCAGTACCATGTGAAGCAGCCACCTTGTTTAGTACTCTCAAGGTAGAAAGAGCTCTCTATCAACTTGTCCAGGAAGAGAGACAAGATTTAACAGAGTAAGTGAGAAGAAATCAAGATAAAGCGATAGACACATTGTGCATATATATACTTCTGAATTGATTCTTCTCATTTGTGTTGTGATAGATGACAGTTTTCAACCTTGCTAACTTTTGGAAGAACATAAAAGGATTTCAATAAACGATCTATAGATAAATCAAGTCGTTCTAAAAATATGTTCCTCACCACTCTTCTCATCAATCTTAATAACCCATTTGCTTTTACCACCACCCTTCTTCCCTGACCCACCTCTTGCTCTAGAAGAATAACTTCCTTTGCTCTGATTTCTCTTCCAAGTCACCTCATTGCTCTTCCCTATCATAGTAACCTCCATGCCTTTCCCGATCGGATGCTTCATTGACCGCACTTTCCCTTTATTTTCCATTCCTTTCACATGCCCCTCCAGCCCTTTTCTCCCCTCCGCCAAATTATCTGCCACTACCACTGATCTCATGGGATTCACATCCAACAACTCAAGAAAATTCGCATAATTGTCAGTTTTGCAATCAACGAGGGAAAAATCAATGCTTTCATAATTTGGCAAGACATCAACTGGGTCGCCTGTTTTGAATTCCACCATGTCGTTTAGACCTGAATCATCTATTACTTTCTGCGATTTGTCAAGTCTTGGTTCTGGAAGAATGCACACAAGCTTGCCTCCAGTTTGTCTAGCTGCTGCTGCTAATGCTATTGTTGATGAGGATGCCTCAGGTGTGACTTCAACAATGAGCTTTGCATTAATGCCTGCTGCTAAGGCTGATATGAATTCCTTGCTCTCAGGCTCTGTTGTCGAACATGAACATTTATGTTCTTGTTGATTGCACTGCAAGGACAAAAAGGGAAGTAGAGTTGGCCCCTATAATGTTTGAAAACACAATCGTGACAACACAAGGGTATATCTTCAAGGCATGGGATTTTTTTGTCTCTCGACATCAGCTGCACTGAGTCTATTGGACCATATGCTGATAAAATCTTCATAAGTGAAAAGGTCTACACTCTACAGCAACAAGTTAAAGCAAGAATACAATGGTAGTCTTGGTAGAACATTTATGCGAGAGTAGTTAGCTTGTGGGTACGTGAAGTGTGTACACATAATGGTTTCCCAATACAAACTCTTCTGGCTACCCTATGTCTCTTGTTTACACGTTGACACATTTTCCATCACTTTTACCTTTTAGATGTGATCTCTGTGTGTGTGTGTGTGAACGCGCGCACATTTGCCCACTTTTTTCATGCTCGTGTACCCTTTTTCCCCCTTATTTAAGCCGTGTTGTGATCATCAATTTATGAAGAGAAAGCAATGGTAAGGAAGCAAGAGAATTTCCGCAAATCTCTTCCCAATCCTTGATCAAAAAGTGAACGGAGAGCAAAATTGTTCTTTCAGGAGAGGAAACGACTTATTTGGAAGATTGCAAATCACAGCATCTCTGAATTCACAACTATGCCGACCGCAAAGTCCTCCTCCATACATACACCTAACTACGATATCTACCATACTAACATCGTCCTATTACAATCAAATTACGCTTCTTGTAATTAAGAGACAATACATAATGCCTCGTGAAATCTTCTACCTTTTACCCTAACAACACGGGAAAATATCTTAAGGATCATCAATACCAATCAGTCAATCAATCATAATGTGTTCTTTTTATTCTTGGTAAATAGATCACAATACGAATTTTCTATGCACAAGACCAATAAGCAAAACCCATATGCTCAGGTACCAAAACACATACATTCAAACCCGCAATCTTGTATGTTTTTGTGTGTACGGTATTAGCATATCTACGTGAAAAAAATCAAAAAAAACACAATAAAATCAAGAATGACAAATGGCAAGAGGGACAAACCAGTTTAACGGTATCAAGATATGCGTTTCTAGCAGAATCTGGAGACCAATCCATCCTAAGCTTGTGATGACCAAGGAAAATGCAAACCCCAATTGAAATTCAGACGTGAGCGTAAGCTGGGCCGAAAAAACGTGAGTTATCAACGTAACGTATGATATGTATTGATGAGAAATGATTTCCTCAATTTGCCGCGTCTGTGTTTGGTTTTTTCTTGACTGGGGTTTTTCCTTTGAAAAATTCCTGCTTGTGTTTTCAGGTGAGAGAAAATTGAGGAACACTCAACAATTGCGTTGGATATATATATTGTGGAGGTGGAGGTGGTGGTGGTGGTGGTGGTGGTGATGGCAGAGTAGAAACCGTGGCCGAATCTCAAGGAAACTAACTTCTCTATTTGGGAAATCCTATTTTGACCATTGACGCCCCCCGATGTTTATCTCCCATTTCACTATGGCCCTTATCCATCGAAACAACAAAATCACATCCTAATCTACTCTTTTTTTTGTAGTAGTATTTGTTATGGCCACGTCCTCTCCTTTGATTCAATTTTGAAGTCAATGTCGATCTGTTGTCTGTTTCATTCCCTAGCTACATAAAAAGACACTCTCACAACTATGCTACAGGCATTTATCTCAATTTGTTGTCTTTTTCAAATATATGTTGTCATTTTTTAGTTCAAAATTTCTTGTCTATTTCATGAACCAATCGACAGTAGAGATTCTATTCTTGAGCCTACCTTCAAGTTTAAACTTGGTATTTACCTCATATCTACAAGACTTAAGAATTTCATGTTTTTGGTAAGTAATCAAGGAATTGTGAACACCCTCGTTGGCAAAATGTTAGTACATGTTAGTATCTTCTTTGGTCACTGTCTAGTGCAATGTTCAGAGGACAAAAATAAGAGAGGTAATGTGGTCGATGTAAAGGGAAAAACTATATTCAGGTCTTGTTTTTTTAGGTCCTTTTGATTATTTATTTTTGGGCGTTTTGCGTGTTGGTTTCTTGTCTGTTTCATGAGAAAAATAACCCCACATATACACTGGAAATCTCACAAGTAAATCTCTTGATTGCTCTTCATAAAGTACATGATTGCTTGCATTGCATCTATCTAACCGTGAATTTTGGGTCGAGAGTGTCCAATTTCCCCCCTTGTGCACGCATCAAGCTGTCATTTGGAATTGAGAGTTGCGTTAGTTTAGTTTACTCTCTTGCAATTTCATTGGTTGTCTAGAATCGTTTTATGGGTAATCATTTCAAACTCTGGTAGCAATATATTACCTCTCACATAATATTGGATTCCACTGATGAAATTTATAATGGGATCCACCAATCATGTGAGAGAAGCATTATTCTCGAGTAATAAATAATGTTTTTGTAGACACCCCAATCTGGGTTTCCAAATTAGTTTACTTACGGTTTTTGATTCCCCGATGATGAAATGGATCAAGAACACCCTGGGAATGATAGCGTGTTTGAGTTTTGAGAGTTTGCAAAACCCTTGAACCTAACCTAACCTAAGCCACTTCAAAAACCAAAAACCCTACTGATGCACGCCAGGGCGCAACCATCCCGCGCCGGGGCGCACCATCACGCGCCTGACTCACTCCATCGCGCGACAGAGCGCCAGGACGCACCATCGCACGCCAGACTCACTCCATCGCGCGACAGAGCGCCAGGGCGCACCATCGCGCGACAGACTGACTCCGTTGCGCGACAGTCCAACCTACCACCAACCTTTCTGAAGGAAGACAGTTGGCCACCAATGCAACTTCAGCCAGGCCTCATGGACTGGCTGAACTCCTCTGTTTCCAACCAGATTCACCCCAATCTCCTCCTATGAATACCCTCCATTTGTTCTCTTTCAAAGGGTTAACAAAAATTGGCATTCAAAGGTTTACACCCTAAGCACCATAAAGAGCATAGCTTGTTCTTCTTCAACTCAAACACCTCAAACAACCTCAATCTCAATTCAAAGCTCAACATCTTTCAAAACTCAAGAACCGAAGGTATAGCTTACCTTTGTTCTACTCTCTGTTCTGATCCCTGAGGGGGGCTGGCAGAGTCAAGGCTGGTAATCAATACCAGTTCTGGTCCTAAAGCTGACAAGGTTTCAAAAACCGTCATAGTAAGAACCAGCGCGCGATGGTCCCACTCTCTCGCGCGACACTCCGGTGCTGCATGCAATGGACCGCGTGGAGATTGATGTCCTACTGTTTTGCATTTATGTATATATAGATCATTCTGCAAGTATGATAATAATCAGTTTACCGCTTTCCTTAATATAAACTGCTAGTCTTAGTTCAATATGAGTTTCTGTTGTTATGGAGTACCCCTGGGACCATTCTGGATCTGTCCCAGAACCCAGAAATGTGTAAACCAAGCACTGGTCTGGTCGCGCCAGGGCGCACCATCGCGCGCCAGACTGGCTCTATTGCGCGATAAAGCGCCAACGCGCACCATTGCACGTCGGACTGCCTCCATCGCGCGACAGAGCGCCAGGGCGCATCTTCGCGCGCCAAAATGGATCCGTTGCGCGATAGTCTGCCTCTGACCAGTGAGTGGCCTTACACAGGTAACTTGGATTTAGGCTGTTATTCTATCCCCACACTGTTTATGGGATGCTTTATTCATTTGTAGGGCTTTTTAGCCTTTAACATTGCTTAGAACTGTATATTATGCTGCTATATGAACTGCTTGGTTTGTTTTGAGTGTGCACTGGTCCTTCCAGAGCCCAGAGGGTTTGAGAAAAGGAGCTGTGGGTTTGAGCTCACCGGCGCGCGCGTGTCTTGGAGTTGTGCGCGCATGAGTGAACAGCATGCAGTGACTTGTTCAGTGCATACTGGTTTCTTTCTGCGCACGTCACTCCAAAACAGAGGCCTTCCAGTTTGTTTAAACTCCCACAGCAGTCTATTCTCATCCTATACTAACTGCTCATTCATGCTATCTATCACATCCTGCAAACATGTTACAGTTTTAATCCCCGATTAACTGTTCCTCCGCCCTAATTGGCTAAAGAATTGGTTAATCAAAAATAATCGCAAACAAACATCTTTCGCAAATGCCTAAGTAGAGACCGATCTCCGGATTGGGCGAGAAGGGTGCCATAAAATCCTTCCCCTCTCGTAACCTGGCTCCCGAACCCAGATATGGTTATGACGGACTAGTTCCTTAACTTTTTCAAATCAAACAACGCGGCAAGTGCTTCGAAATACAGTTCCTTGGGTGTCGGACTTTCAAAACCCGAGTGGCGACTCTGTATTTTCGCGAGCTCTTGTTGTCCAGCTCAAAAGCACTCCCGCAAACTGGCACTTTTCTCTTTTAGGAAGGGAACGGAATCCCTTCCTAGGAAAGAAAAAGGGACACGCATGCCCACATTTTTCATACGCAGGTTTTGTGCCACAAGCAATCGAACATTGCTGTGTGCACACAGCCTTACAAGACTTGACAAGTTCAGTTAATTAAAGGGCAAGTGAAATAACATCTAACCAGAATAATGTTCGGGCAAACGTAAGAGGAAGGACCAAAAGTGGAATAAAAAAGTGAAGACCGCAAATAAGAACAGAATCAGAAATCTCACATGCAAGCCTCGGGACCAACAATACCAATACAACAGAGTGGATATAAAAGAGTAGTGCACCATATCAATCTCTGAAGAAGTTAAGCAAAAAGACAAGGCAAAATAAGGCATCAGCCCTTCCCTTGTGTTGACTTATAAGGAACTATAAGTCATGAATGAAAGAATCTGACTCCTCCTCTTACTGACTTGTATTACTGATTAAAGAAAGAGGGAAGAATAGACTTCTCCCTCTATTTAGACCAGGCAACTGCATCGATCTCTGATTGGGCGGATCTGTATAGCTCCAGTCTCTTAGCGAGGTTAACACGCCGCTGCATTATTGCTGGATCCTCATCCAATAACGAGCCCAACTGCTTCACCTGCAAAACAAGTCGGAAATATACATCAGCACCATTTTCCATTCTCTCTTATTCCTTTCAAAGCCAAAGGATTTGGAAGCAACCCTCACCTCCTTTTTTCCCAAGTCCGTGAAGAAATGATCAAGTAAGCTACGCTTGGCCTCACGCACTTGACAATACACGATGGATTTTGGAATGGAGTTCCTTAAACTTCCGCAGACCATGTGGACATAAGACAAGACAGTTGTTCCTGTTTGGGGGAAATGGAGATACAGCCTTAATTAGGATCGATAATGTGGACACTATTCAATATTTCCATGCGTACTTTAAAACTACTGTGACTTTCTTAAACCTTCCCACTTACCAACTCGTCTAAGGTATGACTCATTGTATCTATCAAATATTGAATGTGTTGGATTTCCACCCTTGTCAACATCTTGTGGAAGCTTGCGGAAGAAATCAACTGTCAGATAACTATACTCCATTTCTACTAGTTGCAAAGTTGCTCTCCTACTTTCTTCCTTCATCCTGTCCAGAGACTCGCCGGCTGCATTTGCAACCTCCACTCTAAGGGTAGGATACTGCTTGAGTTCCTGCACAACATGAATTCATAGGATTCAATTATTCAAATTTGAAAATATTTTTGCACACCACCCCTCCATCAAGTTTATTAACATTTTCCTTTGCATTTCATGACTCTTCAGCAAACCAGGAAATCAAAACATCATACTAGCTACAGTTTTACCCTTGTGCAAGATGAAAGCAAAATCCATCCAGAAACACACTATAAATGGGGAAAAACTAGGGACTTGCCATGGTCTCATTGATTGACTTGTGAACCAGTTCCTTCAGAATGGCATGAACCTGTATCATTGTGGGAAAAAAGTTATAAGCTAAGTAATGTGCAGCCTCATAATCAAATCATGCTTTTGTATTGGTTGCAGAAAATAACTCCATACACCTAATCAGTTCCCACAAACCACCTACCACACTCTTAGTAGTAGTACCAACCAATCAGCATTCTGCCCTCTACAAAAGAATTGCCTCTAGATGAAGATGTAAGGGAAAAACCCGCAACCAAGCAATACAAGCTGAACTAGCCTTAACAGTGCCACTCAGCACTTAAAAAATTAGAACCCATGCCAAGCCAAGCTCAATCTCCACCTGATCTTGACTAAGCTCAGCTTAAAGAGAATCGTCAAAATGCCAGTGGCAAAGCATGAGCGACATGAAAACATAGTGCAATTACCAAGTGCATCAAATTTCAGTGTGAACATAAACATAGTAGGCTACATACCGCATCAACAGCAGCCTCGGCAGGGCCTTTAATGGTAATTAGTGAAGATTCAATAAGACGGCGATATCCTTGTTCAGGAGCTATTAAATGAGGTTGATAACCATCAGCTTCAGTGATTAGCTTTCGTACATTCTCCATTGAAAGCTGCTTGTCAAATTGCAACCTTTTCAAGGCAGCAGGAAGTTGATTATCAAATACATTGTAGATTTTATCTCCACCAGGGCGTCTGCAGAAATCAATGATCATGATAAACAACAGGGTAGGTCGATTTTGAACGTTGAACTAGGGGAATAAATGCATTAAAATGGAGAAAACACTTCAGTGTGCATACATGCCATCAAGATGTTCTTTGAATATTCCATCAAAAGCACGACAGATTTCCATACTCATGTATAATTTGCCCTGCATAATTTAGACATAGAAGGCATCATGACAAAAGCTAGTTATAGCAAGAGTAACCAGGGAACAATCACAAAGCATCTTAAAAACTCTAAATGAGAAGATCTGGTGAGAAACCTCCAGCTCATTCTAGCTTGCTAACTGGCTGAATATGAAAGATGGAACACCAAATAATTATCTTTCTATGAAAACGGTCTGGGTCTCATCTCACCTTTATGCATTAAACCAACCGAACAGTATTCTTGGAAAAAAAACCGCGAGAGTAAAAAATTCCTTACCCCAGCATCAGTTGCAACAGGCTTCCCAAGACGGCTCAACTCCGTTTCCAGTTCAATAATAGTTTTGTTTATCAGAGACTGAAGGCCTGGGATTCGAGACTTGATAACTTGTTCTAAATGCTGAATTCATGCAGAGAGTATCAGACATGCTATGACAACAAAATTTACCCATAACCTAAACAGAAGTGTACAAAATTTGTTAAAACCAGTAGATAGGGTGTGGGATTTTGTACCTTTGAAAGCATCTTTCCTAGATGCTCAGAACCCATCCTGTGAGCAAGATGCTTGTACTCTGGGGTGTTGGCAAAGTACTCCCGTTCTCTACGACGAGCAGCAATCATATCAGTGTTTTTGTTAATATCGGCTTGAGATCGGTTAACAACGCCAACCCAAGGAAACTGTAGCTTAAATGATCTTCCTTCCAAGATCTGAAAATAACATAAATTAGTGAGGTCAATATGATCTATATCAAATTTGAACAATTCTATTTTTTGCAAAAAACAGATTATAGATGAGCAATGAAACTACATTACTCTCTCTCAAAATGAGTTTACAGCGTAAGAATCCACCCACGTATGAAGCACGATTGAAAATTCTCTAATTTCCCGAATAAATAAACGCCAGGGTGAAAATTTAAACAGTAACCATCGCATTTTCATCATTATGCTCTTATCACTAATGCATTGTGACAAAACAGAATAAACGGGGGGGGGGGGGGGGTCAAAGGGGGGATGGAGAACAGATGAGGTTCCCATAACTCTGCACAAAATAGAAGGCTTGATCATCCGCTCGAATTCCTAGATGCAACACACTTTGAACTAAAATTGCGAAATGTGAAATCATTCTGTTCATACAAATCTAAAAGGAACTTACTTCAACTGCATCTGTACCCTTGTCCATGAGATCAATCTTCGTTAAGACTCCAAATGTCCTGTCTCCTGAAAAAATGACCACCACAGAAATTGAAATTCAGAACTATTCCTCTTTCATCGACTAGAGTACTAGACTAAGTGGTGTGCCAGTTCCATCATTGGACAGCTGTCATCATCTTCCCAAACAATGGAATACATTGAACTCAAGGGAGTAGAAGTTCCCAATCTGAAGAAAGTATGCAGTCTGGAAGATTGATGCAACAAGCAACCCACTAGAACTATAGATATGGAAGTAACAGTTGCACATGCACTCACATTGCACAAGCATTTAGAGTACTATAAAATAGTTCAAAGTATCCAGATCAAAATCATGATAAGAAAAAAGACCTAGAACCATCAATTAAACTAGACCATAAAGAACAATAAATTCAACTAGACAGGCATGAGCGAGTCCATAAAATTGCCCGAAATTGCATCATATGAGAAATCATACCTTTGGGATCTACTTCACGAGAAATCTTAATCGCATCAGACGTAGCAAGATCTTGATTCGCAGGAGAAATTGCCAGAATTATACAGTTGGGCTGCAAGGAACTAGGCGAAGATCAATAAAATAATTTGTTTCATGAAAGTTGATGCTGCTAAAGGCATCCAAAGCGAAACCAATTAGTCATGAGTGAAGAGGCCGCTCACAGTCATATTCTAGTTTTTGAAGCATTATTTAATTCATGTGGGACAAGATCTCAATACTCCCCTGCACATGTGACCCCCAACTCGCAGGTGGAGTGGTTAACTACGGATATGTACCATAGGTATCACAAGCACATGAAGTGAGCTTTTGGCATAAACAAGAGTGAATCAACCACCGATAAAATAGAGTCTTGCAAAAATTCTTACAAACTTGGCTTTGATACCATGTTAAAGCAACCAATTCACAATGAGCAGGGAGCCTGAAAAGGCTCCTACAGTAGTTCGAAGGTGCTATTTAATTGATGTGGAATAACCACTTAAACATATCCCACATGGAGCATTATGAACTGAGAAGCAAGCATCTCAAAGCAAGTAATTGAATCGCTACCACATGCCGAATAAAGAATCCATGTCACTTCTTCAAATAAACGTATGAAATAGTCTCTCATTATAGCTTAACTATTGAACTAAACTAAAACTCCTTAACAAGAACATTGTTTCCTACGACATACAAAAGAGGTTCTAGCATTGCTTCCTAAATTTCATATAATCCCAAAACAAAACCGAAAGAAATTGAAATAGTACATTACCTTCTCAATATAGGCCCGAACCATATTCTCAATGTCTTGCACAATGCTATCAGACTGACCCTCTGCAATGATCCACACAATCAGCATTATAGATGAGTTATTTAAAAGGAAGGCCAAAGAAATGCTATGCCAAATTGATTATGTAAAGAAAATCAAGACATGCAAAAGTTGAGACTGCTCGCTCACCGACAGCTACTTTTGTAAGCCCAGGGAGATCAATCAGCGTCAAGTTCACAACTGCAAAGCCACAGAATCACAATAATGAGATGAAGAAAAAGCAGATTTCCACATTTAGCGAATAGGTGAATTCCAAGGTGAATGCAAAATTTTGTGCCAAGGGTAAGATTATAGGTGGAAGGGACAGAAAGGCAGAAATGAGATTTTGAAGCACTCACTGCGCAGTCATTCGACTATGAAATGAGATAATAACTTAAAAGTGTAAGACGATTATTTAAATTACTAATGCAGTAACTACTGATAACTAACACTTTTCTAAGTCAAAACTCTAGTATCTGTCAGAAAACAGGGATGCTAATAGCATCGCCCAGAATACCGATACATCACTAAATAAACTAAGAATTTTTTTCTCTCGTCCTGTTGTCCACCTTGCTGATGTTGGCAGACATCCATCTCAGAAAACTACCTTGATATAAGGCAAACTATTTAATAGTTGACCAGCAATATTAGTTATTAACAATAAAGTGCCCCATACTTAAAAGTACTGATGACAACATCTTCAATCTTCCATCATTATCCATGTTAATCACAATTGGGTGTTCTCAATTCATCCCCTCACTTATATGGGACTGACAATTCAAAATCTTATGCTCTATTTGATTCAACACTCTAACCCTACTTACAGTAATGCTATAGCATAACCTTCTACAGAGTCTACCACATCATTTTAGGTATTTACCTGTACTCTTATCTCCCAACTTGATCAATCAACACCGAGGGCATATACAAGACTTTCATCTACTCTATTCAAACCATTCGCACGAATTACACATCCATCATGCATGCCACAAACGTTAACACTTGTAATTCCAATCTAACAGCAGGTTAGTTGTGCAGGAATTATTTTCACAGACGATTAGAAAGTGCATGTAGTTGTTTGGTTCTCCTAAAACCATTGTGCGTGTGTTTTTTTTTTTCCTTTTTTGATAAGTAGGCAAGTAACAGCTTAAAAGCATCGTACTAAAAGCGTAAAACAAAAATCACTTCCATGATCAAACTCTGCCGCGTAAAACAAAGTGTCTGAAACATCTTCTAAGATGCTTTAAACTGCAAGTCCCAGTGCTTTCACACGTACTGTATGGACCTTAATTTCAAAACGTCATTTATTCTAACCTAAAGGAGACGAGGATTTTTGCTACCTAACATACATTTAATACAAAGAAATAAGACAGAACTGGAAAGATTAAAAGAGCATGACTCACAGTCCTATCTCACCATTTGGGGAATAGATACTGAGATAAATTGGAACACTAGAAATTTGTTTTGAACGGCCAGTCTCCCGATCAGTCTCATCAGCAATCTCCTTCCTCACGGCAGCTGCGCAAGATACAACTAAAATTTAGCCTTTGAGATTTAACATATATAAATCAAACTTGAAGCAATGACACATATACAGAGTAAGATGGAGAACTGTTTCAATGAACTACTGACTGGCATTTAGATTAAGGTTCATCTCAATTAAATCATTATTTGTAAACATAATAGCAGGCTTTCTAAAACACGAAAACTAATAGGGATAAATGCGACTTGGAGTAAGCTAACAAACTTCAAAAAAAAAAAAAGATCATTTCCTTGCGAAAGACATACCAAAATCAGTGAACCTCTTTCTTGGGACGTGCATGAATTCAGCATATTCCCTTCCTTCATCAATCCTATGAAGCTGTAGCACAAGAGGACGCCGGGTAACAATTCCTACATGCAATAGTCACACATTATATCTTGGGTTTATTGCATATAGATGTCAATGATAATCAAAACATTACAACCGTGCATTGACAACAAATACAAACTGTGGAATCATTATTACCAGATCCACGAGGCAGAAAGTCCTTCCCTACAATGCTCTCCAGCACTGAAGACTTCCCAGAACTCTACAAACCATTAAAGAGTGGGACGGTAAATGCACAATGTGTGAAAGATCAAATGAAAGATTAATTAATCTACACAACGCAGTTTACACTCTACCACAATATACGAATTCATTTGATTCAAAGCATGGACCAGGACAAAATGAACAATCCAAATTCCAAATATACATGCCAATACTAACAATCTGAAGTATGATGCAGCAAAAATATCAGTAGAACCAGTGGTTTGAACCAGTGGAATACGGATAGTGGTAGATAAATTAAATTGAACTGGTATGTCATTTATGAAGTTTGACTTTCACATTCAAATTCCAACCAAGCGAAGGCAACACCTCCGTATAACCATCAAAAAGAAATATGGTATATGTGCTTTCACTTTGTTACACCGCTAATTTATAAGCTTAATTATTCAGCTTTTTTCACACGCTGTATCTGAACTACGATAACCTAACTAACCAACGAATTGAACAGAAAAAATGAGAGCTACAGCCTCTAATATCCAACTTATCCAAAACGAAAACCAAATGCGATAACCGAAAATTGAATTTTGGGGACAAAATTAAAGATCTGAAAACGATGATAGAGGAACACGATTGTCCAGATCTATACAAATATATACGTATAGAGAGAGAGAGAGAGAGAGAGAGAGAGAGAGAGAGAGAGAAGTTGGTGGATGAGGTGAGATCTGACCTGACCACCGACGACGGCGATGGAAGGAAGAGCGTCCCAGAGAGTGGGCAAAGCGCTCTCTTCACCGTGATCTCCTAAAGCTGTGCACGCTCTCTGTAGTTTGTTAACCAGAGCTATCAGATTCTCCATTATCGCTGACCACGGTTTTCAGAAGCTGTTGTCGTCGATCCCTAAGAATTTGAAACGTGGGTCAAGGAGATTCTGCAACCTTGAAGACGGAGACGATTATGAAGAGAGAGAGAGAGAGAGAGAGAGAGAGAGAGAGTTGAATAGGATGAGGAGGGCAAGGAACCGACGTGGAAAATTCAAAAGAAGAACCGCCTGCTCGATGGTGAGGGGGCCTGGTGGTGCGTGACCGTCACCAATTTTTTATAGTATTTTCGAAAGGAAGGGGGAAAAGGGTAAAAAAAAAAACAAAAATGATGCTCCGTAGATCTGGACCTGTTCGGTTAATTAAATGGAAATTTATATAAATGGTCCTCCTAGTTTTATTCGAGTTTCATTTTCGTCCTCCAAGAATCAATTATAACTCTTTAGATCTTCAAATTTGATTTTCGTACCAAATTGGTCCAATTAATAACTTATGTTAGCCAAATTGGATGGAAAGAATCACAGATTGATGGCAGTTTGGATATTGCAGTTCGTACCAAGTTAATCCAATTGATAATGTTTGCCCTCAATTTGATTTTTTTTTCCGTATAAGTTTGGACCAATTTGGAACGAAAATCAAACTTGAAGGTCAAAAAAGTTAACGACAATTGATACTTAGAGAATGAAAATGAGACTCGGGTACAACTATGAGGACCATTTCTATAAATTTCCCTTAATTAAAGGGAACAAAAACGAGAACCTGTTTGGTTGGCTACTTCAGTTTTCTCTTCCTTAAATGGAGTTAAAGCAGTCTTCCTTGTCCAAAAATACTCCGTAGCTGCAAGTAGATGATCTGCTAACAAAGGATTTTGATACTTCGCTAGTTTTGCTGGAATCGAAACCCTGTAGGGGTGCGCTACAGGGCTATAGGACATTATTTAAGCTATTTAGGAATGTTTTTAACGATTTGAATTAAAAAGTAAAAACAGTGCTACCCACACAGACATTTTAAAACAAATCATGCACAGATCTTTGTGTGGGACCCACTACGGGTCCCAAAAAAATGATCCAATCCATCCATTAAATGCTCAATTTGATACTTAGAAATATTTGATCCAATCATCTAACTTTTCATAATCCTGTAATCTAGATGAAAAATTAGATTATTGGATCGAGCATCTAGATATCGGATTTAGCTGATTTTAAGCAAGGACCCTTGAAAAAATATTTTGCATTTAATGAACGGCTTGGATCATTTGTGTAGGACCCTTAGTGGGCTCCACACAAAAAATCTGTGATCAATCTATTTTGAAAATGTTTGTGTGAACAAACTTTTCCAAAAAAAAAAAGAACTCTTCCAAAGAGTACGATAAAGAATAGAATATTCTTTTTCTGAAAGTGTTTTTTAAAATTCTAGACGGTTGACATGATGCATTATAATCCTGTAATACAGAGGTACACTACATAAACATAACACTCCATATATGTTTAAAGTTAGATGAATGAGCAAAGCTACCCGACTTTAGACTTCGGGTTTTTCTGGTAGGATTAGGGGGACAGCTGTGAAAACGACATAGTTTTAGCCCGAAATCAAAACTATCCCTTCCCCATCTTGTACCATGTTTGGAAGCAACTGAAATCAAAAAATTTATATCCCATGACCCCAGTGCTAAATAGGAATGGATTATGGAGCTATGGTAGGGGTACTTTGGGGCCTGCACACCAAGTCCAGTATCCAAACCCAACAACCAAACACACTACAAAATACTTGCCCAACATGACAAAAACCATTGGAAATGCACAGACCACTATATTTTGGGGTTTCAACCTCTACTTTGAACATATCTTGGGTCTTTTGGGGCCCAAGTTCACATGCCTTTACCTTTTGCTCATTTCTCTTGCACGTATGATTGTTTAAGGCTCAATTCGGTGTTTCACATAAATGATCCTCTAAGTTGTTATAATTTTAAAATAATTTTTTAAGTCACTTTGTAAAAAATCAACTCAATTGAATATTTATAAATAATTCATCCAATATTTGAATTTTTCATTCAGATTTTAGGATCCTGAATACTGAATACTGAATGAATACTATAGAAATGTTAGACAATTGTGTGCTCGATATCTTTATGATCTAAACCGTTGATGTTATAGAAATTGTTAAGAAGTGCCTTAATTAAAAATTTTATCTTGATTCTTGACTAGACATCAATAGGCATCGAAACAATTCATATTTTTAAATAATTTTTGCATTTTGATACTTCACGATGTTCAATAAATATAATTTTTTTATTGAATGATTTTCTCAACAATCTCTACAACATCAATAGTTCAGATCACTAGCATACTAAGCACACAATTGTCTAACATTTATTTAGTATTCATTCAGTATTCGGGATCCTAAAATCTAAATGAAAAATTCAAAGATTGGATGAATTATTTTATAAATATCCAACTGAGTTGATTTTTTACAAGGTCACTTAAGAAATTATTTTAAAATTATTCAATGGCTCAGATCATTTATGTGAGATCCCAAAGTGAGCCCCAAACAACTATACATGTGAGAAAGTCGATCAAAAAGGTAAAGGCTTATGAGCTTGGCCCCAAAACGGTGTGGTTTTGAAGTGCTGCAAATGGCAATGAGAAAAAGACACGGTAGGTCCGTACCTCCCCCAAAATTTTGGTTTGGCTTGGGGCCGCCTGGCATCCCCTAGGAACAAGTTTCATTTAACTTTTAGCATTTTTAAGAGGTTTTATTTTTATTCAAAAAAATTCGCATTCATTAATTTTGCGCCAAATCTTTATGGATTATTGAATTTTCTCGACGAAAGGAATTAAAAAAGTAAATTTATTTTACTTTTACCCAAATATTTTGAAAAATAATAACTTTTTAGCAAAAAAAAAATTGCTGGAAAATTGTTATTCTCCAAAATATTTAGGTAAAAGTCATAATAAATTTTTACTTTTCTGATCGAATCCGGAAACCAAAAAAGTGAGGCGCAAAATTAACAAACAGAAAAAAAGGTCCTAAAGAACAAGATTAGTAAGAGCATCCACAGTGGAATAACCAAAAGTCAATAATCAAAAATTGTCACATCATTTTTTTTATGCATTTAAGGGGTTGCTAAAGTTAGCAATGTAGAGGTCCACAATGGTATAATCAAAACTTGTCACATCACATTTTCAATTTATAAAAATCTAAAAATTGTGAACATAGAAAATAATTTTTTTGAAATAGGTTTCAAACTAATAAAAACAGGTTATTAGAAAAAGAGAAAATAGTTTTTTTGAAATACTTAATTTAAAAAAAAAGTTTTGAATTTTTTTTTTAAAAGAACAGTTTTTGAAAAAACAAGTTTTAATAAAAATAATAATTTTTGCAAAAATAATAATAATAAATATTTTTCGCAAAAAAAAAAAGTTTTGAAAAAAAACAATTTTTGCAAAAAAAAAATAAAAAAATTTTAAAAGTATTTTTCTTAGAAATATGTTGAAAATGGAAGAGAGAGAATGTTTTTGTGTAATGATGGTGTACTTGATTGAGAAAATATAGGGACAACTAAATTTGATTATTAGAAAAAAGTTGTTAGTTTTGATTATCCAATGACCAAAATTTAATGAGTTATTAAGAGGTTGCTAAATCTGATTATTCCACTATCAACTCTTTTTTGAGCAAATGTTGCTAATCTTAGCAATATTTTAGTTTTGATTATACCATTGTGGATGCTCTAAGAGGAGGATCTCCAATCCTTACCCATTCTACTATCCATACCCAAAATTTGAGTAAAAAACTTTAAAAAATTCATCTCCAATATCATACTCATTTGCCTACCTGTTTTGAGTTCTACCCATTTCCTCATCTAAATTTGGGAAGACTCAAACAGTCAAACCTATACTCATTTTTCTCAAACCCTCTTTTCACTCTTATAAGTGTACCATTCAATAATAGATTTGGATAAAAAATAAAATAAAATAAACATTGAAGATGTCTTATCCAAATTGAGTTTTAGCTCAAATCTCCACCCCAAATTTAAGTGGAAAAAAAAGGTAAGGGCCAATGATGCTCTAAAAAGTAGGGGTGGGCATAGACTGGATGTAGACACCCTAATCTGATTTCCCGATCGTTTTACTTTGTTTTTCGGTTTCTTGTGTTACCCAAATTATGCAACCTAGAGGGGGGGTGAATAGGATTGCTAGTAATAATCACCGATAAAAATTTATCTCTAACAATATATGCAAACAATAAGTATGCAATTAAAATAGAGAGATAGAGAGATAGAACCCGTTTATAGTGGTTCGGTCCGGATTTGTCCACGGTCCGGCCCTACTCCACTTCTCCTCAAGCAATTACTTGAAGGTTCCACTAATCTTTAAAAGATTACAACTTGTAAGTCTTGCGGGTGCTTACAAAAACCGAATGCCTCTAGCTTTCCCGAGGAGCTAGCACAACCGCAAGAGTTTTCTCCGAAAACCGCTCAAAAACAATAACACCCAAATTTCAACCCGAATTTGGTCTTCTAAGCTTTCAAGTGTTTGACTCAAACACTCGCTTAGGAATTACAAGTATGTGAAGAGGGTATGAAAATTATCGCTCACGACTTGTACAAATTTTCTCTCAAGAATAATATGAAAGTGGAAGAACAATGAGAATTTTTGGCTTTGATCTTTTGAGAATTTGCTCTTGCAATAATATGGAATGTTGTAGCTTGTGTTTGTACTCATTAATGAGTTCTTGATGCCTTATATAGCCATCCATATGCTTCCTAGCCGTTGGAACTAGCCGTTGGAACTAGCCGTTGGAAACTAGCCGTTGGAAACTAGCCGTTTGAAACTAGCCGTTGGAAACTAGCCGTTTGAAACTAGCCGTTTGATATAATGGTCATCCGGGTGGTCGTCCGGTTGTCACAGCTTTCTGTTCAGACAGCCGGCTTGTCAGCCGGTTCGTCAACCTGTGGCTCACAATTTCATCTAAATAAACCGTTAAAGCATGTATTGAGCTCAATAAAGTCTTTGTAAATATAAATCATGAATCCAAGAGACTTTATGCTATATTTCAAGGTCACGAAAATATTTAATTCGGGAATCGACTTTTCGATAATTTTGTATTTGCCGAATAAAAATATCATTGAATTAATCATCAAAATAATTAATAGAGATGCATATAAATTTTCACAAATTATAATGCATACATTTTTCAACAATCTCCCCCTTTTTGATGATGACACAAAATGATAGTTTTTATTCAAGTAGGAGCTATGCCAATCTCCCCCTTAATACATGCACCAAAGCAGTTATCTATGATCAACGAGTAATAGCAATAATCATCAGATCATAGCAAGCAATTTTTTAAATTTGCCCAAAATGGCAAGATTGATCAATTAAAACTTGGCTTTTTCTCCCCCTGTGACATCATAAAAAAAAAACTAAAAAGAGAAAAACAATAGGGCCATGGTTCCAGCACCATGCCGCTCTTGCCCTGTAGCACTCTATCTTCGTTCATTGAGAGCTTGGCGTCCTTGATTTTCGTATTCTCGAATAATGGCTGCTACAACGGCAGCTATAATGCCAATCCAATACCACAGAGTATCCACATTTACATTCCACCCGAACCATGGTGGTATTCTTATTGTAAGTAACGCACACAGCAGAATGAAGATAAAGAGTTGCATCCAAATGGTTTGGATAAACAACCTGAACTCTGCTCGTTCGGCATCTCTTTCGTAAAACTCAAACGGTAACCCTTGCGGTATGTTTGCCATTGCTTGATGAGAGATTTAGGCCGAGAGAGAAGGAAAGATAGATAGATGAGGAGATAGAGATTGTGTTGTTGAATTTATAGAGTATGAGATTGCCGAATTGTTTGAAATGCTGCGCCGAATTGTTTGAAATGCTGCGCCGAAGTGTTTGAAATGGTGCGCCGAATTGATTGAATTGCTGCGCCGAAAGAGAGATAATAGGGGATGCGGCACCGAATAGAGATAGGATAGGGGATGCGGCGCCGAATAGGACAAGAATAGGGGTGGCGCCGAAAAGAACAAGAATAGGGGAAGAAAATTGTGTTCGGGTGTTTATTGTTGTGTCCCCTTAATACATGCTCCCCCTAAAAGAGAGCTTTTTAAAGAATGCGAGGGGTATTACCGAGAATGATTATCCCTGCAAGCTTAGAGACAAGAAATTCATATCGGCGAAGTATATAAGAGACAATTTAAGCACTAAGCCATGAAGTTCATACAAACTAAGTGTAACAGACTTAATAAATCAGAGTTAGCAACGCAAAAGCTTGAATAAGTCTCAATCCTCACGGTTGTCCGGTTGGACATCCGCTTGGACATCCGACTGACTGTCACGACCCTGACCCGCCCCTTGAGGTCTTAATCATGACAAATGCCAGTGATTTCTAGCAGAGGGCTCCCAAAAGACAGATTTCCAAAACCCACGAAATTATCAGCATATAACAGATTTGTTCAAGACTCAAAATAAATGATCAAACTTGATTCTTGTACATCTAACCAACACTTAAACATGTAAAGAAGGTAGGAGATCCCTACCTCGAGGGTTAGAAGCAAGCCCGAACATGGAGGAAACCTCAAAGTGCTCCGATCATGATTCTTCTTCGATCAATAGGAAGATCTCGTCGCGTAGAACAACTTTAGTACTTGGGATTTTTCCGAAATCTCATTCTAAGGCGATGAAATCGAAGAGAGAAGTTTGGAGGAGAGGTGAGAAAGAGAGAGAGTCGGTCGAGGGAGTAGAGAGAGAGAAACGTGTGTGTGTCTGCCCGGAAAAGAAAAGAAATATATGTGGGGGAGAATTATCCCCTACACACACCTTCACTTATACACCCATGCATATTACACTTGCATCCCGAACTTCTAAATTCTAGCACATTCGACATCCGAACTCATTCTCCATTTTATATCACAACTCATGCCTTAATAAAACATAAAGAATTATGGAAATAAAATACGGGTCTCTACACTGACAAATGCAGGTTAAGTCCAGAAAACGTTTAAGAGGAGTAGCATTAAAGACCATAAAACTGTTTTTCTGCATACCAAACACAGGAAAATGAATCATATGATAAAATGTTTGGAGGGTGATTTCTTTATCAAGATCATTTGTACTCTCCATCAAGTATGATATTTACGAATTCAATCAACTCAACATTGAATCCAAAAAAAAACTTTTGACATCAAGAACACAACTTTTTCATAAATGATTAGACATGCCGAGTTCTCGTCGAATGAAACAAAATTGTTCTTCACCAAGGGGTTTTGTGAAAATGTCCGCCAATTGCTTGTCGGTACTAATAAAGTTAAGTTCAATATCCCCTTTTTGAACATGATCTCTTATAAAATGATGTCTAATCTCAATATGTTTTGTTCGAGAATGTTGAATTGGATTCTTGGTTAAGCTAATTGCACTAGTATTATCACATTTAATAGGAATATGATCATATTGCAAATTGAAATCCTCCATTTGTTGTTTGATCCACAATATTTGGGCACAACAACTTCCGGCCGCTACATATTCCGCCTCGGCGGTAGATAGAGCTACGGAATTTTGTTTCTTGCTATGCCAAGACACTAGAGAGTGCCCTAGAAATTGGCAAGTCCCACTTGTACTTTTACGATCAACTTTGAAACCTCCAAAATCCGCATCCGAATAACCAATTAAATCAAATGCAACTCCACGTGGATAAAACAATCCTAAGTCATGAGAACCGCCAACATATTTAAAGATACGTTTAATAGCTTTTAAATGCGATTCTTTAGGACATGATTGAAATCTAGCACACATGCAAACACTAAACATTATATCCGGTCTACTTGCAGTGAGATAAAGTAATGAGCCGATCATACCTCGATACATCTTTTCATTGACGGCCTTACCATTCTCATCTTTGTCTAGCTTAGTTGATGTGCTCATTGGTGTGCTCGTTGGCTTTGATCCTTCCATGCCAAACTTCTTAATAAGTTCTTTCGCATACTTGGCTTGGTTGATTAGGATCCCCTCATTAGTTTGCTTGATTTGAAGTCCGAGGAAGAAGTTAAGCTCCCCCATCATACTCATTTCAAATTCACCTTGCATACACTTAGCAAACTCTTTGCACATATTATCATTAGTGGCACCAAAGACAATATCATCAACATATATTTGAATAATGAGCATATCTTTACCTTTGGCTTTAATGAAAAGAGTAGTATCAATTTTTCCACGAGTAAAGCCATTGTCAAGCAAGAATGAACTAAGTCTATCATACCATGCACGTGGTGCTTGCTTCAAACCATATAGAGCTTTTGAGAGTTTAAAAACATGATCGGGGTATACATGATCTTCAAAGCCGGGAGGTTGTTTGACATAAACTTCCTCATTTATGAACCCATTCAAAAATGCACTTTTCACATCCATTTGATAAAGCTTGAAATTTTTGAAAGATGCAAAGGCAAGCAATATGCGAATAGCCTCTAATCTAGCTACCGGTGCAAAAGTTTCTTCAAAATCAATACCTTCTTCTTGATTATAACCTTGAGCAACAAGTCTAGCTTTATTCCTAACAATATTTCCGGATTCATCTAGCTTGTTACGAAAAACCCATTTAGTACCTATAATAGTGTGATCAAGAGGCTTAGGTACTAATGCCCAAACTTTATTCCTTTCAAATTGATTTAACTCATCTTGCATGGCCAAAATCCAATTTTCATCATCTTGAGCTTCCGGAAAGTTTTTAGGCTCAATTTGAGAAACAAAAGCTTGATTTTCACAAAAATTTCTATGAGACGAGCGAGTGGTTACCCCTTTCGAAACTTCTCCAAGAATCAAGTCTTTTGGATGGTTTTGCACGAATCTCCAATCCTTGGAAAGATCTTGGTTGTCTCCCATGGCATCTTGAGGTTGATTAATAATTTCATCTTCTTTGATTTGAGAGCTTTCTACTTGAGTATCACCATCAACTTTTTCTTGAATTGTCAAGTCATGAATCTCATGTGTAATTTCTAAGTCATCATTATCAACAACATCCTTAGTAGCACAAGGATTAGATTCATCAAAGGAAACGTGAATAGATTCTTCAACAAGATTAGTGCGCTTATTATAAATTCTATATGTTTTGCTAGTAAGAGAGTAACCAATAAAGATGCCTTCATCCGATTTTGAATCAAATTTACCCAAGTCATCTTTTCCATTGTTTAATACATAACATTTACAACCGAAGGCATGAAAGTAATTAATGTTGGGTATTCTACCATTCCAAAGCTCATAAGGAGTTTTCTTGAGGATAGGCCTAATTAAAACTCGATTCAAAATATAGCATGATGTATTAACGGCTTCCGCCCAAAAATATTTTGGCAAAGAGTTTTCACAAAGCATAGTGCGGGCCATTTCTTCCAAAGTACGATTCTTTCTCTCAACTACTCCATTTTGTTGAGGAGTACGAGGTACAGAAAAGTTATGACCAATACCATGTTCATCACAAAACTTTTCATATAAAGAATTGTCAAGTTCTTTTCCATGATCCGTACGAATGTTAGAAATAACAAATCCTTTTTCATTTTGAACTCTTCTACAAAGTTTAGTGAAATTAGGATAAGCCTCATTCTTATGAGCTAGGAACATCACCCATGTATATCTAGAGAAATCATCAACAACAACAAGACAATAATAGTTTCCACAAAGACTTGGAGAGCGAGTTGGTCCAAACAAATCCATATGAAGTAATTGCAAAGGTCTAGTAGTTGAAACAACATTTTTGGACTTAAAAGAAACCTTGGTTTGTTTTCCTTGTTGGCAAGGACCACAAAGTCTATCTTTTTCAAATTTGATTTTAGGAAGACCTTTTACCAAATTTTTTCTAGAGAGTTTTGAAATAGCATCCATACTTGCATGTCCTAGGCGCCTATGCCAAAGCCAACTATTTTCACTCAAAGCGGAAAAACATTTTATATCACAATTACTTAAATCATTGAGATTAAAAACATATACATTTTCAAGTCTTTGTCCAACGAAGAGTGTCTTGTTGCTTTTGACATTTTCAATGATACATTTGGATTTTTCAAAGATAACACGATTTCCTTTATCACATAATTGACTTATGCTAAGAAGATTGTGTTTTAAACCACTAACAAGTAAAACATCTTCAATAATAGGAGAATTACCTATATCACCGATTCCTATGATTTTGCCTTTGTTGTTGTCTCCAAATGTGACATGTCCACCATCTTTAGGCGAAGGAGAATTGAAAGCCCTCTTGTCACCGGTCATGTGTCTTGAACATCCACTATCAAGGTACCAACTACCTTCCTTGAGAGAACTTTTGAAGCATACCTACAATAGCACATCAATTCTTGACTTTTGGTACCCAAATCATCTTGGGTCCTTGAAGGTTAGCATTGATACGGTTCTTAGGAACCCAAACCTTTTTTGCATTAGAAGATGAGTATCCTTTCATAGGACATGTAGGAGAAATATGACCAATTTTACCACAATAATGACATGTCAATTTAGAATGGTTAGAAGGAGGAACATCTTTTCCAAAAAGATTTTTGTGTTGAGTGGGATTATAACCAATTCCGGCCTTGTGAAAAGAAACCATTTGTTTTCCAAGAAGAATGTCTAAACTTTCTTTTCCATTAGTGAGTTTTGAAAGAGAATTAGTTAAATCATCAATTTGTTTTTCTAAAGGTTCGTTTTTGGAAGTATCCTTCAAATACTCTTTTTCTTTTGCCAAAGAGGTTCTTAAACTTTCATTTTCTTCCTCCAAAATATCTTTCTCTTCAATTAAATCATCCATTTCTAGTGAGAGATCTTTAGCAACCTTTTTAAGAAATTTGTTTTTAGAAACAACTTTTTCAAATTCTACTTTCAACTCTTTATAGGCAATAAACAATTCATCAAAGGAATAGGATGAGTCGAGATCTACCTCGTTTTCTTCGATGGCCATGAAACACAAGTTAGCGACCTCTTGTTGCTCATCGTCCTCATCGGAGCTACTATCGTCACTATTGTCCCATGTGGCCATCATAGCTCTCCTTTTGTCCTTCTTTGAATATTTTTTGGCATATGGACATTCACTTTTGATGTGGCCGGGCTTCTTGCACTCGTAGCAAATGATTGGATCCTTTTTGCTACTTTCTTCTTTGCCTCCATCTTTTCTTGAAAATCCTCTACCTTTGCGAGATGCTCTATTTTTGAGGAGTTTCTTGAACGTTTTTGTGATGAGCGCCATTTCATCATCCTCACTTTCGTTGCTTGAATCCTCCTTGCTTTTTGATTTGCTTGTTGTACTTTTGAAGGCAAGATCCTTAACTTTCTTCTCTTTTTCACCCTTGAGGTTGTGATGCATTTCCTCCGTCATGAGAGATCCCATGAGCTTGTCCATCGTGTATTTTGAGAAATCTTTGGATTGTAGGATGATGGAGGTGGTAGTGTCCCAATTGGTTGGCATGGAACGGAGCACCTTCCTTGTCATTTCGGATTGACTGTAAATCTTTCCAAGAGCTTTTAAACCGTTAGTAATACTAGCAAATCTAGCAAACATTTGAGATATAGATTCATCCGGTTTCATTTTGAAGAGCTCATAGCTATGCACAAGAATATCAATTTTGGACTCCTTAACTTGACTATCTCCTTCATGTGACATTTCTAACTTATCCCATATTTCTTTAGCCGATTCACATGCGGAAACACAATCATATTCATTGGGAGTAATAGCACAAAAAAGGAGGTTCATAGCTCTATAGTTCTTTTCTATTGAAGCCTTTTCCGAATGACTCCACTCATTATCTGATTTAGGCATAGTCTCTTCCCCAACTTTCTTAGTAGGAATAATGGGACCATTTTTGATAATTTTCCATAGATCATAATCCGTGGATTGAATAAAGATCATCATTCTATTTTTCCAATGAGAGTAATTTTCTCCGGTGAACAAGGGAGGTCTATTGGATGATTGACCTTCGATACAAGAAACATTACTAGTGGTTGCCATGGATCTTAACTCTTAGATGGTTAAATCTACAAACAAGAGCCGAGGCTCTGATACCAATTGTTACCCAAATTATGCAACCTAGAGGGGGGGTGAATAGGATTGCTAGTAATAATCACCGATAAAAATTTATCTCTAACAATATATGCAAACAATAAGTATGCAATTAAAATAGAGAGATAGAGAGATAGAACCCGTTTATAGTGGTTCGGTCCGGATTTGTCCACGGTCCGGCCCTACTCCACTTCTCCTCAAGCAATTACTTGAAGGTTCCACTAATCTTTAAAAGATTACAACTTGTAAGTCTTGCGGGTGCTTACAAAAACCGAATGCCTCTAGCTTTCCCGAGAAGCTAGCACAACCGCAAGAGTTTTCTCCGAAAACCGCTCAAAAACAATAACACCCAAATTTCAACCCGAATTTGGTCTTCTAAGCTTTCAAGTGTTTGACTCAAACACTCGCTTAGGAATTACAAGTATGTGAAGAGGGTATGAAAATTATCGCTCACGACTTGTACAAATTTTCTCTCAAGAATAATATGAAAGTGGAAGAACAATGAGAATTTTTGGCTTTGATCTTTTGAGAATTTGCTCTTGCAATAATATGGAATGTTGTAGCTTGTGTTTGTACTCATTAATGAGTTCTTGATGCCTTATATAGCCATCCATATGCTTCCTAGCCGTTGGAACTAGCCGTTGGAACTAGCCGTTGGAAACTAGCCGTTGGAAACTAGCCGTTTGAAACTAGCCGTTGGAAACTAGCCGTTTGAAACTAGCCGTTTGATATAATGGTCATCCGGGTGGTCGTCCGGTTGTCACAGCTTTCTGTTCAGACAGCCGGCTTGTCAGCCGGTTCGTCAACCTGTGGCTCACAATTTCATCTAAATAAACCGTTAAAGCATGTATTGAGCTCAATAAAGTCTTTGTAAATATAAATCATGAATCCAAGAGACTTTATGCTATATTTCAAGGTCACGAAAATATTTAATTCGGGAATCGACTTTTCGATAATTTTGTATTTGCCGAATAAAAATATCATTGAATTAATCATCAAAATAATTAATAGAGATGCATATAAATTTTCACAAATTATAATGCATACATTTTTCAACATCTTGTTTCCCTGATGATGAATCAGGTCGAAAACAGTCTCGAGAACTTGGAATGACTTGAGTTTGACGTGTGTGTGAAACCCATCCTTAGCCCTGAAAGCCCTTGAATCCAAACCTGGGCCTCAGGTTTGATAGTCGCGCGACGGACTGGAACCCTCTCGCGATGCTTTGTTTGCCAGGTGGTGGTCAAAGTCAAAGACTATTGACCCTCGCGGGGTTAGCTTTACCCTCGCGCGATGGTCTCGCTGTCTCGCGGGATGGTCAACACCTGTCATTTTCACCCGGATTGCGTGGTGGTCAGGGGGCTACAGGCCTATGTGACCCCGTTTCGTCAACTGAACAGCGTTCTGGGGGGCTCCCCTTGCACCACCTCAACCCCCATTCTCCCATCACTTTTGCCACCCCACTTCTCCACCAAGCAATTGTGACCAGCCTTGTTGGCTGGTTACATGGTCTTGTCTAGCCACCAACCAACCCATTTTTCTATAAACCCCCCCCCCCCCCTCATGCTTCATTTCAAAGGGTTACCAATTTCTCTCCAAGAAAGAAGAAGGAAAGCTCAAGCACAAACATCCCATACCACACTCACTCCCACATAATCACCCTCCAAGTCTCACCACCTCATTCAAGCCATCTCCAAGACACTCAAGCAAAGGTATAATACCTTTCTGCTCACTGTTCGAACCCTTGAGGGGGGCTGGCAGGGTCAAGGCTGGTAATCGATACAAGTTTTGGCCCTAAAGCTAGCAAGGTTTCAAGAGCCGTTACCAAGCACTCCCTCGCGCGATGGTCCCACACACTCGCGCGACAGTTCTGTTTGCACGAGATTGGACCACGCGAGGAAGGGATGTTGGTCTTTAAGTTTTTTGTTGTGTTCATAGTCACTTTCAAGTCTTTTAAAAGTATTAGCTCGCTGTTTTGTATGCTAAAAATCACAATTTAGTTTGATTTATAACTTCTCTTGGTTTGGAATGCTCTTGGGTCGCTCTTGAACATGTCTCAGAGCCCTAAGTGTGCAAAGCAATCCCTGGAAGTCTAGTCTGAACAATCGCGCGCCTGTATCACTCTGTCGCGCGATGGTTCTGTGTATTCCAGGGACTGCCCTTGCATGAGCAGCTTGGCCTTGGCCTCTGTTTAGACACCCCCACTGTTTAGGGGTCGTGTTTCCATAATATTTTCATCTGTCTGTTTTAATATTGTTTACTTTCAAGTACTTATAAACTGCTTGGTTTGCACCTGGGTGAGCACTGGTCCTTCCAGAGCCCAGAAGGGGGTGAAATTCAAACCATTGGTGAGGCATCAACACTCACGCGAGTGTATGGTATTGTCGCGCGACGGTTTGCTTGCATGCAGATGGATTCACGCATGCAAGCTGGCCGTTTGTTCGTGTCAAAATCATACACGGCACTGCCTTGATGTATGATTGATGTTATGAATTTTATTCCATTTATTACTTATCATCTCGCCTATCCACGCCATATCTAGTACATCCTGCAAACTGTTACAGTTTTAAATCCCCGATTAACTGTTCCCCCGCCCTAATTGGCTAAAAATTGATTAATCAAACAGAATCGCAAAACAAGTATTTTCGCGAATGCCTAAGTAGAGACCGATCTCCGGATTGGGCGAGAGGGGTGCCATAAAACCCTTCCCCTCTCGTAACCTGGCTCCCGAACCCAGATATGGTTATGACGGACTGGTTCCTTAACTTTTTCAAATCAATCAGCGCGGCAAGTGCTTCGAAATACGGTTCCTTGGGTGTCGGACCTTCAAACCCGAGTGGCGACTCTGTATTTTGCGAGCGCTTGCTTCCCCGCTCGCGCTCCCTTGACCAGGGCCCCTTGCGTTTTGGAATCCGGAAATTTCAAGGGCACGCTGCCCACACTGGATTGGTTCGGTTTTATAGTAAACCAAAAATCAAACCACTACACACGGATTATGTATTTGAAGAACCAAACCAACAAAAAAATAGTGTAAAACCAAACTAATCCAAACCATTAGACTACTGTTCGGGTTCGGTTTCGAACCACAGTCTACTTAAAATTGAGAAATCATCTTTGTAAACTATTTAAACTTTTAAAGTACTCAAATTTGTGGAGATAAACTAAGAATTGGTTTTTATTTATAGAAAAATTTATGAATTAATTGAGCTGTGAAATCAATATTCACTAAATGGAGCATTATTTATCTACATGTTATGTACTTTTGAGATTATAGGAATGAGTTGTGATATATAAAAATTTATACTAAATAATTTTGGTAGTAAATAAATAATGAATAAGACGGTAGATTGAATAAATTATTAATTTCAAAAATTAATTCACTATAACTTTCATGTATACTTAGTGTATTTAAATTAAATGAGTTATATGTATATATATTACATCTATATACGGATCGGATCGGTTTGGAACTGAAATTATTAACATAAATTCACAGATCAAACTATTTAATGCGATTTCTAAATTTTTTAAACCGAAACCAAGCCATACTACTAAAAAACTTAACCAAATCATCCGGTTTGGATTGATTTGGAATGGATTCACGGTTTGACATATTTTTTTCTCACTCCTGCTAAAAAGCATATTCTTGTGCCAGAACAGGAACCCAAATAGAATATGCAATTTTTGGTAAGAAAGTAAACTTTCAAGTCTCACAAGAAGACAACTCCTCTGTTACTATTTGGCAGTGGCACCAGCCAATCCCTCTCCTCCACAAACCTGAAAGCATCTAGTGCTAACTAGTAGTACTAGGACGTACTACTAGTTTCCAATCTCTCTCTCTCTCTCTTCTCCGGTTCAATGCAGACTGGACCAACCAGGGACAGAGGCCTCGTCTCATGGACTATGTCGTAATAAAACCCTCCTTTAAAGCCCTCAACTTCCTCTCCTCGTACCCAAAATCCACCAGCAATTCCTTCTCCACCTTCCACTTCTCTTCTTTCACTAAGCTAAAACGCCCTTCTACTTCAATCTCTGTTTCTTCTACACCTACTAACAATCCCAACCCCCTAAACCCGGGTCCAGAAACCTACAACTACACCAAACCCATCTCTCACTTGTCCAATTTGACCAAGAAATGGGTCTCGATTTTGCAAGGTTCAGATTCGGGGTACTTGCAAAACGGAGGGTTTGGGACGGCGCTATTGAGCTTGACGGCGACTGCGAGGGTCCGGTTGAGTCCGTTCATGGCGACGCTGGCCGCGAACCCGACGTTCGTTTCGGGGTTGTTTGCTTGGATGGTGGCGCAGTCGGTGAAGGTGGTTCTGAATTTCTTTGTGGAGAAGAAGTGGGATTTGAGGATCATGTTTGCTTCGGGAGGAATGCCGTCGTCTCACTCGGCGCTGTGCACTGCGCTGACGACGTCGGTGGCGATTTGTCACGGAGTGGCGGACTCGTTGTTTCCGGTTTGTTTGGGGTTTAGTTTGATTGTCATGTATGATGCGATCGGTGTAAGGCGGCATGCTGGGATGCAAGCAGAGGTATGGTAATTGTGTTTTCGGTTTATTAGTCAATGCTTGAATTGTTGGAATTTACCTTTGTTCAGTCTATATATACATCTGTTTGTTTGTTGAGAAATTGGTCAACGATCCTTTTCTTCGGCATCATGAGAAGGGGGAATTCTTTCTCACCAAATCTCACCATAGGAAGGAAACAATAAAAAAAAATACCATTATTTGTACTTTTCTCTCCAAAACTATTTTGGTAAGAAACTCTAATCCTTTCTTTTTATTTTATTAGAAAATCCCTCCATCCATAAGGTTTGTAAGAACAATTAAGTCAAGAACGCAAACAAAAAAGGCACTACTTTTAAGTATTTCCCCAATTGGTTAGTTGAGTATATTCACCGCTTGGACTAAATTTCACTATGTATCGAATGAAGAGAGGGCAGATTATGTGAGCTATTGCGTATATAGCAAGCAAGTATTATTAACCTTATAACTTTGGATTTACATCACCAACACTGTTGTTATGCACTGGCCGGAAGTACCACCACATAAATCTGGTGTTCTCTTGTGTTGTGTGGCCAGGGGCGGATCCCTGTTGACCCTGACTTTTCTACTCTTGCACTTTTACCCCTATTAATTTAAGATATAGTTCATTTATCCCCTCAAAAATTGTACTAGTGCCCTATTGAGATTTACAAAATATCAAATCTGTCACCTTATAAGTCTCAAAAAGTATGAAAAACAACCCCTTATTCAATGTGCTTAACTTCCTCAATCAAAAATATCTCTTTGTCCAGTGCTCTATTTTATAGAAGTATATCGATTGCTTTATTTTTTTATTTTTGGTGAGATTTAAAACTTTGATTCCTGCTAGGTATTTCATTGTATGAATAATACTCTTCTAAGCTCTAGAATATCTACAGTTCAGATCACAAGGATACCATTACTGGACACACAATTATTAAACTTTTCTTCAAAATTCATTCAGTTCGTAGGATCTTAAATTTTGAATGAAAAAATGAAAGTTATGCTGCAAATTTCATTATGTTTTAAATTTGAACTTTTTTGCTTAATGAAGAATGTTTAAACATTTTATCTTCTCATTATATTGGACCGTGAAATTTTTTTTTTCCAAAGTTATGTTTGAAAGGTGACCCCCTATGGGAAATTCCTGGATCCGCCACTGTGTGTGACTATTTGTTTCTCTTAATGTATGTATGGATTGAAACTGGATTTAGTATTTATAATTCTGTCTAATACATAAGGGCACTTCTGGGTTTCCGTCCTAATGGGATCCATTTTTTTGCATGTATTGCAATGGAACTCATAACGGAGTCTGTTAGGTGTTTCTTTTTCTTTATGTGGAAGTACTTTATTGGGTTTTTGTTAGCAACTTCTCCTGATATGAAGGTGAACTAGGTATCATTCGAGAAGGCACTATACACTAGTCGTTTATTTTGGTACAGTGAGGGAAGGTTGATGCGTGCTTACTTCATTGATGTGGGATTGCGGCATAATGGAATTCCTATGAACGGAAAAGATTTTCGGCTGTGATGTTTACCCCATCTTTACGATACTTTAGTCATCCCACGTTGGCCCTCACTATTGTCAGGAGCTTATATGATGTAGAGGCCATGTGAAAAGGATTCGTTCATGTGGTAAGCCCTGGAGAACTTAAGGTCGAAGGAGTTAGTCAACTCGAGCCAAGAGTCTTGACTCAAATAATACATAAAGGTAATGAGCCAGGCTTGCAGGCACTGAAACTTGGCTTCGCTCCTTCCTTTAGTGGCCCTAATTGGATACATGCATTGCTTAGTAAGTGGTAAGACTTGGGGAATCTTCAGGAAACAGAATATTTCCTTTCATGCAAGGCAAGAGCATAGCCAAATGCATTCAGTGTTTTCAGTGTCTATATGTGCTAGTTTTGGGGGCTATTTCTACCTCTTTTGTTTCGTGGTTTCAAGTTTGAATTTCTCTACTGATTTCCTACCTTTGTTTTGCTGGAGATGGTCTTTGAGGGGTTATTACGTGTCTGTTTTAGTGTTAATAAGACACCCCAAGGTCATTTGGGGCTTTGAGGATGTATTTAAATTCTCGTGCCGAAAACTGAGCTCACTGCATTGTCCACATGGTTGTCTTGCATCACTGGATTTTCTGGTAGTAATTAAGCAAAAAATGCAGGATAGGATTGGAGAGCTTACTTATTGGGAGATATGGGTCAAACATATTGATGAACTGAAAGTATCTATCCCTGCCTACTTCTTCCATTCGCTTGGAAGAAAAGCTGCCGAAACTCCTCTTCAGTGTTCAGTCTGGAATGTAGGAAGTGGGCGAAGCATTTATTTTTGGGTGGGTGAACCTGGTTTAGGTGATAGCTTCGTTTGAGCATACTTGGTAGATTTTATTATTTTCTAACTCATGGTTTGGGGGAACATTGTAGGTTACTTACATCCCCTATTTCATGAGTTCAATGCTGAAGATACTTAAGATCGTACCAGAGGCATGTCTGGTGTGCAAGATTGTTTATTATCTTTCCAGAATAGGAATTCATAAGGATTTTGAAGAGAGTTCTGTTTATGGTGATTACACCTGTAGAAAACAAGTGTAAAAAAAAGCAAGCGTTTGTGCTTATAATCTATGATATACTAAATCTTTTGCAACTTGATTGGAAAAGATTCTTATCTGTGATATATTTGACGGGATACGTGATTTCACAAGTATAAGCCGAATTCAATAACTCGAGATGTCATCTACAGTACTATTAATTTCTTCTTTCATGCACCATAATTCGCCATATTATTCCTGTGCCTGTAAACACATCGTTAATTGTCATCAATTGTGCAGATATTTTGGTATTCCTTCTGCTAGATAATCTTCGTTGGTGTGTGGGTTAAGCATTATGGTTTGAAGCTTATATGGGTTCTTGACTTCCCCTCCCCCCTTTCTAGTTGGTATCTTGTGTGATGGTCTGTTTTAGTGATTTTCACCTCTTCTTAGCTCAACTGGGTTCAGAAGTTATCTTAATGTTTCTCTTGCTAACATATACTCTTACTATTTAGTTTGACGAAATCATGTCTGTTGTTCTGCTTCCTGAATATGCTAATCACCACAGGTTCTCAATATGATTGTTGCGGACTTGTTCCAAGGGCATCCAATCAGTCAAAGAAAGCTCAAGGAACTTCTTGGCCACACTCCGTCCCAGGTCGTTGCTGGAGCTCTAGTAGGCATTGTTGTTGCTTGTGTCTGCTGTCAGGGTTGCTTCGTTGCAACTTAATCTCGTGCTGCAAATAATTCGAACTGTGTCTGCTGTCAGGGTTGCTTCGTTGCAACTTGATCTTGTGCTGCAAATAGTTCCAACTTTGTGAACGATGCACAACTCTCATATTTAAACTGCCTAGGTTCGCCACAGTGTATTTTATCTTTGGACTTCAAAAAATGCAGAGCGGCGAATGGAAGGATAATTTTCCACTTTTATTCTTTTTTTTTGAGGAACCACTTTTATTCTTGAACTAGTGGGTTTAGTGCAAAGATTTAAGCAGAATTTGCCGATTTGCGTTATTGTGATTGCTTTGTGGCCTTGTGGGTCAGCATTAGTTCTATTAGATATTGAATCAATATGGTCTGAATTGTGATTAGTGGTTGGGTATTTCGATACCTAGATTCATCCTTTGGTTGCAAAATAAGATTAGATAGGAGTAGGGGATTATGGAGGACTCTTCTGGTACCTTTCCAAGTAGAGGAGTCCTTACTGCATTTGTTCTTCGAATGTTTGCTCTCTCTCTCTCTCTCTCTCTCTCTCTCTCTTGCTGATGATTTCTCACTGTGTTTTACATCTAAACCTCAGCATTCGCGGTACAATCTGATCAATTGGTTGATTTAGTGGTATACAACTCTATGGTATAATCAGGAAGTTTGTTTGGGCAGCTATGCTACTATTCCTATGTTGTCATTGTCGAAAGAGAGACAATTTGTGGGCCATGGTTCCTGTTCAAAAATACTACACCTCACCCGGTATTGATTCACTCCTAACCTTCCTGTTTCGATACACTCCTAAACTCAAAACACCAATTCTGAGGCACTATAGCACATTTTAGGTGTACATTGGGACACCAAATTTGTAACAACATATGAAAGTCAGTCATCTGACTCATCTCCGTATCCAACCAAAATTGGCTTGAATAACTAGATTTATCTTTCCCTTTCCCAATTTATTTGAGTTCAACTTTAATGTTCCTGGAATATGGAGAACCATGTCAAAGTCATTATTGTTGCAGGATCCCCCCTTAATAGACCTCCTAAAATTATGATGCTACGGTTATGAGATCAAGCTAATGTATATTCATTATTAGTAATTCAAATGTTTAGATACAAGAAAGTAAATGAACTGAATTTTGAAAACGAGATTAAGCTAATGTATCTTCATGAATAATTTACCGTGTTATATTCATGAATAATTTAAATGTTTGGATCCTACGCATCAAAGCAAATTTCAATCATTAATTTTGCTTTTAGGTGAACATTTTTTACACTAGAAAAAGCTTCTTTACAGAGTAATCTGTAAACAAAGTTTGTTTATGATACTCAATCGTGCGCGTTTAAAAGTGCCTTGAACGGTTCAACTTTTAAAAAAAACTAGTATTTTTTTGCTAGAAAAATAGCAACCGTTCAAAAAAGTGAAGAAAAGGAAGACTAGCATATTCTGCAAGCACAAGAATAACGTCCTTAAATCGAAAAGGAGGAAATTTCCCAGTAAAACTCACTTGTTCAACGCCTATAAATAGCCAACGGTTCCAACGCGTTCTCTCTCTCTCTCTCTACTCTCTCTCTCCGGAAGCCTTCTTTACCAGAGCAGAAAAATCGAACGACAAACACTCTGAATTCACTCCTTCAATTCAAACCGTGGAAAGCGTTGGCGTATCCCCAATACCTGACTATATTGGCTTCTCATCGTATCCCCTTTCTCTTTGGTTCTTGCTCTTCTGGTAAGAATCCCCCTCTGTTTCTTCTCTTCCATTCTCTCATTTTTGTCGTACCTCAATTCACTACAAAACCCTAATTGCAAATCCAACCGTTCATGACCTCATTGTGATTTCCAAGCTTCAGATTAATTTCTGGGGTTTCGGAGATCACCTCAAGCCCTAATTGCAATTCAAACCATCAATGACCTCATTGTGATTCGTGTTCCAGCAGCCTCAAATTAATAAGGGCTTGGTAGCTTAAATAATGGCTAGATTGATATGGGGTTTGACTTTGACGATTGGTTTTCTATAGAATTTTTAGGTTAGGGTTGAACATTCAATCAAGTCATTTCTTAGGCTGAGGATTCGTGGGGCAGTGTTGCGATTAGTCCAATGCAGAACGAGAGTTCGGTTTGCCCTGGTTACATGCATGACCAGCCATCAAGCGAGGCGATCTTGATTTATGTGGCTGTATCGGGTTCGATGATTCCATTGAGGGTTTTGAAGTCTGATTCGATTGAGTCTGTGAAGCTTCGGATCCAGACTTACAAAGGGTTTGTTGTGAAGAATCAGAGGTTGGTTTGTGGAGGTAGAGAATTGGCGAGGAGTGATAGCCTCGTGCGGGAGTATGGGGTGACGGATGGGAATGTCCTGCATTTGGTTCTCCGCCTCTCTGATCTCCAAGTCATCAGTGTTAGGACGTCTTGTGGGAAAGAATTCACATTCCATGTTGAACGGTGTCGAGACGTGGGGTATGTGAAGCGTCAGATTGCTACAAAGAAGAAGGGTTTAGTTGATCTTGACGATCAAGAAATCATATGCAATGGAGAGCTTCTTGAAGATCAGAGAATTATTACTGATATCTGCAAGAACAACAACGATGCTGTGATTCACTTGTTTGTCCGGAAAACTGCCAAAATCAGGGCTAAACCCATTGACAAAAACTATGAATTGTCCATTGTAGCACCACAATTGAATGATAAGAGAGATGATGAAGTTGAAAGGGAAAGTGGATATTCCTTAGAAACTAAGAAGACTCTTGAAGTACCTAGAAAGCCTCCGAACAGAGATTTCTTTTTGGAACCAGTAATTGTTAATTCAAAGATAGAAATGCCTTTGGTTCTTGAGGATTTGGTAAAGTCAACGTATCAAGGGTTAGCTAGAGGGAACTACCCAATCAGGTCTGCAGAGGGAACAGGAGGAGCATATTTTATGATGGATGCATCAGGTAAAAGGTATGTCTCCGTATTTAAGCCTATAGATGAGGAACCTATGGCTGTGAACAACCCACGAGACCTCCCCTTGTCAGTGAATGGTGAAGGGTTAAAGAAGGGAACCAAGGTTGGGCAAGGTGCATTGAGGGAAGTTGCTGCCTACATTATAGATCATCCAAAGAAAGGCCATCGCTTGATTTTTGGGGAGGAGAGGGGCTTTGCTGGGGTCCCACCTACAATGTTGGTCAAGTGCTTGCACGGTGGATTTAATCATCCAGACGGTTTAACAGTCAAGATTGGGTCTTTGCAGATGTTTGTGGAGAACTATGGAAGTTGTGAGGATATGGGTCCTGGTGCTTTCCCAGTGAAGGAGGTTCATAAGATTTCCGTGTTAGATATAAGGATGGCCAATGCCGATAGGCATGCTGGGAACATTTTGGTGAGCAAAGGTGAAGACGGCCGGACTGTGCTGATTCCAATTGACCATGGGTATTGCTTGCCTGAGAGTGTAAGCCTCTTCTAACGACGTCTTCCTCTTTTCTGTTTCACTTTGCTATTATTACGACACTTATGGCAACTTACTCGGTCAGATTTTACTCTTGCTATTCTTGGATGTATATCTTTCATGTGATTTAGTCTTGTGTTAACGGAATTGCTTATATCCCTCTCTTGCTTCTGCTTTAGATTGAACTTTAGAAACTGAAACTGTTTTTGGACTCAGCATAATTTCTGGTGATGGTTCCATTTTGGGATTAGTCTTCATTGTCACATTCTCAATGTTTTTCAGAAAGGATTGGAAATGCACTTTTAATGGTAACATTGTGTAAATATATTGTTGTCATGTTTCTCTATTTGTTAAGTTTAAATTTAGCTACATAAGTTGGAAGAAATAAAGTGCTAAAAAGGAAGGACAGTCAATTATCTACTTGTGAGTTGTGAGAAATACGAAGACCACAAATATTTCTCCTCACATTCTGATCACAAGTCGCAACCTTTGATGTTTCCCTGCACTCTGGTAGATCGTCATAAAATTCATTTTTCATAGGGGTTCTGCTGAAATATGTGATTACTATTGCATCATCAATAACACAGGAGTTCATTAATGTGCATGTGCATTTACGTGTGCGCTTATGAGCTGGGTGGGTAGGTTGTTTCAAAAATTACATTTATCAGTTCTCCTCATGATTTTCTTTCATCACTACAGTTCGAAGATTGCACATTCGACTGGCTGTATTGGCCTCAAGCTCGCAAGCCTTACACTGCTGAAACTATTGAATACATAAAATCACTGGATGCTGAAGAAGACATTGCCCTCTTGAAGTTTTATGGGTGGGTTCTGCCACTTGAATGTGCTCGTACGCTCCGCATATCCACCATGCTTCTGAAGAAAGGAGCAGAGAGAGGGCTCACCCCCTATGTCATTGGAAGCATCATGTGCAGAGAAACCTTAACTAAGGAATCTGTGATTGAGGAGATTGTCCTGGAAGCACTGGATTCCTTGCTCCCAGGGACAAGTGAAGCTGCATTCATGGAATCAGTCTCCCACTTTATGGATCGCCGCCTTGACAAGATTGCCAAATGAAGGTCTCTGGCACAATTTGGATATATGCATGTCAGCGTGTCTATATGTTCATATGTTCCACTCTAAATGCATGTGCAGCATGTATAGTTTCTATTGTTTGCATACTTCAATGCTGAATTTCTTCGGTTGTGTCTTATTTTCAGTTCTTTCATCGATTAGCTCTGAATGTCTTCAAGAGGTTAAACAAGAACTTCCTTGTTTAATTTGTCAGACCGCCGGTCATGTTGCTTGATATCCAAATTCTTATACTTGTAGAGGGAAGAGCGTAACTGTCCTTAATGACACTGAGATGTTTAATTTCTGTTCTAGTAACATGCTACTTCCAGAATTACATGTATATCAATACTGTGATTTTAAGTGTGACTGCAGGTGGTGGTGCACTTAGATAACCAGCTGATGCAACTTCCTCAATGTTGTGCTTTTATTCTCTGTCCGTTGACATAATTAGGTAGCAGTCAGTCCTCTACTACTGATAAAGCCATTGGAGCTTGAATTTTGGATCTTTCTCTACTTAGGATTAGCAATTATCACCTGAACTGGACAGCTAGTTCATTGTTTTCCCTTTCCAGAAATGAAGTTGCCGGTAGGAATGAAGCTGACTATTGGCATACTTGACCAATCCTCACTATGGATGTTTGAACGTATAGAGCTACATCAGGTGAAATTGACGGTGCTTAAACAAGAATGCAGGACCGTTGTGGGTAGCGTCTCTGTAAAATTCCTTCCCCCCCCCCAATAAAAAAGAAAAGAAAGGAATACAGGACCTATCCATATTATGTTCCTGTAATCTTCTTGATTTCCATCTAATTTGTAAGAGTAAATTATGTGTTGACCTCCGCTATATTTTTCATAAGTTACTAGGCCTTTCAGCAGATGTCATCTGTTGCTAAATTGGATCCTAAAATAACTTCCACTTTATCTTTCAGCTTTTTTTGACTTTCTATTCATCATTTACTTCTGAAACCTTGTGGATACTATGACCGGGTACCTCTGTTTATCCAAATTTCGCTTTCACTTTTGATAAATTGCACTATTAGCTGTAGTTTGCGGAGGTTTTTCAAAATTACCTTCACAAATATTTTCTTACATAGGAATATTTACTCAACGATACACACAATGGACAAAGATGTCAGCGCACCATTATATGATTCTTCTTCTCCACCTCTTCTCTCCCTTTCTTTCCTTTCCTCCTCAATTATAGTACGGAGTAGTTATGATATTGCCTCTGCATGAAAGTCATGGTCAAACCCTGATTTCGCTCCTCTTAATATTAGTGATTACGCATTTGTTATGCCCTCGTACCCACTTATGTAAGAATTTCTCCCCACATTTTAAAGAGATGAAACTCCATTGAAGTAATTGTTCATTCCTGTGATGTCCACTCTTAGAACAGTGTTTAATATGCAAAAAAAAAGGATCTATTTTTCCTGGAAAGTATTATAAAATATGAATGAATGTAAAATAATCCATGAAATATGTCCCGAGGTTCTGAAAGAAATTTTAAACACAAGAAATGAACGCTAAAAAATTTGATTGCGTATTCTCAAGAAAGGTGATTGATAATTCAAGTAATTACACTGCATTAGTTATCTGGGTAATGACAAATGCTATTTTGACTCTCCCATTGCATTGCTCAAAGGGGCAGAGCAGTTGTACTTTCAGCTTTTCTGTCCTTATCAGTAAAAGAAAAAGCACGATGAAAGCTGAATCTTCCAGCCACTATCTGTATTCATAATAACATGTCTCAAGTCTCAACAATTTTCAACATCTCTATCAACTAACCACATTATCAGAAAATTCACCGCCCAAGGAGAGAGAGAGAGAGAGAGAGAGAGAGAGAGAGAGAGAGAGAGAGAGAGAGAGAGAATTCAGCATCTCTATCAACTAACCACATTATCAGAAAATTCACCACCCAAGGGGAGAGAGAGAGAGAGAGAGAGAGAGAGAGAGAGAGAGAGAGAGAGAGAGAATTCAACATCTCTATCAACTAACCACATTATCAGAAAATTCACCACCCAAGGAGAGAGAGAGAGAGAGAGAGAGAGAGAGAGAGCTAACTACAGAGGTTGGGTATGCACACCCCACCATCCGGAGTCTGTTGCTCCTTCCATATTCGCCCTGTAACTCGGAGCTTCAGTTCTTTCCTTTCTCCTCCCGAAAAGAAAAGTGCCATATTTCGCTGTATAATGAGGCCGTCGTGGCTGTCTCTCACCTTTCTGTGACTATCCCTTATGCTCCTAGGGGTGCCCTCAAAAATGAGTTTCCGGCCATTTCCCCCTACCTCCAAACTGTAACTGTAGTTTCGGGCATCTGTCTCATCACCCATGAATCGTAGAAACGCCATGTAAACAGGAGCCATACCCAGTTGAAAGGCTTCGAAATGGAGACAGAAGTACTGACCAAAACAATTAAAAACCTAAAAGGAAGGAAGAGAGAACAAATATTTAGGGGACAACATAATTCGAAGATGTACACTGCTCAAGGATTTGTGCTCTAAAACAACCATTGTCCAGCATACAGAAAGAAAGACAGATCGAGATAAACATAGCAGCCCATAAGCATTTGCAAGTAATGTGATGTAGAATTTTTGATACTATTGGTATCAGTATTTGAATAATATACTTCATGGATGGAAGCCATCAAGCTCAGTTCAGCGAGTTGGGAGTTCGAATCTCAACCCCTTCCCCACCCCCTACCCTTAGGAAATGAACTCGTTATCTATTAAAAAATAGATAAATAAATAAAATGGGTAGGTCAAAGTTTTGAGAAATTATTCATCATATTGGGGCTAGTAAGCTAAAATGTTAGTATTTTGTTCACTGAGCAAACATTCATCGATCATACATACAACAGGCCCAAGATGAACATTCATCACATTAGCAAGACATCACTTCCTAACCAAGACTTGTAATTTGTAAATGTAGGCATATAGCCAGACTAAAGATAATTTAAGCTGAAAAAAAAAAGTACTTACGGTTAACATCCATGTGGCATTCTCTACTTCACGTGGATTAGACTTGACATAGCGATGGTTAAAAGTGCATCCAGAGTGCATGTCTACTTTGTGATCATCCCGAAGATGAGTAACTAGGTACGGAATATCTCCCACGACTGAGCACTCTGATCCAGCATAGGGGCAGTTGTATGGTCTAAAATTACAAATGGCCTCATGTTTGAGCTTGCTGTAGTAGGGGAAAATCTCAGGGCAACCAAGAGTGCTATACTTGCAAGGTAGTTCAAGTGATTCAGCCACCTTTTCTAACGCTAAGCACCTTATATCACCGAGCTCCTGTCTACAAGTGGGACAGCGATTGTGTACCCTCTCTTTGCAGGTGGAGCAGAGTGTGTGCCCGTTATGACACTGCCAAAATCAAAACTCGTTAAAATGCTAGTCAACTCACTATGTAAGGGAAAAAAAAGCGACCTACAAATTTTATAAAGGCATATGCTAAAACAGATATGGACAGTTGGACACACACATGTTTGCGATGCTTATGTATATACAGTTTGTCGATGCTTAATTGCTTATGACTTTTTGTATCATTATATACATCCGTATCTGAAACAAGACTCACCGGTATGCATATGTTACTCAAGTTATGATAACTTCCATTGAAAGTATTCTAAACATGTGTATAAAGTTTCACCAATAACACTAAATTTACTTCCTTTACCAAAATTGATTGCGAACATATGCAAATACAGTGGCCAGTTTCACCACTCGTAGAAGAATTACATTGAAAAGTACATTTCCAGACTTTCCCAGCAAAACTCAGACCAGAAATACCCTTTTCAGAAATTTAATGTTCAAATGTACCGAATTCCAGATTAAGCAATTAACCGAATCACCTTATGCTACCACTCAACTGCATTAATTTTTTTTTGGGTAAATTTAAATTAACTGCTGCATTAATTTGGTAAAGCAATTCCCACAAAATAAATATCAATTACGCCAATCAATGGCCCAAATCCCCAAAAGAAAATCATGCGAAAATAGAGAAAAACATCTCCAAAATGCAGCATTTACAAGAAATTTGAAGCCCAGAAGAACCAAGAGAGTTTTGGCACAGAATCAAATTTCAAGGATGCTTAAACATGTCATCAGGTTGGGTCCGAAATATCAAATCTTGAACATCATATATACAACGAACCCAACAAAATAAGAGAACAAACACGAAGGCACAAGGAAACAACAATTATAGAACCCATTAGACATGAACAAGACAAACCCTATAAATTCCAAATTGAACAAAAAGAAACAAACAAACAAAAAAATGCACTTTGAAACAACAATTGCACCAGTACTTGGATGAAAACAGCAAACCCTTTCATCGAAATTGAGAACAGAACAAACCTGGTGTATTGGAGGGTACATTGAATTGGTACAAACTGGGCATTCGAGAAGCTCATGGACACTTGTTGTGGGATGAATCTGAGGCTTGGAAGAGGCAAACTGAGGGTGAAGAAGAAGACGATGGATCTCATCCTCATCCGTAACATCCGATATACACTCAATGTTATTTAATTCCATTCCAACACAATACCTGTATAAATGACTTGACTACGGATTAATGAGTGGGTATCTAGATGGGTTTGATTTATTTTGGTTGTGGTTGTGGTTGGGGTTCAGGTTATGGTTTCTTGATGAACGGAGAGAGAGAGAGAAATAATTTTGGGGGGGGGGAGGGGAGTAGATGGATTGGGCAGAATAATGTTGAGGGACAGGGAGGGGAGGAGACCTTTGATTGATTTTACTTTTTATGGGAGTGATTTGATTGCCCTGAACAGCTGTTACACATGGAGTATTTTCACTACCATGATTAGAAGAATGGAATTGATTTTGACACCCTAATAACCATACTCTCAACATTGGAATTGATTTGGGCACTTCCGAAAGTAATTTGACACTTTCTTTTGGGAGTGTGATTATGAATTTGTGGAGTGTCAAAATTACTCTCACTCCCCTTAAAAAAATCTCACTAAAAAAAACAAATATATATATACTCCTATAAAAAAAAGGTTTTAAGTGTTGTTTCAATTCCTACATCTAAAACCATGACGCGTAAAGGTTGTTGCTTTTTGATTAAATAATAATGTGATAATGGAAACTAGCACCCATCTGATTGGAGCTTCCATAAATTAAAAAAAGACCCTCGATGTCTTTATGATTACTAGATAAGTGCTGAAAAATAGCATTATATATGTGAAAGTGTTTTTGAATAATAGAAAGAGTACCCCAAGATGCTAAATTTTTTGACATTTCTTCTCAAGACCTTTTACAGACATTGTAAAAGGTTTTAGTAACGGATAGGAGAGTAATATTAATTCTTTCATGAAAAAACATAGACTATATTTATAGTGTCATATACCTTTATTATGTGTGATAAAGAACGAAGAGCACGAGTCAACGCCCAAAAATCTTCGTTTAACGTTTCCAAACCGTTTGTGAAAGATCTTGATTTACATTTTCGTGTAGGTACGCAAAACCTTCATTGAGAACCATGAATACGCTAAAGAAAGATTTCCAACCACAAGAACAACAGAAAAATGAAAAAGAGAAGTGATTTTCGTACTCGCTTCTCTACAAACATATTTTACTTTTGTTAACCAGCCTACGTAGATTTTTGTTTTCTACAGAGAGATAGGAAAACGGAAGGAAAATCAAGTTAACTTCTTTATATATGTTTTCCTTTTCTTCCCAAAATCCCCTCCAAAAATTTGATCCAAACACAACTGAAAAGTGCTTGAAGTCAATTTATCCTGATAGAGTGGGTTTCAAGGATGCAGGCATGATCTTGCAGCAATAATGCTGGGGAACAGGATTCATTTGGACTTTGAATTATAGCTGATCATGCATTGTGGTTGTACAATTAAATCCGCCGGGCCGGGCCACTTGCTATCAAATTTGTTTCTATCTCATCTCTCAAGTTTCATATCAATGAGCACTGCGGGAGAAAGAAAGAAAGGATGTGAATTACTACAAGCTTAATTAAGGTGTGAAATGTGAATGTTAAGTTTGTTGTAACCATGTTAGTATTTTGTTTTAATTGGTTCAAGTGGCAAATCATAGCAGGTACATGAATTGAACGACCTTAATTTACTCCCATTGGCAATCCATTAGGAGACGTGATTATGCAAATTGACTTTTAACAATGGTATTCAACATTAATTTAATTACTGTAACACTGTTTCTTTAAATTAAGTACCCTTTTTGTGTGACAGTTCAATTCAATTCCATTTGATGTCCCAGTTTTAATATAACCAGCCTTCGTAAAAAAAATTCTACTAGTTTTTTGCTTCTTAAGAGTATTCATTTTCGACATGTCATTCCAGATTATAGGTTATGCGAAGGATATTTTAGAAGTACTAGAATCCATCAAAACTTTGAACTATGTATGATGGGGAGAAATCCGGGGTCTTTAATTTATTCAAAAAAAAGTTGGAAAGGGATGAGATTAATAAACGATTAACAAAGGATTAATTGGAAGAGCTGAACTGGCAAAACCGTAAAAGAATCAAGGCTTAACAGTAGGAAAGAATCCTTGGCAGGAAATCTTCACCCGGACTAGAGTAAGAATCAAGTGCGACCTCTCTCTAGAATTGCCTTTGGAATCCATCTCTCCATCGTCCCCCCAAAATGTGGGGGAATGTCTTATTTATAGGCAACTCGACCTCTCTTTTCAGAGCCGAGTGGACCAACAAATTCTAGACACGTGTAGCACAAGTCGTGCGGGGATATTACTTTTGTATTGTCAAACCATGGCCCTCGCGACACCCGCGGGTGCTATTCTGTGAGCACCTCTCTGACGGGGGGGGGGGGGGGGGGGAGTGCTATTCTGTGAGCACCTCTCTGCAGAGGGAGGGGGGAGGGGGGTTCCCTTGTTCTTTAGCCACCAAGCCACTAGATCTCTAGTAATCCCGAACAAGTGGCATGGTCAAGGTTTGCCACGGTCCTGCCATTGTCATTTTCGAGCATGGTCAAGTCCCGGCTCTACCTTGCCATCACCGTTTAGCGGTGGGGTCATGACTCATTTTTTAATCTTCACCCGGACTAGAGTAAGAATCAAGTGCGACCTCTCTCTAGAATTGCCTTTGGAATTCATCTCTCCATTGTCCCCCCAAAATGTGGGGGAATGTCTTATTTCCTCTCTTTTCAGAGCCGAGTGGACCAACAAATTCTAGACACGTGTCGCACAAGTCGTGCGGAGATACTCCTTTTGTACTGTCAAACCATGGCCCTCGCGACATCCGCGGTAGTCTCGCGGGTGCTATTCTATGAGCACCTCTCTGCGGGTGGGGGGCGAGTGGGGGTCCCTTGTTCTTTAGCCACCAAGCCACTAAATCTCTAGTAATCCCGAACAAGTGGCATCTCTGCGGGGGGTGGGGCGCGGGGGGGTCCCTTGTTCTTTAGCCACCAAGCCACTAAATCTCTAGTAATCCCGAACAAGTGGCATGGTCAAGTCCCGGCTCTACCTTGCCATCACCGTTTAGCGGCGGGGTCATGACTCGTTTTTTGGTTGTGCCACTACCGCGACCAAGCCTCTGATGGCTCCTCTTCGGGTCCTGCCAAGTCGACTAAAGCGGAACACTGTCTGGGTCAAGTTGTTTAAATGGTCGATATCTCTCTGCGTCGTGCCCAAGTCTTCAGGGAGTCACGATTGGACCACTATATCGGCATCTCTTAACCAAATCGGTTGAAAGCCAAGGTCACGGCTCACGGCTTAGGCTTGCAGCCAAGGCCATGGCTCGCCATTGTGGCTCCACTTGTCACCTCGGGTTCATACCATGTGTCATCTCGGGTGATGTGCCACATGGCATCTTGTTTGATGCGCCACATGTTTGCGTAATTTTTACCCTCTACGAACTAAAACTACTATTTTTGTTTTTGTTATACTAATGGGAAATTGGTTCATTAATTGGTGCATGAGAGAAGATTTAATAAGATAAAGAAACAATATAGCAACAATGAAGTTAAAATATTGATTTTTATTTTTTCAACCGCAAATCCTGATCGCATTGGACCTGACCGCATGATGAATCCGGAAACCACAAATTCACCCTAAAACACCAGCACAAGATGAACTAGAACGTTTTCAGAAAAAGTAAAATACAAATCTGCGAGTTTATTATTAGCAAATAAATGGGTGACCATTGTCCGAAAGAGTTTCCTAAACGCTATCCAGACATGATTTATCCAGAATTTTTTTTTTTTTTTTTGGGGGGGGGGGGGGGGGTGGGATTTGACGGTGAGACATGTCCAGATCAGTTTACGCACACCTCAACTCTCTGAACAACTCAGATATTATTTGGAAGATCACAATGCCTCTGCATGTATGTGTGTGTACACAATCAGAGAAAGATGTTGCACTTTAGACAACCTCTGCCATCAGCAAGTGCCAATGGAGTAATCAATAATCATCATCCTTTGCAGACTAAGTATGCAAGGCATCAATTGCACTTTACGGTTTTATTACTACATAATAAGAGTGCAGAAAGAAGATTTGCAGTAATAATAACGGCATAAAAGGTGACTTCGTTTAAAAGCTACTTCAAGGATAAAAGGACCACTAGTGCTTCACAGAGTATACTAAAAGCATAAATCACTACTTCAGTTGGTTCAAAAAAGTAAAAATAATTATATATATATATATATATATATATAATTATACTTTTATCCTAATTTAATTATCATTATATTTAACATTTTTACCCTAATATTATTTTCATTATACTAAAAAACCTTATATTCTTAATTTTATATTTTCACCATTATACTAAACTATAATTATTTTCTTTTATTTTGCTTTTAAATTTTCTTACGGAGCGGGGCGGGGCTGGTAAACCCGTTCTCCGATCGGGGCGGGAATGGGGGTAGCCAAAAAATATCCGGTAGGGTTCGGGGCCGTGTAATAATTTTTGGGTCGGATACGCAAAAATCCGCCCCGCCCTGTTGCCATTCCTAACCAGGGTTCGATTCTTGGGGTCAAGTCTCAAGAAAGTAATTTTTTGTGAATCTCCTAGTCCTGGCGTGGATGGCCTACCTTTGGTTGGACCATGGAGGAAATTAATCGAGGTGCATGCAAGCAAAGAAATAATGGATTATCTTTCCCCCTACATACCAAGAAGGAAAACAAAGAGTAAAGATAGGGAATTTCTTCTCTCTGCTACCAAACAAACCATAAAGCAAAATATTCCTTGAGAAAGTAAGCAGCACCAGAGCCCACTTCATCACCACCGGATAAAGATGCATTCAGGTCTCTCTTTGATGAGATACCAAACAGATCCATCTGGACCTAACTAGTTATCAGATTGAAAGATGTATACCAAACATCAAAGAGGGGAAGGCACCTATTCTCTTCATCTTCTTAAAGTGTAGGGCTCTTTCTCGGGTGGCCATGCTGTTGATCAAGGAGGTTCCCCCATTGAATCACTTTCCGGGAGAGAAAATCTCTTTCATGAAAGATGAGGAAGAGTATACCTAATATCCGCTTCTCCCTACCGTCTGTAGGTTCCGATTCAGTAAAGCAATAGCTATGGCACCTGGCTCTTACCTCCTGCATTGAATAGCAGGATTGGAAATGGCCACATCCCTCATAACTTGAAACTAACCTCAGAATGGAGGTCATGGGTCTAAATGAGCACCACTATATAGATGTCTAAACCACCTTAATCAAATCAGAGCATCTAAATACTGACAAAATCATAGTTTCAATCCACGAAACAATGGAATCACTGTAACAAAACAAAATGTTAAAAGGTCAATACCACCTTAGTGAGAATTCGTAACTAACAAAATGAAAATTCAAAACTTGTCATTATTGAACACAAAGTATAGCCAAAAGTTCCCCTTCATGTCACAGATCAAAACAATCTGCTGCGAAGGAAATGGGTCGGAAAAAGAAAGAAAAGCTACTCTATGTACATTGTACACTACATAACTAACAAAAGAACCTCCGACTTTGGATCATTAACTATCGCCAAAGCCCTATTTTACAGTAATTGCATCAAGGGCTTAAGTTTAAATATTATGATAGTTGAAGCATAAATCCATCTACCACTGATTTGGGAAGGCTTCTCTGTATTTTGAATCCTCTCCCTGGGTAAGCTGTCTTACTGTAGAATCTGTGGCCCGGGAGTTCAATAACCTCTGGGCTAATCTATCTTTAGAAGTCACTTTCTTTTTCAGCATTGCTGCTAGAGTTTGCTTCTTGTTTCTGGCTGAAGACCTCTCTCCATTGGTTATCTCACCAATAGCTGAAGATCTTGAAGTTGAAGCCATAGCAGCATCACGTAAGACAGCTTCATTGTGTTGTCGAACTTTTGCAAGCTTTGCTCGCTTCAAAGCTTGTTTATCCTGTTCTCTCTTCTTCGCGTCTTCTTTATCCCTAACCCTAACATTCTTCACCGCCTGTTCTGCTAATCGCTCCACCAAATCAGTCCCCAATTCCGGAGTTTTCTCCTCTTCTATTAAAGTGGTTTGCTCTATTGGTTTCCCATCGTTGTCCCGCGGTATAACAGGACCATGAAATGGGCAAACTCTCAAGTCTTTTCTCTGACATAATCCCCCTTTACTCAAAGGAGCGCGACATGGTTGGATTTCAATAGGGTCTTCTTTGTAAAGAGTTGCTTGAACGTTCAACTCTGCGATTTTCTCCGCCGGAATAACTGCATCATAGTCTACTCGACCCCAGTGGCCTTCAAGCTCCAAACCCCTTTGGTTCGCCAAAACATCCCTATTGGAACCCCAAGTATCCAAGAACGTACCCCAATTCATAAGTGGAGCTTTAGCCAGAAGCTTATTCCTTAAAGGGAATGAGTCAGGTCCACTACCTTCACAATCCAGCTTTTTGTTGTCATCTGTCTCTTTATTACTGCTTTTGGGAGCTTTCTTTTCCACACCAATGGAAGTTGAGGTGATGGCGGAATCATCACATTGGTTATTGAGAATAGAATTCCTGTTCTCAAATGATTCAAGAGTACCTTCTTCCCAAATATCTTCTTCTTCTTCTTCACGATTGCTGATATTGGGAAGAGAACAGCCCGATTCTTCGCATTTGTTCTTCACCGACTTGAGATTATTTCGAGTATCGATCAACTCTTTCAACATGGAGTCCCTGAATCTGTTGTCTGCCACTTCAACCCTTGTAAGAACTGAGATCCACTCTTGCACTGAAACCAAATGCTTGGTAACTAGGAGCTTGTACAACTCCCTCAGCGCATCAAAAACCACTTTATTGTCATTTGTTTCTTCAACTTTGTCCCCTTCTTTCAATGAATCAAGACGTATCTGCCGAAGCTCAGAACTACGAAACTCTTCTGTTTCTTCATCATCAACTATAAGATCCAGCATAGTCTCATTTTTTGCAGTAACAATATCTAAACATTCCCCAATTTCATCAGTTGTTGACTGTAACTCATCCTTGATGGACGAAAAATTTTCCTTCAGAGTTTCGAACTTGTTTTGTAAAATTGCTTTTGTCCTCATCTCTCTCTCCCTTCTCTCCTGGTGAATCCGAGCTGCATTAGCTTGTAGGTTAGGGAATTGAAAACGCAGCGTGTTTTTCAGGTAGTCAAACCCTAACCTGAGCTGTCTGTAATAAATCCCATAAGAAGCATTCCACTTCTCCAAGAATTCGATTGCCTTAGAACGCAAAACAGATGCAACAGCTGGAGGAGCCGGAAGCGGCAAGTTTCTTCGGAATCCCACACTTAGAGCCAATAACTGATCCATGTTCTCAACAAGAAGGGTTCTGAAAAGTTTTGACCGCATGAAAAGTTCATCTATTATGAGAAGAGCAAGGTATCTTACCTGCAGAATGCACATCACAATGACATCATTTATCCAACAGCGTTAATATTACCCACGCAGAAAGAGAGCATAAAATCACAAGTGCACATAAGAAACAAAATATTTGGAAATCATAATGACCCCATTGAAAGCCTTTAAATACAACTAAACCGATTCCCCTGAGAGGAATGTCTTCCCAAATGCAACCCTAAGTCTATTCTTCTATTACAGCAAGTTTGGCCAAACTTTCCATTCAAATTCGATTCCTATAGAAAATGAAAAGGAGGGCCTGTTTGAGCAAAACATTTCAAGTTCTATTTTTCCATGACAGGAGTCCTATCAATCCAAAAACCATTAGCTTCGCCCCAATTAGACACCAGTTCTTATATACTAGCTTTCCTATACCAATTATTTGTGTGGCCGATAAGAATTTGTGTATGAAAGCAAAATAAAGACATTTACATCTATTCTCACATTGTCCCATGAATTAATACCAATTGCAATCTGAGATAGATGCCATAATACCATTTCCCAAGTCAAACTGACATCCAACCACGTACCCCTGAACCCAACCTCAGTTTCATGGATCAAATCATTAGTCTACAGAACTAGGTTAAAAAATTCACATCAAAAGTCTGATAAAATGAGCCATGCCGTCAACCCTGGAATCAAACGTCTCCCTTTATGAGGCAACAAGGAATCTCATCAACTACCAACAAAAATGAAGGGAGTGCTTGAAGTTATTACTCTGAGATGTAGGATTTTGGCATCACTCATTCAAAAATAACGTTTAATTCACTTTCACAAGTCGGGTGGAAATTCCAAGATGAATTTGAAAGCTTTAGGTTGCTCGATTTGAAATGCGACCATCGGTATTTGCATTACTTCGATAAAAGATCCTACTTAGACATAAACTTTATCAAGTGCGCTACTACCTCTATTGAACCCTCCAGTTTCGAATTGTAAACCTACCTCCAATAGGTAAACTTCCCACAATTATATCAGATCCAACCTCAAAACCATTCCGACATCTTGCAATTCATTCAAACAGAGCCTAAATTCTCCATTCCCCAATTAAAGTTCCAACCTTTAAAAGCCAGCTTTGTTAAAAAATCAAGGCGGTGATGAGAAAATACTAAAATAGACCATCTAACAAATACTTCCTCCGTCCCAAATTGAATGTCAATTTTTGATATCCGTACCAATTTCAACTCCTTATATCTTTCAATATGGACCTCAAACAATATGCAATATGGATCTTGTTTGATAATTCTCGATTAATTCTATTATACGAAGTTTTCAAACTCATGAAAAATACTATAGATTGAAAGATATAAGCGATGAAAAATGATACGAATTTCAAAAATTGTCATTCTTTTTTGGACGGGGGAGTATTATTAGCGGAAAAGAGAACCTTTGATTGAGTCATATTGTTTCGTTAATTTTACCATGAAGGTAAATGGGACTAGTATGCCAATACCTGGGAGTGGTCTCGCTTCATGAGGTTCATAAGGGCTTCGGCGGCGAGGCGGAGCTCAGAATCAGAGCGACGGACAACGGATTTGATGGCTTTGAGGAGGCGTGGGTCCACCTCCCCCGCCGTGGAGTTGGTTGCCTTCTCTATCAACCCTGCCACTACCACTTTCTCTCTCTCCTCCTCCATCGTCGGCAATGATTTCCCCCAAATCCTAGCCAAACAATGGCGTTTCAAATTCGTAACCCTATTAATTTTCTCTCGTTTTTCATTTTCCCCGGAAAAATCACGTTGCTGCTTGGTCAAGACTCAAGAGGCAAAGTCAATGCGATCTATCTGGGCGGTTCTCGCGAAACAAAATTACGTTAATACCCTATGGAAAAGGAAAACGGCATCGTTCGCTTTATCAATTGTCAAATACTAGTACTGACCCTATCACCAATCTCACCTGCTAGAGCTTTTTCATGGAAGTTGTTAGAGCATCTCCGGGAGTAAGAAATTCGAGTACGGAAAAGGGTAAAACTGAAAATGGATAAGAAAATGAATATGCCATTGGGGGTGAATAAATTTAGTGGTTTTTTCTCAAGTATTAAGTTCAGATAAAAGAAAGAATAAGAATTGAAGATGCTTTTAGATAGTATTGGAGTGACCTAGAAAGTAAATAAACTTGAAATATTTGCACTTTAAACAACGTACTTCACGAATATGAGTCATCATAAATAATGAGCAATTTTTTTGAAGTAACAATTAAAAATGGTATCACTGTCAAGTTTGTTAGCATTTACCTGCATCGCTGATAATGAAAAAGATTCAAAATCAAGGGTTTGGGCGAGTTGCAGGAGACGGTAACTAAAAGACTTATCTCTCAATAGACCACAAGATTGAATTTCACGAACGTTGAACACTTCAAATTTTAAGGTCATTGATCACGAAATTATTCAAAGTGCTTGAAAATTGGTCCGAACACCTAGTTATTGGAAGGGGGGAAGACAATGAACAAAACCCATCTGTTACATATACTGTAGTACGGAGTATTTTGTAATAGATCCTTTTGAACACTCCCATTTTTTCTCAGGAGTAAGCTCTTCAAACTTAATTTCGACTATGGCTTGACTTTATAGGGTAGCCCAAATGACACAACTACTTCAACACATATTGCTATCACTTTCTCCTCCCTAACACAACTCTAAATCCACAAGCATTTACCAACTGATATTGTCATCGGAGATCGGACTGATCTATATAATCAGATACAAGAAAAATATCGGTGCTGAGACATTAACCGTGTTGAGGCGTAGTTTCAAATCACGTGGACTATTAAAAGATTTGGGTGCCGACTTGAATCCACACTTTAATTCATAGCTCCATTAGAAGTGTATAGAAGAGAAGCTTCATGTGTTTACGTATAATATTTTCTTTTTCAAGTAAAGTTTTCGAATCATTCTTTTTTTCTTTTTTTAATTCTATCTGATTTTTTCAAATCATTCGAGCAACCATTGACGAAATCATTCCCTGATTCAGAGACTGGACTCTGGGGAGGGTTTTGGACATAACAAACTACGACTACTTCTTCTTCCTTTTTTTTTTTTTTCCGGTAAGTACAAACTAGGACTACTTGTTTCTTTGGACTGCCAGTAGTTTGTAAAAAAGGCCTCAAAAAGTAACAGGCCGGCCTTGTTTTCTTCTTTCTTTTCTCGGCAAAGACTAATGGGCCTTTCGAGATGGGTTTGCCTGCCTTGATTACTTGCCCCAACCCAAAAAGTTTGACAAACCTCGTCGAGAATAGCACATGGCAGGTCCAGCGTGGCACATTCGTTAATTTAATTTACATTTGTTTATCAAATACTACTACTACTAGTCGATCGGTGACATCGGTCGGCGAGATGACTTTTTTAGGTCAAGGCAGTGGGCAAACTTTTGAGCGAGGAATGTCTTTTGCCAATTACCATCCACTTCTTAAAACCCTGTGCCTTGAAAGATTAATGTCCTGGTGAGATGTTTGTGGGTTAAAAAGATAAATTAAGCATTGTTTCGGTGAATGTACCAACTAAACAACTGTAGTGGATGCACCATTCGTGGGATTCTGCTCTTTGCTTGCGCATGGATCACCATGGAGAGAGAGAGAAGAGGCCCTTAAACCCTTTTCCCCTGACCATTTGATTAGTTTTGACCGGTGGATATGCTATTCCTTTTTTTGTTAACATTACTTCCCTGCAAGTGTATTTTTGTTAACAAAAAAATAGAGTCGCAAAATCATTTCCCGTCTTTTTAGTTACCATTAGAATAACAGCATAGATAAGGGGAAAGATAAAAGGAAACACAGAGAATGGTATTAGCTACAGTAGTAGCTAGTAGTTTAATTATGGATCTTATTAGAAGAACCAATCATGACCTGGTCTAACTTTCAATAGGCAAAATAGTTGGCTCCCACAGCTAGCAGATCTTCATAATTGCCATATCTGAATATGAGCTAACCAAATTTACAAAATATAGCTTTCAAAAATTATTACTAAACATAAGGTTAAAGTGAATATTATCAAAAATTATTACTAAACATAAGGTTAAAGTTAATATTACCTGCATATATAGTTTGTGGTGGGCAGTAATTTCTTCTAAAACTTAATAAAATAAACAATATTGTAGCATCTTTAAAGAATAAATAGAAAAATAACGCTAATACAGGAAAGCTCTTTTGTTGGTAAATATAATAAGGGTTTATAGAAATGTCTTGAGAGGAAGCTGAAATTATTGTATTAAAACAATATTCGTGCTGATGAGAATAGTATGAGAACGAAGATGTAGTAAGTCATGTCTTAAAATGATAAAAACAGAAGAAGAAGTCATATCTTAAACTATATATGGTAAGTAAAGAATAGAATATTGGAGTATATTTTTTTACTAGCGAATGTCCGTACTTGAAGGCACGGCGCACCACATTTTGAAGACATCTAAAGCTACTGGTCGAATAATAAGCAAAAGGAGGACATGTTGAAAAAAAAAGAGGGTAGAAACAAGCTAAACTTTGGTATATGTGCAGGACAAATCGAGATGCAAATAATATTCAAGTTTTACACAAATTTTCAAAATCCATAACTCACCCAACACACGTAATAAAAATTAACTACTGTCAAACCAAATATATTTTTGTAAAACTTAACCTAACAAATAAAACGTCATTATGAAATTTTCAATGTCTTAACAAAGCTTTTGTCACGACGACCTCATTATCTCTTTGCCAGTCCTCGACTTTCCTACATAAATAAGATTAAAAATTATTAAATTCATCGCAAATAAATATGAACTGGCCATGAAATCAAAAGGACAACTTATTACCCCTACAATAATCTAATCTAAACATCCTTGATTCACTCGATAAACATTACGACAGAGAATTTTTTTTCCTAAGATTCATGCAAATCACATCCTAGAAGCAAAATGGGTTAATATTTCAACCTACATTGTATCTCAATTTCAGTCGTATTTAGTTTTATCTTATGCTATGAATTTTTGAAGAAGCTTTAGGCAGCTTTGAATCGTGAAATCCAGTTTTTGGTAGAACGACTACATGATTTTTTCAAACTTACACTATAAGGTAATGGCATATCCGGCCCAACAGTTCAAGGTTTGGCCACAACTAGACCTTGTGTTCGACCAAGCAACTAGTATTTTTTTCATGAGTGATTTCATAATGAAGTGAAATTAAGGACTCGATCGGATCAAATCAATGAACCTGAGGTGGGTTACACTTTCACTGTCCAATGCACAATGGTGCACCCAACTTGTAAAAAACGAAGTCCAATTGCTAGACTAGATGCATGTATATTATGTATGATGGGTAACGCATATGGAGAAGGAGAGTAAGATTAGTCATGAAAGTTTCATATAATCCTTTTCGTGGTAAAGTGAAAGGAAACCCACAATGCCCATCAACGGAAGGACTTGGAAAATGTTGCACCAAAAAAAGAAAAGTACTCCTATTTGAGAAAATAACGTGACAAAAAAATGTAGTACTAGTAAAAAGGAAAAGGAAAAGATGCTGTAGGGATCATAGTTATGGATACCGTTCCGTACCGGCCGGTACGTACTGTTTTGACGAAGAACCGGTACCCTAACCTCTCAATTTCGTTCCGGTCTCAATACCGGCCGGTACCGGAACGTTTCAGGCCCAAAATAAAAAAACGTTTTTAAAAATTTTAGCAAAACACGGGCTTAACCATAGTACGTGCGCGAGGCTTAGATCCCGAATTTGCACCCCCCTTGCGCACGAATAACCCGTGACGCGCACCCACGCGCACCCGGTTAATTGGTTTCCGAATCAGTTTTTTCAAATTGCCTTCGGCCATGGCACATTTTCCCGAGCGCGCGAGACCTCTTATTGGGTTCTCATTCACAAGTTCACTAGTGTGCAAAGTCATTTAAAGTGGGAAAGAGTTTTGTAACTAAGCAATGTGGGACTAGAAAATCTCTAGTAGAGATATTTCATGATGAATTATATGATATGGAGGATTTTTTTGAATTATAATTACATATAATTATTATATATATTGAAGTTGCGGTAAATCCGAAACGGTACCCGGTACTTGACCGGTACCGGTACGTACCGTACCAATAGAAAAACCGATACCCTATCCGAAACGGTATTCAAAACTATGGTAGGGATGACAAGTCCCAAAAGCACAGCACGCACCAATAAGGAACAAAAAGGTTAACGTCAGGTTGACTCATCTCTATAAACAAAGTAGTAGTAAAATCTTGGGCGTGATCCTGACACCCTCCTCTCTCTCACAGGCTCAATCACCGGTGGATTGGTTGGATCTTTATTAATTCGCTCCCCACCTGCTCTAATTTACACCGTAAAAGTCCCATCACATTCTCTTGAAATAGTACATTACAAATTGCATATTATGTCAATTTCACAACTATGCCTTCTATGTTTTGATTTAACAGTTATCTTGCGATCTTGGGCAATTTTGATGCCACTATCAAAGTCACATGCTTAACGAAGGAAAAGAGAACATACAAGTACTGTTAAGGAAAAATACTACGGCTCTTTGGGCCGAACCACATGCGTTCGTGCCGGCTTGTCGCCCTTTGAACCCAAGCACTGGACTAAAATAGAGTCTGCATGCAAACCAAAGGGTCAGTTCTGTCGAGTGATCATCACCAAGCACTCGGTACGTCATGCATGACATTTCTTTTTTTTTTTTCTTTTGATAACCGGATGTCAGGGCTAGCTTACGCATCTCTCAATGAACTCTGGGGCCTTGAAGGCAACGATCCGACATAATCACAAATTGCCCCAAGGTTTGGAATATTTAGTCTCCGTGAGAATGAAAACTACGAGAAATCATAAAAAAACGCTTATTACTTTCTCACAATCATTTGGCTAAACCCCTTGGGATTTGTGCATGACGTTTCTCAAGGAAGTGATCATGGTACATGCCTAGTACGAGCTTACTTTTAGCCTAAGCTAAGTCACTTACTTTGAGCCTAAGGAAGTGATTAAGTCACTCTAGAGACATATGTCACTTGCTATTTATCCAAGATCTCTATACGTACCTTCCTCTCTCTGAGCAAGAATGTACTCAAACCATGGAAATTCCTCCTAGTTGTCGCCGACCTGGTAGGAGCGGAGCTCTCTTCCAAATCTGAACCCGAGATCCAGATAAAGAACTAGATTCAACCACCACCGTAGAATTGTCTAAATAAAAGTTGAAGGATAACCAAAATTGTTTCTTATAACCAATTCATCATTTAATACTCCTTCCCACATGTAGCATGCAATTACTCAAGTAGCTGAAACCCAACAACATAGAGTAATTCTTATTGATCTTTTCGTATGGAGATGAGAAACACCATTTTGCCAATGCTAAAGAAACTCCAATCAGCAAAATATCACGACCCCCTACCAGTCATAATGTGAACTCCTTTAGAAGAGGTACCTACGTACCATTGTTGACATTACATAAAAGGCAGCTAAAGCAATACTAGTACTACTATATATATTGGATTTTCTTACCCTGTAACGTTACACCAATAATTAAACTGAGACAATACAACAAACACCCACGTGGAGATGTTCCGCCTTTACGACTCTCTCTTTTCTTCCTCCAAATAACTTTTGAGAAAAAGAAAAAAAAGAAAAAAAAAAACACCAATAAACAGGCAGGGGAACGAAGTTTTCCCTTCTCCCAAACAAGCCCCAGCATCCATCCAAATCAATCGCACCCGCGTGGAGCAAATCCGATCCGAGACCCCGCCAAATCATACACAACCCGGAACCCCTGCTGCTGTATATTCCCAATTATGGACAACCCGCTCATTGTACCCGCAAACGCAAAGCAAAAACTGCCTTTGCTATCCACCGGAATCAAATAATTCGACGCCGGCAACGCCACGTTCGCTCCGGCGAAATGCATCATCACCGTCGGCACCTTCACCACCGTCTTCCCAGACAGATCAAAGCACGTGTCGAACAGCGAGAAATCCGCCGCCCTCTTCAAATCCGCCGCTCCGGCCCTAAATGCGTCCCTCAAGGCCACGTAAGCGGGTCGGGTCAACCGGGTCACGGAGGTACCTGAATCGATTATAACCCCGCCGTTACCGGTGCTATCAAGCTTGAACAGAGACTCCGTGATCCCTTTGACTCTAACGCCGCCGACGCTCATTCCCGTGAGTCCGAGGTAGTAGAAAGTGTCTAGCTTGGGGTTAGTGAGCAACGGCGTGAAAACGGCGGTTCGAGAAACCGCAGACTCGCCGAAAACGACCGATGACGGTTTCGACGAGGCGGATCGGTCTACTAAACAGTAGGAGAACTTGTTACCGAACCGGCGTCCGGCCTGGTTCGGAAACGACAACTTCCCCCGGCCTAGGCCTAGCAAACCGGCTGCGCCGACGAACAGCCCCTCGTTGTCGTGGCCGCAGCCTAGGGCAATGTTTTTAACTCGGACTCTGCGAAACGTGAGCGTTTCGGTCGAGAACTCGCCGAAAGTGAAGGAGCCGTCGCCGTAGGAGACTTGGTATAGGCACATCTGGCGGTTGTTGCAGCCAGGGGAGTCGAGGCGGCGGCACAAGGGGGACCCGCAGGTGACGCCGGCGAAGGTGGTGGATTTTTTCGGGTCGAAAACCGGGTCGGACTGGGTGTAGCATTTCTTGCATGGGGAGCACTGGATCCAGACGACGTCGCTGCCGGTGTCGAGGACCATGTAAGAGTATTTGGGAGGCGTGCCGATGCCTATGCGGGTGAAGTACTCGCCGCTGCCCTGGGCGAGTCCCGACGTGACGGAGCTGCTGAACCCGCCCTTCCCACGCGCGCGGCTGACGTTTGCTTTGGCGGCTAGTTTAACGGCGTCCGTTAGGGTTTTGGCCCTGGCGGCGTCGCGTTGGAGACGACGGGTGAAGAGGGTATCCGGGGTGGATTCGAGGGAGGGGAGAGAGTCGCGGTGGTGTAATTGAACGGAGAGGGTGGTGGTGGGGGTTTGTGATGGGTCGGGTAGGGTGAGGGATTCGGAGTCTTGTTGGGTCCATGAGAGGGTGTGAGGTTTAGGAAGGGGGGATAGAACCAAAGTTTGGAAGTCAAGGGGTGTGGAGAAAGCGGAGGAGAGAGAGAGGAAGAGGAAGGAGAAGAGAATGGGCATGGCGATTTTCCCTCTCATGTTTTGGAGAGGGAGAGTGGGGAAAAGGGTAGTGAGAGAGAGTGAACTCAGAACTGTGGAGGGAGGGAGGGAGAGAGAGAGAGAGAGAGCAAGCATTGGGAGTATATTATAGTATATATAAATAATGGGCGAATAAAGAAGAGGGGCGGGGTATGTGTGTACTGTGTGAGAAGATAGAGGCGGTTCTGGTTTTGGAGTTATGTTGCATTCACCAACTTGGGCATGTAGTTGTAAACTTGTAACGTGGGGGATCTTTATTTAATGTATAGTCCCATCCGTATTAGTAGTAGTTTTGAGTATTTATTTATGTTGTACTATAAACTACTCCTGCCGTCCTTAGATACTGTATATGATGAAATCATAATGAAAATTTGTGTAATTAAAAAAAAATTATTTCGGTACATCATTAACAATCTAAACGATATCTCCAGAACTCCCGCAAAAATGCCTACTCGAAATACTGAATTTTATTTTGACTAACCAAAAAAAATACCAACGCTCCAATAATCTTACCAAAATGTCTATTCAAATCACACAATTCCTACGCTTGCACGGTTGCACCACCACATTCCTTAACCTCTTTAGGGATAACCCGTTTGGACGAAGGATTTAATTTTGGATGGATATGTAATGATGGTAGATTTGAGAGTGAATATGTAACGAATGGTGATATATACTGAGGATGACCCTATCTCTTAAGATTTGTAATGAAGGGTTTGGTGCTTGGATGATTTTTTGAGGAGGAGGATTTAATGGGTGGATATGATGAGATTATGTGTCAAATGACTGAATCACCCCATTGATTTTGTAATGCTCCAAATTGGTTTATTTCAAATGACTAATTTATTTTTAATTTATAAATAATTAAACCATATATTTAATAAACAATTATTATTTTCCAAAAAGAAAACGCAATAGGAAAGAGGAAAAAAAAAAAACCAAAGCTGTTCTATACTAGTATCAGTATATGTATTACACATACGGGAATGATTTCGGTGTCCCCGGTCACAGATTCATTTCCAAACATCCCACCGACGTATCCACCACCGCCTCCCCCTCTTTCCCCAACCCCCTCCTCAGCCTCCACTCCGACGATCGGCGACCTCTTTCTTCCCTGACGATCGGCGACCCCCTCCTCCGACAATTGGAAACCTCCTTCTTCTCCGACGCCGACGATCTCTGCGAGGTATCACTCCTCCTCCTCCTCCTCCTCTATCTTCTTCGGTTTGGTTTCTGGCTTTCTGCGTAACACAAACGTGTGATGACAAAAAGCAAGGGTGAAATGGTCATTACACAGCCCCGCATAACCAACGACAGGGGTACCGTTAGCTAATCCGGCCACAGGTAGATTTGTAGTCCGAAGTCCCCAAATCAGTGGGCAAATCGGGATGGATTTTTTCGCTTCCAAAGACCGGAGAAGAGGAGAGCCCGGACTTCATCTCCAGCCACATCACAAATCCGAGGCCATATCCACCAGCCAAACAGGCTGTTAGTGCCAGCATTCTCCCACCCTCGGAAATACCCCTCAATTGAATATCATTTCTCTCTCTCTCTCTCTCTCTCTATATATATATATATAGAAAGTCTACACACACGTACACTTTGTGCACAGATTGTTCACAGATTTTATTGTGGTGCCCACCACGGGTCCCACACGAATCATCCGAGCCGTTCATTAAATGTAAAACACTTTTTCAATGAACTCCATGAAAAATAAGCTCAATCCGATACCTATAAGTGCTCGATCCAACCACATAACTTTTCATTAACCGGAAATCTGAATGAAAAGTTAGATGGTTGGATGAAGCACCTATAGGTATTGGATTGAGCCTATTTTTTACGGGAACCTTTGAAAAACTGTTTTACATTTAATGAACGGCTCGGATGATTTGTGTGGGACCTGTGGTGGGCCCCACAAAAAAATCTGTGCACAATCTGTGCACAGACTGCTGTGTGTGCAGCAGCTCTCATATATATATATATATGTTTGTCCCTCCATATTCGATGGTACCACCATGCTCACCTCCCTCTCTCTCCTCCTGCACACAAAAACCCATCGGCCATGCCATCTTCGTCACTTTACTTCTTTGACGAACTAATTGCCACCTAAATAAGCACAAACAGCCCACATACACCCCAATTTCGGCATCAGAAGTCCACCGACATCCTAAACTCCACCTCCAATTTCACCCACGAAAAATACTATTCTCATAAATCGGAATATAATCACGACACTCCAATGCAAAACCATAAGCCTCCACTATCAAATCAAAGATAACCTACAAATCAAGAGAGAGAAAAGCACGTTGCCAAGTGCTATAGTGACTGGCTGGGTGTGACAAGTGACTATAACAATGGGGAGAAATGCCAAATGCGGAGCAAGACTGCCAGAGATCTATGGTCTTTGGCTTGGCGAAACCTCTAAATGACATGTGGGACGAAACTGTTGAAGATGCTCTAAGTTCATAACTTTAATTGACGGAAATTCCATTTTTTTTCTTGTACAATTTTCAAGTAGACAACTCATCGTGAAACTTAGGTAGAATATAATCATGTGATTGCATTTGATCAATCACCATATGTCACAATCATGATGTTTGACCAAAGTAAATGAACCATATAAAACTACACCATTCTTCTTGAACCTTTTATCCAATTTTTTGATAAAAAGATGATAACTATACATCCTTCACAAATAGTGTATGTATTGTGAAAATTACATTGGTTCTCTTTCTCTTCAAGATTGAGGCTGAACCATGAAACTAATTGAACAATGGAGCTCTCAAAGTGAATGAGGATGGCCAGTGGCGAAACTGCCAACTTTTTATTGCGGGGGACAAATGTACGGTTTGTTTGTGGTTGTTATCAGAAGATTGGTTTCAATTTGTCAAAGTTACTCAAATTTCTTACCAGCTAGCTAGCAAGGATTAATTGGCATCTTCTGGTTTGCAAAGTAAATAGTCATACCTATAACAGCTATGGCGCATTAAGGACCACCATCTCTTTAATTTCCACAATGGTTTGCCAATTATACACAGGCATGGGCCACCATCCCTTAATCTTGGCATTGATGCAGATACAGTAGCCTCCCCAAAAGTTTTACTTCTTCTTTTGGAAACGAACCTGTATATAGTTCAAAAACAAACAAACATAGAGGCAAGTTCGTGCACAAGTGCGTAAATTTGCAAACCTTGAAGTCTGAAGCAAGAGAAGACCCAACTAAACATAACAATGTGATACTCCTATAAGTACGTGACACTTCGACTAAGCGAAAAAAATTATATTGAGACATGTGTTAGTAGTTATTTACCACAAATCTCGTTGAGATTTTTATTCATATACCGATCAATTTATCTCTAGTTGAGCTCAGAGTTGGATCTAAACACATCTTGCCTCACCCAAAGAAAACTTACTCTAATTTCTCACTTAAGTGGTTAGGTGCTACTTCTACCTCTCCTTTTTATCTTGCATAGTCCAAAAATATAGGGAAAATAGAAAATTACTATTCAAGAAGGACTGGACTCGATTAAACACATCCATAGATTGCAGTCCATCATGATTCATATGCATCGATCTCTAAGTAGTTAATTTCTAGCCAAATTTTGTATCAAAACATTTGATGTTTGGGTACGGTGTTACTAGTTTCATAAAGTGATGAATGTGAACGTACACCAATTATTAAATCAGAGAGTCTAGAAACATGACTTTAGAATACAACTTCACACACAACTTTAGCCGGAGTTGTTCGATATATATGAACCCAAATACATCGACAGCTCTAACTACAATTATGCTCGAAATTGTGCTTTAAAGTTATATTGGCATGCAACACTGATTTTATTAAAAAAGGTACTGCTTTGCTGGGCCAAGAAGGCATGGGAATTATCACGTTCTCATTGATCATTGAGAAAAAAAGAAGACGACAAAGGTGGAATTTCGGTGAAGTGCATGCTTTTGTACTCCACCCACCACGACAATGCGGGCCTGGCCCTTCCTCGTGACTCTTGTCTAGTCTCTCTATTAACAGCATCCCCTTTTTCTTTACTTTAACCCCTTTTTCCCTTTACCAAATACTCGTAGTAGATAAATACAATGAAAATGTAAAAGGATGGAGTATTAGTAGAAGGGTATGACCTAAGCAAGGTCTAAAAGTACATACCGTACAAAGCCTTAAATATTCGTCCACGTGCATTGAACTTTATCAACTTGTTAGGAGGAACCCGGATCCCCTGTCCGACCTGTCTGTCCCACCTCTTTCGACCGTTGATCTCGCAAATCAACGGTTGAAATGGGCCGAGCACTTTTTTCTCAAAACGACGTCGTTTTGGAGCAAAACATACTCGGCCCATCTCAACCGTTGATTTACGAGATCAACGGCCAAAAGGGATCGAACAGAGAATTTCAGTCGTGTTAGGAGTACCATTTTTCTCTTCCTAGTTACAGTACCTTAATGACAAAGTTGCCTCCTAACTTGGTTAGTGGAACATATCATGAGCACTTCGAGCGTTCAAATCCAACCCCTCCCCACTTCCCTTCCCTTCCCTTCCCTTGGGATAGTCTAGAGTAGAATTTTTCCGGGGTTGGAAAAAAGGTACATTAACATGGAGGGGACTAAACTCACGTTACAAATAAGACAGCTCCGTTCCGCTTTCTTTTGAACCTTCATTTTCAAAATGAATGTAATTTCAAGTTCAAATATAATAAAAATAAGAAATAGTTTTAAATTTTTTTTTGCACCGTTTAAAAAATCTCAATGAGATCTATCAAACTAGATCCATATTAGTAGAAAAATTATTTGCGTAAACACATAATTTTTGAATTTGAAATTACTTTTCTTTTCTAAAAGTTCTTTTTTTTTAGAAATCGGAACACCCCGAATTTTTGAAACGGTAAGGTCGGTCTTTCATGTTTGGATCGATATTCATATTTGTATCCATGATTCACCTCGCGACTCCAACCAAATTATTGAATCCGATTAAATTATAAAACCCGACAAAATGACAGCTCGACTCGTACACAAAGGGCCATAGGCCAACAAAAGCGCATTTGAGATGGCTATGAAACCTTGAACATCCCCCATAATAAGATGACACATTCCTGGAAGATTCTGGTAAGGATCATTTCAAAGTATTTAACACTTGATATTGAAGGGAAAATGACGGCTCGTGGCGTATTTTGATAATTAATACCCACCAGGAATATGCTGAGAATATTTGTTAATGCTGAAAATATTCTTGACGGGCATTAATTATTAAAACAAGTCTTTGTCGGTCATTTTCCCGATATTGAAAGGCTTACTTGCCCATGTTAGCGGCGCCTCATCATACCCACATGTTACTTATTGGGCCTGTTTTATTCACGATTAGCCCCACTTTGGCCTAGGCCCCTACACTTAAATACAAGATTTTCATGCACTCGAGTTTTGATAGGCTTAATTGCAAGGATACTCTCTCAATTATAACCTTTTGTCAACATCACCCCTCAACTAAAAAACTCATCAACTTCACCCCTTCCGCTTTTTTTTGTTAAATTTTTGGACAGAAACAAACAAAAAGACTAAGTTACCCCGTTATGTTAAAAATAGGGTTTCGGGCCTGATTTTTTTTTCTAGAACTCCATCTCACTCTTCCCTCCTCTCTCCCTCACAACTCCCTCTCTCACGATGACATGCATCCAAACCTAGAAGATCGAAACCCTTGAACCCAAGGCGACGTCCTCCTCTTTCCCTTCATCTCCAATCGAAACCCTAAATCGACAGAGCACGTCAAACTCTCAAAACCATACGAGTTCTCCCTCATTTTTTCATAAGTTCTATAGTACTATATATATATTCCCTCCGTCCCAATTTACTTGTCTCAGTTCTATTCTAATTGGATTAAAAAACTAATTATATATTTAAAATGGTAATGAATTTTATATCTAATATGGATCTTGTTTGATAGATCTCGATTTTTTCGAAATCACCTAAAACATTATAAATTACAAGATATAATTAATTGAAAAGTGACATGAACTCCAAAAAATGACTAAGTAAATTGGGACGGAGGGAGTATATGCATACATTTTTGGACATAAGCTTCGATTGAAGAGTTTTTGGGAACCCTAAAGCTTCGATTGAGGTTTTTTAATGTTTTACCCAAAAAAATTCAATTGAAGTTTTAAATATTTTTCCCAAATTTTGGGAATTTTTGTTTTTGAGTTAGGGTTTTACCAGGGTTACGCCTTTTTCCTTTGAAATGGGTTGTAACCTAATGTTTAAGTAGCTTTTTATCAATAAGATTGTGATTTTGGCACTCCAAAAATTGATGGAGGGACTCCAAAACAGAACTGTGTTAATACACAAAACAACGTCATTTTGGAGTGCTAGAATCAATTTCCTTATCAATAATATACAGACTTTGTCTCTTTCTCTCGTGGACTCGAGTTTATCATTATCCAATTTTAGAATAAGTGTAAAAGTTAGAACTAATTTCTTTTTCTTTGTTCAGAAGTGATATACTTAAATCTCATTTGGGTCTGAAGACTAAAGTGCAAGTTCCACCTTGAGGTACTTATTTCTCTAATTTTTCTTTCCAAAGTTGATTACCTTTCCTGCATATGGTATATGGTTCCACTATGTTATTATTTATCCCATGGTTGGTGTAGGGTGGATTCGACAACAATTGAATAATATGTTCTATAATGTGTTACTTTCAAGTTAGTTTTCGACTTTAATCAAAGTGTTCCTCTGACAATTTCATCATGTACACTGCTAGGTCCTCTTCATTTGATTATTGTATGGTATCTATGCATCCACATTAACTCTGGTTTTCACTTAGTTCTTCCCAAACATATTGAAACACCAAAGCTAGCTGTTGATGTAGGATGATGATAGTCCGGCATGGATTGTTCCCTGTCACGTCTCATTTGGTTCTTGTTGGCATAGTTGCTTCTTTTCATGTTTAGTAATGATTTATCGAAACCAGCATGTTCTGTATGACACTTCAGTTTTACTTGATTTCTAATTGGAAGCCGGAGACAGGTTCATGGGCCGCAAACTAACTTTAGTGTTAGAGTAGATTATAAGATGTGACCGATTTATTATTCAATTGTTCCTAGTGTAGACTGTAATTTGCAAGTTGTGGTTTAAAATATTGTGATGACTTCTAGTGATATTTGGTTGATTTTCCCCCCACATGTCTTAGGGAATCATCCCGTGCCAGATCATGCTAGGTAGTTGAAAAATGACTGTAATGTCTTAGCAAATTTTCATTCAGACAAGAGAAGCATACGGACTTCGCCCAAGGGTAACGTACGTATTTTTCATCATTCCTACTCCAAAAGGGATATTTGTTTTGTTCACTCCTTAATGTGTTCAAGAAGGTTGATGTGATTAAGACTTTCTTCATCTGCAGGTTTATGACTCGAAAAAGAAAGAAGATTCAGTACCTTTATTGTTGGAGATGGAGATTGCTCTACTGTTGAATGGGAACTGTTAAGAAGAATTTTCTCCTAATATTCTCATTCTATTATATGAAGACATGTACACACCGTCTTGGATTGTTAGAGATACAAATTTTTGGGTTATATTTGTTGTTCATATGCTCACTTTTGGGTTATGGTTGGACATGGAGGCTGTTGATTCTCTTCTATTTCAAGACCAGATGTTACTTCAATGCAAGTATGATGAACGAAAAATATTTATGTTCATTTGCTGAAAAAATTGGTTATCAGTACTTGGTGTTGCATTGATATCTAGTAATCAGGGCTATCAGCTATGGTCCTTTTGTATAAATTTGGGTTTTGACTTTTCTGGGTTTGGACAGGGGAGGAAAGGAGATGGGTTGTAAAAGAGGGAGAGGAGAAGAAGATGGAGTAGAGATGAAAGAGAAGCAGGAGAGAGAGAGAGAGAGCAGTAGAGAATCTGGGTTTCAAATTGTGTTTAGTGGTGTTTTGTTGATATAAATACCGCAAAACTTATTCCTGCCCAAGGCCAAGGGCAATTTAGTCATCAAATTCTTTTTTCCATCCAAGTTACCCTAAAATGTTAACATTTTCTAACAGATTTGGACGGAATGAGTGAAGTTGATGAAAATTGATAGTTGAGGGGGTGTGGTTGATGAGTTTTTTAGTTGAGGGAGTGATGTTGACAAAACGTAATAGTTGAGGGGTGTCCTCGCAATTAAGCCATTTTGATATTAATAAAAACTGTTTTGCTATTATGATCACCACATATAAAAAGACTGATTAATGCAGGCAAAAGGTTAATAAGGAAATGGAAGGGGGAAGAAAACAGAGGAGGACAAAATCCTTATTAAAAATGTTACTAGTAAATGAGAGTGACAGTAGGAAGGCGAGACCAAGAAAATAATGTTAAGAGGACAAACTGATTTAAATGCCGGAGGGGCAGCAAAATCGGCCGCAGCTTTCAGAGACTATAGCACATACGTAGGACATTAAATTGTTCTACACTTATAGGGACTTTAATTCCCTTCTTACATCAGTTCCAACAAGATATGCTGCTGACTCTCTGTGTGTGTGTGTGTGTGTGTGTGTGAGAGAGAGAGAGAGAGAGAGAGAGAGAGAGAGAAATTTCTGGCATGATCCTAAGTAGCAAGACTGTGACAATTAACACTGGAAGACGCTAGAAGTAAACTACCAAAGGCAGAGCCAACTGTGAATCCAACGGCACAGCTTTATAGTGTAAGGCTCGATGAATAATTTCTGGGTCATATTGATGCCGTTAGTCTAACAGATGGTTTGTTCCTTTGGTTGAAACAGATACATACAAATATACTTGATAAGGAGTATGTGCTATTAACAATCGCACCCGTAATAATCTGGTAGGTGTTAAGGTTAAGTCGGGTGAGAATGTACATCGCCTGTTTGGATGCAGCGATGTGAAGGGGGATTATGATATCCCCCTCCTAATACGTGGGCCCGTGCATTTGGCGTGATTTGAGAAGTCCAAAACTAGGGTGGATATCTTAATACCCCTGCTCCATAATTCCCCCTAATACCCCCTGAGGGGGGGCTTACACATGGCTAGGGTGGGAGCCGGCTATGTGGAATTTCCCCCTTATAATACACCATCTCTCTTCCATTCAACTACAAAATAACCTTATCCCCCCATTTTATACCTCATCCAAACCATGTACTCCGTATTATTTAATCCCCCCGTCACATCAATGTGGAACCACCCTTCTTACATAATACCCCCTACTATCCAATCCCCCATTCTTACATAATACCTTCAAACCTAATACCTCATCCAAACGAGTCCTTAATACAAGACAAGACAGACCAATAAAACGGGCCGAAGTGTTCAAGAAAGAAAGGAGCTAAACGAAAAGAATTTACAGACACAGCAGAGAAAACCGCATGGAGTCAAAAAGAAGGATGGGGAGCACCTCTAGTGCCTCGGAAAACTTTATAGAGGTCAAGGTGCAATTGGCAATAGTATAATAGACAGGACAGCGGATCCCTAACAAGGGCACTATCTTACACTTCTTCAAATTGAAGCTTTGTTTCATGAACCGTGTGGGGCTAACTATCAAAACTGGAAAGGGAAAAGGAAGAGAGGAAAAGAGGAACTACAGCTGGAAAGAGCATCAATGGACAGACAGAAGCCAAAACATTGCACCGCTGACGGACCCACGGACACAAAGGAAAGAGTTAAAAGATATCCAATCCATCCCCACTGTGACTTTAAGTTTTTTGGGACCACCATCGTAATGTGTTTTTAATTGAAAGAAATGAAATTCAATTTCACCAATAATCTTTACACTAAAGCAAGCATAAATGTAAAGATCGAGAAACAACTGCATGACTATTCACTTCAAACAAATTATAGATTTCATTTCGTTATTTTCTTAGTACTATGTGTTCTATTTCATTTGGGTTTGTTTAAAATTTCAGAAGGTAGCAAGAAATTAGCTATAGGATTTTAACATCTGTCACTTAACAAACCCTCGCCAAATTGAGCTAGGCAGCCTAGCGCACACCAAATACGTAAAGACAATTCAAGAGAGTTAAAACTGGAAATCGCTCAAACTTCAAACTAAAGATAGAATATCTATATTAATTAGCATTGCCATTGATATTGCTTTTCAATTGGGTCGTAAAGTGTGGTACCAAATGTTCGATAGCCAAGAAAAAGTTTTTCTAAATAGCTGAGACCCAAGAGAACACATGAACTAGTAAACTACTAACTGGTTGGTTTTAATATACTACTATAAGAAGACAACAGAGAAAATGAGGCAGAAACATTTAACACTTCATAACACAAAAATACTTGGTTGTGGATCATGGTAGAATGTTGGAATCAGTTAAGTTAACAATCTATCTTTGTTGATTATTCTCCCTTTTTCTAGATTTGTTTCCCAGGCACATTATCAGCTACAATATTGTAGTGGGTTATTTCTTGGAAGGAGCCATTGACAAGCTTAGAGACAGGGCTTACAACTCATAAAACCTAGACATGCCCTAGGTTTCACCATTTCTTGGTAACTTGCTTTCCAATCTAAAAAGAAGAGCATTTGGAAAATTTTATGGAAGTAGTTCAATGGAAGTAGTTCCGATGCAAACGAAGCACCGGGAAAAAAATCTGATTTAAACGGGAAAGAGAACCCAAAGATAAAAAATAAAAATAAAAGGACTGCAAACCTATACAAAGGACTGCAAAATATCTTGTTCAAGCCAAAAAATATATATCCAAGCACATCATGTCATAACTGCTCTATATGATAGCTCAACCTTAAGCATGACTAACATGGGGTCTAGGATTCTTTGAATTAGAACTTACCAATCCATTGAACCAAAACACAGTGAAGAAACGGCAAGAAACGCAAACTAAAGAAGTATCCTCAACGCCATTTAGTTGGAATGTGCTGCACCCCATAGAAGTCCAAGAAACAGTGAAGTTACCCTGGAACACTAACCACTTTTACCGCCAGTTTAGTTGAAGGAGGCTCACCACGGTGTCACGAATGTGCCATGGCAACTAAGAAAATAATGACGTCAACACTGCCTCACTTAGAATCAGAAGCATCAGATTGATCTTTCTCATTCACTATCATCATCCCAAATAACAATGAAGCCTTTGTTTTTTAAGGCCAATACCTTGGAAATCATAAGGGCTTTACTTGTCTATAAATCGTTCCTTTCTTCCTATTGGCACACTCCTTTTGAACATGACCATACCCTCAACAGTCATGACATTGTATACCACGACCTTTCTTAGGCTTGGTTTTTTCGCCATACTTATCCCCTCTAGATGGGTGTGACATATTGTTACCATGGACCTTCTGAGCTTGCGAGTAACTACCACCCTTGCTAAATTTGAGGAACTCCCGAAACATTTCAAACTTGGCCATCTCTTCTTCATCCATCTCTTTCTCACCATCCGACTCAACATTGTCCAGTTGAACACTCTTCGAGGACATACCTTGATTGTTGCTGTTATCAGAATCCATAAATGGAAAATGGTTAATATCGTAAATTTCAAGGGACTCTACTAGTTTCTCAACCGTCATGGAACCAATGTCCTTTTTGTATTCTATGATACTAACTTTGAGGCTGAAATGCTTAGGGAGGGACCTAAGAATTTTTCTCAATCCTCGATACACTGACCGACTCACCCAATCTGGTCATGGAGATGACAATGGCTTTATTTGGTTGGTTGAGAGTTTAGTTTAGTTTAGTTTTGGTAGTGGGTGGAGAGAGGAATAAGGTAATGATTGAAGAGATAGAGAGAGAGATGAGAAAGTAATGATTAGAGAAATAAGGTAATGATTAAAAAGAAATAGGGAAATGATTGGAAAATTAAACTAAAATGTGAACCAAACACAACGAATATCACTAAGCCTAAGATAGAACTTACGTATTGTTTCAGACTCTTGCATCCTACACTCTTCAAACATAATATCCAAATTCTGTAGTTTCCTATATTTCATCGCCGGAGTGCCCTCGTGCGCAACTCTGAGGATGTCCAAAGCCTCCTTGGCTATCTCACACTTTGAAATCCTCCCACAGTCAATATCAGTGATAGCACAAAATATGGCATTCAATGCCTGATAGTTATAGCGCAAGTTATCACGTTCAGTTTGATCAAATTCTTCGTAGGTTTTCAATCTTGTTTCATTAGTCTCCGTGTCAGTGACTGTGGGAGGATCATAGCCATATTCTATAGACTCCCAGACACGTTCATTCATCAACCCAAGGTACGCTCTCATTCGAGCTTTAGTCAAAATCAATACTATTATTGAGTAAACGAGGTCTTACGGCTCCGCAATCATCGTCTTCTTCCCAAACAGACCCCATAGAGTATCTAAACGGAAGCAACGAAGGTGGCTAAACCTAAACTCAGATCAAATTGAATCAGATACAATAATGAATGATACCTTATTGAGACCTGCAATGGCCCTGAGGTTTCACGGCTGTCACCGTTGCGACTCGATGAAGAAACATAATTAAGCCTAAGAAAACCAATTCTCGGAAGGACGTATTCACAGACAGCTAGGGCACATTCGATTGGTCAGAAATAATAAGAGCAAAGTTAGGCCATCTACAGTGGTATAATCAAAAAGAATAATTAAAAGTTGATACATTAGCTTCTGATTATTCACTTAAGAAGTTGTTAATTTTAACAATGTTGAATTTCACAATGATCACTTTTAGTTCATAACCAAAATAAGGATCCACTACAATTTCACTCTCTCTCCCCCTCTGTTTCCTGCCATTCACTTACCTCCGTTTACGTTTTTTTTTTTGGCAAAAATATATCAATTCTCTCTTAATTTTGGTGAAAAATCGGTGACTTTCTTCCCTCTTATAAATTTTTTTGGGGGAAAAAAAATAGAAACGGAAAAGAAGAGTGAAATACATTAATCCGGCGATGATGGGTTGAATTGTAGAGGATCGAGAGATATGAGCTTCACTTTTTGAGGGAAAGAAAGTGAAATAGTTTGTGGGTGAAGTGAAGAAGATATAGAGTAGGCGAAGAAGAGAAAAAAAAATACCAATTGAAACACGCGTGTATACAAATTTTGGAACTAGTTAACTTATGTGGTGTGGAGTCCACAAATTTTGATTATTGAAAAATATTGCTAATTTTGGTTATCCAAAACCCAAAATTTGATTATTTCTAAGGATGTTACTAAATTTGATTATACCATTGTGAACCATCTTTTGCACAAACATTGTTAACTTTAAAAACAATTGGCTTTTGATTATACCACTGTGGATAGCCTTAAAGCCCAATTGTTAAGCCCAAGCTCACTAGTAGTGTTTTTTTTTTGCCCGTGTTTTGTAGAGATTTTTTTTAGAAGTAATTAGAGATTTTTTTTAGAAGTAATAAGATAGAATTGCATTTAAGTAAAATAGACAATAATTTCAAGTTTATTAATGGAGTGCCTCCTAATGTTTAAGTAATTTTTTCATACCTTCAAATTTTTTTTTGGAGAAGTTTCCTTTTTCAAAACAAAACTTTCTTGTCTTGGAGGCGACAACACAATTACGTTAGACTTTAGTGAAACATTCCATTGGTACCAAAATTATATTTTTTCAGAATATATCATAACCATTTTATCACTGGGAACGTCACTTGAAGATTTGTATGGAAAAATCTTTTAAAGAATTTTTCTTATCATAACCATTTTATCACTGAGAACATCTCTTGGAGATCGCATACAAATGTAAAATGTTGGTGCGGTTAGAATCAAATAAGAAATTGCAAATCTACTTTACTTTTAGCTTTGACTAGCCAAATGGCAAGCACGCTAGCAAAATGTCCCACATTTGAGCTACTCCTTTTGTCCCATTCGAGCTATCATTTTTGGGATGTCCCAAAATGATATGTTTGTTTCAAAAAAAATCATTTTTGATATTCATATTATTATTTTACCCTTCATTTGCTTTTACATTTAAAAAGGTTAGAATTTCAAAGTTGATTTTCTAATGACACTTAAGTGTGGAATTTTAGGCATCATTCTCTCTTGACATGACACCATATCAACTTGAATTGGCTCCAACACCACCATCTTGGTACAGTTATTTATATTTTTTTGCATAATTTTAATATTTTGACAAAGGGGTAAAATGGTAAAACCAACAAAAAGTCAACGCAATTATAATGTCTCCTTAAATTATGGGAAAGTCAAAGTAAGCGCAACAAATTGGGACGAATGGAGTATAAACTAATGATGATTTTGAAAGAGATTGTAATTTACTAGTAATTTTGAGCATGTTACGTTTTAATTATTATTATTTCAACCAAAGTAAACAAGTGAGATGCGTGGTTCCATGGTCTAGCGGTTAGGACATTGGACTCTGAATCCAGTAACCCGAGTTCAAGTCTCGGTGGAACCTCTCACTACATTTTTTTGTTCCCTTCTCTCCGAGGCTGGAAGGAAGTCAAGCAACTCATTTCTCTTCTTCTCTGTAATCTCTCTCTCTCTCTCTCTCTCTCTCTCTCTCTCTAAGCAAGTCAAGCAACTCATTTCTCTTCTTCTCTGTAATCTCTCTCTCTCTCTGCGAGCTTCGTTTTCAAGCTGGTACTGCTACATTGCTGTTAGAAACCCACCAAAAACATCAAGCAAAGTGCGATCCCTCAATCTTTTTATCATTAATAATATTTCGATTGAAGAAAAGGGATGACGTGTTTTATTTCCTATATTTTCGAGGAAACCAGACGAAGCTTGAAGCGCTGCTTATGTATATTTTCTTGGAAACCAGACGAAACCACCAAGGCCATCCACTGCTCCACTGCCTCAGGCCCTCGCCTCTGGCTGCCCGCATGTGCTTCCTTCCACCGCCTCAACACACCATGTACGGCCTCCGCTAAAGGAGTGGCTACGGCCGCTGCTGCGATTCAGACATCCTTTTCGGCTCCTCTGGAATAGAGTAGGAAAAACGACCACTCGCAGCCGCCTATGTATACCGGGGTCTGGGTGCCCCCTCACTTCCATTAGATCCATTACAACAAGAAGTGTATGAGCCTACGTGAAAAGTTGTAAGTGGACCTCTTCCCCAAATTTCCTAATTAGTTCTTCGACGAGAAAACGTGAACATGCCGTTGTAGTACGTTTGTGGTATGTAATATGTATATGTTCATGCGGATGATAGAGATCATGAATGTGTGGTAGGTATTTGTTTTTTTATAATCCTATTATGCTCCTATGAACGTTTAAAATGATAGCACGTTCATCTGTATTATGGTCATGTGAAGGTTGAGGTGAAAGAGTCACAGGTGTTATGTTTTTGGCTTAAACAATCAAGTATTTCAGGTGCTCGATAAAATGTCTAAGTAAAAGAGTACATGAAGTTTCGTGACACATCTCCCCATCAGCCTACGTCACAGCATTAGCAAATTGTTCCGATAACACGCCAGATATCATGATTTCATCCGCACTGCAAAGTTATCTCCGTGCACGAGGAAAACAAAAAACCTTGACATTGCATTCGTTTGCGTTAACGATGATATTTTATTCATAATTCATTTACAATCAAATGTGAAAACTGAAGATGAAGTGAGTTTCCAGCTATAGTGTGAATACTAGGATAAATATACATCTGTTAGTCAAGTAATGAATGTGCCACAGCTCTATTGTTTTTTTTTATCAGCAAAGAAAGGATTCCAACTGCTAGAAGGTTCTTTCTTTTGTTCATGAAGCTTACAGTTTGTGTTGAACTGCCAGAAGCCATAGAAAGTTCATGATGATAATAACAATGGAGTACTCGAAGTCTTGAACTAAAAAACTAACAGAATAAAGCTGCTATTGCTAAGTGGAAGACGAAAAATTAATCATAAAATCATTGTCGTTCATAAATAATATGTCTAGTTTCTTTACGTCTATAGTGCAGCAACGGTAAGTGTTCCTAAAACACGGCGTATACCATGGTTTCTTATACACTAAAAAGTTTGTTAGAGCTTGTCACACATCCGTCAATAATTACCTCCAAAACTAGTATATGAGCCTGAGCGGTCTCTTCACTCATTGCCAATTGGTTTTGAGTTAGATGCTTTAACATGGTATCAGAGCTAAGGCTTACATAGGTTTTTGGACAAGACTCTATGTCGTCAATGGTTGGTTCCCCCTTTGTTTGTCGTTGATAGTTGATTGTTGACATATGTGTTGAATTGTTTGTTTTGTAGTTGTTGCGTACCCGTTTTCTTATTATTTTATCTACTGCTTCCGTTAATCTTGTTCTGTTTTGATTAGAATGTTGATTTTTGGTGAACCGGGTCAACGTCTGTCTGCAAGATTGCTGAGGGAGGAGCAAGAAAAAAGACGTGGGAAACATCAACATTGAATAGCTAGCCTAGGTGAGGAGAGCGAAGGAGAAACAAAAGCAAGATGATGATCGGGACGAACGTCTATTTAAACTAATAGCTGAGGCAAGAGCTAAGAGAGAGCCGAAATGTCAACGATGCCAGATCAGTAAAGTGACGGATACACAGCTGCTGGATTTCAGAAAGAGGGTCTTCGTGAGCGGGGTACGTGAATGTTTACATAAATAAAAACTTGTGTTGAAGAATTCTTCTATTTGATCGAATTTATTAGTAAACCGGGTCAACTCGGACTAGTCGGCGTCTCGGTGCTCCTTTTCCGCTCGACTACCGCTTAGCTATTTTTAGAACATTGGGGGTGTTACCAATTATTTCCAAAGTAGTTCTATTCCTGTAACTCGGCTATTTCCAACTCCGAAGGGATATTATGGACGATACTTTAGCATGCAATGATCTACAAAGATTAAAAACCTCCTTCTCACCAAATCTTATATCCAAACAGGCCCAGCCCTAGGGCAAGGCCCTAGAGGCCGCGGCCTGGGGCCTCCAAATTTGGGCCTAAAATATGGGCCCCCTTCTACAATAAGTATATCAGGTCAAGGAGATGGCTCGTTCTGGTTCTCCCACTCTCAACTTCCAGGCTATTGTGAAAACTTTTTAAGGGTCAGGCAACTGTCGAGTTTAGTGCGCTTGAACCGTAATCCTATGTACTCCAAGGTACGCTTACGTGCTTATACTGTTATATGTGTTTATACTGTTCTTGGGTTGCTGATTGTCTTGTGCGCGATGTTACCATCTCTTTTCAGAACACTAAATTTGGTGATTCAAAGTGATCCTGTGGAATTTTTCCCATTTGTTTCGTTAGTGGTCTCCTTAGTTGTGAAAAGCACCTAAAAGTTACATTTTCATTGCATTTTTCAAATTTTTTATACAATCTTACATCTTTTAAGGTAATTTTTACTCAGTGGTGGTGGTTACCATCACCCAAATATTAAAACTAAATGATTTATCTACTTTTTGTCAGTTGGTTTCAAAATTGTCCTTGCATTTTTTTTCTGTATCAATCTCGTCTGTATAATAGTCATTGTTCAATGTTCAATGTCACCCTTACCATCAACTAGAATATGCTAACAAAGTCCATGAAGTTTGCTTATGAGGAGGTGACATAGAGCCAACATGAATAACATTAGAAAAACTAAGTGAAAAAAAGTGTTTTGCCTCCCTCAATGTGTGAAAAGACTAGAAAAAATCACAAATTTCTAAATCTTTATAAAAACAAAAGAGACCCACATTCCTAATAATTCCTTATATAATAGGAATGGTAGGTATCTAATAATTCCTTTTTAGGAATAGGGAGTAGGGCTAATATTAGGATATGTTGTAGAGTCTATTAAATTAAGGAATGGAAAGAGCATGGGACACTTGGTTGGTCTCCCCTCCCCTATCGAGGGCTGGGATTCTAACTTTGATGGATTGCCAGTTTTTCCTTGTTGTGAAGCCTGATCTCTTTGGATCCTTTTAATCGTTGTAACTTGTTTCAATGATCAATAAAATCTTTCTTTTGCCGAGGAAAGAAAAAAGGGCATGGGACACTTGTCGCGACGAGGGCCCTTTTCACAAAACGCGACATTGCGTTAATACATAGTATAGATTTATCTCTCTTAAATTTTTTTTTTGGTCTTGTTTTTTTGTGTGCCAAGGGAGACGTTTATTGGGGATACGAGGATGAAGATGTAAACGATCGGGCTACTGAGGCTATCCGCTCGGTTCTCGTCTTTGCATGTGGAGTTATAGCAGGTGAAGACAACGTATGGATCCAAAGCACTTGCCCCCAGAAGAACGGGGCGACAACGGCTTGGTGCGGTTTCTGCACATCTCTTCAGGCGGTGTAGGTATCCAGACATCAATGGCATCTCTCTGGAAATTCCATGATCCAAATCATTGGTCATGAACTAGTTTTTATATACCATACAAAGAGGATGAGCTTCCAGCAACATCACGTATAGAAAACATACTTTCATAGATCATGTTTGGTAATAATTTCATTACATATGTCAGAAAAAGGAAGGAGGACTTGATTTTGAGTTTGTGAGAGATTGGATCTATTTGTGAACTTGTTTATGTTTGGTTGGTTTATGTTAAGGACTTGGGTATGTATGGTTTGTTCTACGAATTTCAGAGAAAATTGGAAGGCATTTCCTTATGTTTTTTTTTTTTTTTGGTTTTAGCAGAATCAACCTCCAGTCTGATGTGTTGTAGTAAGCCTCACAGTGTGTTAGTCCGCAGTCTTCAAGTGAATTATTTTAAACTTCCTTATTTTATTCCTTTTCATAAGCTTTAAACTGAACAGAAAATGGTAAATTGAATCATTTGTAGTTTCTTTTTCTTTCCTTTCATTTAGCTCATTTTTGACATTGACTTTTCTTGAAGAAGCAATCTGGTAGTTGCTTTAGCTAGCCTTGTCTAGTTTAAACGTTACAGTATCCATTCCAGTAGAAACCTCGGGCAAAAACATGCATGGATGTCCCGGTATGATCTGTTAGTTTTATTGAATTCTCATGAATGTGATGAAGAATTCAATTTTGTTCTCTTCAAAGTGTAGCCTGCAGATAACATTGCCATAAATTATCGCTTTCTTATACGTTTACTGTTAGTTTATTGCTATTTACCATTTATGTCATCCAATATTTGCAGTCCTGTTTGTGTTGAAGGTTTCTGATTGGACCTGTAGGATGACCAAAGCAAACTGACCATTGGGCTGAGCAGGCCTTGTGGTTGTATCTATGGATTAGTAGTGTACTCCTATAAAACGATGATTCATGACTTCTGAATTGAACTCGAGTTTGGTGTAGTTATCCCTTGTCCCTTAATCTCAACAAGCTCGACACTAATGCTAGTTACATCATCTGGGAATATCTAGTGAAGACTTTACCCATTTTGCCTCAACTGGTTTTAGATTAATCGTGCATGGAACGGACACGGTAGGAAAATTCCCTTCCTTTTAAGGTTAGTTCATTTGCGTCGGATAAGGTTAGTTCAACACAAGAAGCATCACAATCCAACAATTTCGAGGGGCCAAACTTTTACATAGCAATCTTCTTCGCGTAAACTGGTGGAGTTATAAAAAATATATCCTAGTAGCAATTTTCTTTTTCAGTGATAGTTGAGATAGACATGTGGCAAGTGCTAAGAAGCAATCCCTTCTGGTCCCTCTCCTCCTCCCCAAGTGTCTTGGAGTAGGGTGCTATCAAGCTATGGCTATGGAGGTTCCAAGTAAGTCAGATGGAGTTTATGTTATTCAAATTGTTTCTAAAGAAGGTGCAACCTGGCAGTTGTTTATTGTTATTATATTAAGTAAGTTTCTACCGTGTGAAATGTTGAAATTTCCGTGAGCCCGTGAACTTTGATCTTGCTTCAACACCATTTTTGTGCGTGTGTGTGTATCTATATGTTAAAAAATTATTCAAAGCAATGACTTGAGAAAGGTAATGTGAATGGTAGGTAGGGTCTCAATTTTATTTTCCATGTTTTTTTTTTTCTTGCTTATAGTATTTGTTTACAGGTCCATTTATCACGCTAAAGGGTGATTTAGATACACTTTTTTGTATTATGATTTGACTATGACCACCACGTGGTCTGCTTTGGCTGTAGTGTACTTGAGACCACCAATAGCACATGCCACACATTCTTATGTGGTTCTGTCAATATCTTTCACCAACAAAGAAACAAGATTCGTAATACTATAAAAAGAATGGAAAAAAAAATAATAAAAAAGTTCTAGAAATGAATAAAGTGGGAAGGGCAAACATGGAAGTGATTGTGAAGGGTGGGTGAGGTATGGGCAAGAAAAAGTTAAAAGCACACCCAGACTTATTATGGTCCCTGTTTATGTCACATGTTTCTGTATTTATTATCCACACATTTTTTTTCAAAGTGCAATTCAAAGCCAAAGATATGGTGCACTGGACAGTCTTCCTGCGCGTAGTTTCCGCGTGAATGTGTCATTTTCTCCTTTCAATACCGCCATGCCGGTGCCTGCCTGCCTACTGCTTATTAAACGAGACTCACTTTTTCGGGAACAAATTATACTATGTAGATAGGCTATATACTCGGTCAGAAAATATTGCCGTCAGCACTATAGAATCATCTTCGACGGACCATGTGTTGGGTACTCTCTCTCATACGGGGTCTTTATTGTTGTTGGGAATGCCTTGTATTCTTTAGCTCCACATTGGTTAATTATGTTGTTTCCGTTTTTGTAGCCTATTATAAATAAGGCTTTTGGGGTACTTCTAATCTTTATCTTTTGGGCTTTCATATTGTGGCCTTTATAGAGTTACGGATTATAATCGGCTCTTTGTATCTCTTATTCACGTTGGTTAGTGAATCCTCTCTCTCCTCGCCCGTGGACGTACCCATCTTGGAGAACCACGTACATCTTGTGTCTTTGTGATTTCTTGTTTAGTTTTCAATTTCTCGTTCTTAGCTTGCATTCATAGCGTTCGTTACAACAAACTGGTATCAGAGCCTTAGGTTGCAAAAACTAGGGTTTCGTTTCCGATTGTGGCTATGGCGGCTAAATTTGAGATTGCGAAGTTTGATGGACAGAGCAGCAGTTTCAGTCTTTGGAGAGTAAAGATGAAGGCTCTGCTAACCCAACAAGGATTGCACAAGGTTTTGTTAGGCAAGACTAGTTTTGGAATCAAAGAGGAAGATTGGGATGATACGGATGCCAAAGCTCTGAGTTCTATTCAGTTGAGTCTGGCAGATGATGTTCTTCGCGAGGTGGAAGAAGAAACTTCAGCAGCTGGAATTTGGCTGAAGTTGGAAGGCATATATATGACGAAGTCGCTCACCAACAGGTTATATCTCAAACAACGTCTTTATACGTTTCGTATGCGAGAAGGTATACCTGTTAAAGATCATTTAGACGAGTTCAACCGTATTATTATGGATCTGAAAAATATTGATAGTAAAATTGAGGATGAGGACCAAGCCCTAATTTTGCTATGTTCTTTACCACTTTCGTATGAGCACTTTGTTACAACCCTATTGTATGGCAAAGACACGATATCCATGGAGGATGTTAAGGCCAGCCTATATTCGAAAGAATTGAGGAAAAAAGTGTCAGGTGAGGGTGATGCACATGCGGAGGGTTTGTTTGTTAGGGGAAGAACAACAGAAAGGGTGGAGTCGAGTAATAGGGGAAGATCCAGATCATCAGGTAAGAAGAAGGGAAAGTGCAATTATTGCAAGAAACCCGGGCACTGAAAAAGTGACTGTTTAAAACTCAAGGAGAAGGAAAAAGAAGACCAGAAAGGGGATAAAGTAATTGCTGAAAGTTCAGATGAGTCAGATAATGTGTTATCAGTTACAGAGGGCGATTCTCGCTCTAATACCGAGTGGGTTCTAGATTCTGGATGTTCATACCATATGTGTCCGCATAGAGAGTGGTTTTCTACTTATGAGGCGGTCAATGGTGGTACAGTTTTGATGGGCAACAATATGGCCTGTAAGACTGTTGGTTCAGGAACGATTCAGCTTAGGATGCATGACGGTATTGTTAGGACTTTATCTGAGGTTCGACATGTTCCGGATTTGAAGAAAAATCTTATATCCCTGGGTGCTCTTGATTCTCATGGTTGCAAATTCCTCGGTGAAGGTGGAGTTTTGAAAGTCTCAAGGGGTGCATTAATACTGATGAAGGGTCAAAAGCGTGGTAACCTTTATACACTCCAGGGCAGTACAGTTTTAGGTGCTGCAGCAACGGTTGCTTCATCCAAGGTTTCAGATTCAGACTTGACTCGTTTGTGGCATATGCGCCTTGGGCATATGAGCGAGAGGGGGATGACAGTTTTGAGCAAACAGGGTTTGCTATGTGGCCAGAAAATTGAGAAACTGGATTTCTGTGAGCATTGTGTCTACGGCAAGCAGTGCAGGGTAAAATTCAGTACAGTTGTTCATCGCACCAAAGGCACGGTGGATTATTTTCACTCGGATCTTTGGGGTCCCGCAGAGGTAACTTCTAAAGGTGGTTTTCGATATTTTATGAGTATTATCGATGATTTCTCTCGTAAAGTTTGGGTGTATATGTTGAAACATAAGAGTGACGCCTTTAATACATTCAAACAGTTTAAAACTTTGATTGAGAATCAGACTGGTAAGAAAATAAAACGTTTGCGAACTGATAATGGTATGAAGTTTTGTCTTGGCGAGTTTGATAGATTTTGTAGTGATGAGGGCATTGTGAGGCATCACACAGTGAGAAAAACCCCTCAGCAAAATGGTGTGGCTGAACGAATGAACAGGACTCTTTTGGAGAAGGCACGTTGTATGTTGTCCAATTCCGGATTGGGCAAAGAATTTTGGGCTGAAGCCGTTTCCACAACATGCTATTTGGTGAACAGGTCTCCGTCGACTGCTATTGAGTGTAAGACTCCGTTTGAGGTATGGTCAGGTCATCCGGCTGATTATTCTGTGTTGCGTGTTTTTGGGTGTCCAGCTTACGCTCATGTGAATGAAGGTAAACTGGAGCCACGGGCCAAGAAGTGTATTTTCTTGGGTTATGCAGCAGGTGTTAAAGGGTACAGGTTATGGTGCTCTGATGATTTGAAGTTTTTGATCAGTAGGGATGTGACTTTTGATGAAAATTATCTGATTAAGGGGTCTAAGCAGGTTGATGATACAGTTCAAGAACATAGTGTTCCAAAGCAGGTGGAGTTTTTGGGTGAATCTTCCGACTCAGGGAAGAAGCACATTGAGAAGCCAATTGAAGAGGAGTTCAAGAGTTCAGACACAGAGGTTGATGCATTAGTTGAGCAACCACGCACTATTGCTAAAGATAGGCCAAGGAGGGAGATTCGGCCTCCTGAAAGGTATTCGGCTTATTCTGAGATGGTGGCCTATGCTTTATCAGTTGCTGAAACAGTTGAGTATGAGGAGCCTTCAAGCTATACGGAACCTATTTTGAGCGCTGAGTCTGCACAGTGGTTTGTTGCTATGAATGAGGAGATTGAGTCTCTTCAGAAGAATCAGACATGGGAGTTAGTAGAACCGCTGAAAGGGAAGAGGATTGTTGGATGCAAGTGGATCTTCAAGCGCAAACCAGGTATTCCAGGGGTAGAAGACGCTCGGTTTAAAGCTCGGCTAGTGGCGAAAGGATACAGCCAGAAGGAGGGTGTTGACTACAATGAGGTATTTTCACCAGTTGTAAAACATAGTTCCATTCGCACTTTACTTGCTATTGTTGCATGTTATGATCTTGAGTTAGAGCAACTTGATGTCAAAACTGCGTTTTTGCACGGCGAGCTTGAGGAACAGATTTATATGCATCAGCCTGAGGGATTTGTTGTTTCTGGTAAGGAGGATCACGTTTGTTTACTTCGTAAATCTTTGTATGGCCTCAAGCAATCCCCTAGGCAGTGGTATAAGCAGTTTGATACTTTTATGATAAGCCAGTCATATTCAAGAAGTGAGTATGACAGTTGTGTATATTTTCGAAAACTTCCAGATGGTTCATTTGTTTATCTACTGTTGTATGTTGATGATATGCTTATTGCTGCCAAGAGTGTGTCAGAAATCAACAGGTTGAAACAACAGTTAGGTGGTGAATTTGAGATGAAAGATTTGGGTGCGGCAAAACGTATTTTGGGTATGGAGATTTGCAGAGATCGAGTAGCTGGCAAATTATTTTTGAATCAGAAGTCTTATGTTCTTAAAGTACTTGAGCGCTTTGCCATGCAGAACTCGAAGCCAGTCAGTACCCCTTTGGCAGCACACTTTCGACTTTCAGCTGAGTTGTCACCACAGTCGGAGGATGAGGAGAAGTATATGTCTCAGGTTCCATATTCGTGCGCAGTTGGGAGCCTTATGTACGCCATGCTATGTACTCGTCCTGATATTTCACATGCAATTAGTGTCGTTAGTCGTTATATGGGGCGTCCAGGAAAGGCACATTGGGAGGCTGTGAAATGGATACTACGGTATTTGTGCGGAACTGCAGGTGTTGGTCTATTGTTTGGGATTGTCAATTCTGGTGATCATGCTGTTGGTTATGTTGATTCGGATTTTGCCGGTGACCACGATAAGAGGAGGTCTCTGACAGGTTATGTCTTTACTCTGTCCGGAAGTGCCATTAGTTGGAAAGCTACTTTACAGGCTACAGTTGCGCTGTCTACAACAGAAGCGGAGTATATGGCCATTGCTGAAGCTGTGAAGGAGGCATTGTGGATGAGAGGTTTGCTTTGTGAGCTTGGTCTTGCACAGGGTGTGAGTTCAGTATTTTGTGATTCGCAGAGTGCTATACATTTGACTAAAAATCTGATGTATCATGAGAGGACTAAGCATATCGATGTCAGGTATCACTTCGTTCGGGATATCATCTCACAGAAGCAAGTTGAGGTGAAGAAAGTGGGTACGGCAGATAACCCAGCAGATATGTTGACTAAACCGGTTCCGGTTGCCAAGTTCAAGCATTGCTTGAGCTTGCTTGGTATTTGCAGTTGATCGCCCCTCGGGGGCATTTGGCGAGTGAGAGGTTAGAAGGGGATAGCTATATTTGGTGATTTAGTTCGGTGGAATTCAAGTCAAGGTGGAGAATTGTTGGGAATGCCTTGTATTCTTTAGTCTCACATTGGTTAATTATGTTGTTCCCGTTTTTGTAGCCTATTATAAATAAGGCTTTTGGGGTACTTCTAATCTTTATCTTTTGGGCTTTCATATTGTGGCCTTTATAGAGTTACGGATTATAGTCGGCTCTTTGTATCTCTTCTTCACGTTGGTTAGTGAATCCTCTCTCTCCTCGCCCGTGGACGTACCCATCTTGGGGAACCACGTACATCTTCTGTCTTTGTGATTTCTTGTTTAGTTTTCAATTTCTCGTTCTTAGCTTGCATTCATAGCGTTCGTTACAACAATTGTGATTCAAATATCTCTGGTTAGAAGACTGGCGACTAATATATTTATAGCAAAAAAGCAATACTCAAAACTTTTGTTAGAAATTGAGAAACAGGATTTTAATCTTCTGGCTTCCCCCTTTTCATGTTCATCTACGGACTGATCGGGAGGCCTGTTTGGTAGCTAAGAAAATGGAGAAGGAAAATTTAAAAAAAAAACGAGATGTCGTTGATTCATCCGTAGCCAATCAAATGAGAATAGTCAAACATGGCATCTAAATGCACAATGTCCATTTCATATCAAGATATTTATGCTAACAAGGACTAGTTTGTTTTTTTTTTTTTGACGGTTCTCCCACATATTCCACATGGTTTGAAAAGTACTATTGTCCCTTTCCCTTAATGGACAATTTTGTCTCCCACTTATCTTGAAATTTTATGAATGTTACTTCTTCACTCACGTTTCGTCACAAATGAATCTCAACCTTTGAATGTGGAAAACAAATTTCCCATAAAACGAGTGATTATTCATGCCGACACCAAGTTTAACAATGAAGGGTGAATGAAAGACCATGCAAAAGATGAAACAAAATAGCTCTAGCGAAAACATATAACGAGCACCAAAATAGGAGACAACTAGACAGTACAGTGTTAAAATCAAAACAATCCTACTGTATAAATTTATCAGCCTCTAAACAAGAAACAATTGAAGAGTTGGTTGAACTTACAAATTTAATTCATCCTGCAAGAATACTTCCTTATCACAGAATATGTATACTATAAACAACCAGATAAAATAAAGATTTGCTGCCCTACTTTGTCAACAGGTAGTTATTTTACTGATCCCTTTCTGCATATCAAAACATCTGCAGAAGCTTTTCCAATGACTTCTCGATACATATGTTTGCCTACAAACTACGTTAAAAATCCAGTTCTCTTGTAACTATAAAGGCTGCATCGAGTTGGATTCATGAGAAAACGCTGCAACCAATCTTTCCTTCGTAATCTGTTCGGATCCCTGAGACTTGATCACAAACGTATGAAATATCGTCTCATTCCCAGTTGCAAGTTTTGACTCAAGAACTGTGATTTGTGCCTCTTTGAATGCTTGGATGACTCTTGATACTGGGTGGGTATTCAAAGGGCAACTAACCCTTACAACCACTTCATCATGTCCAGTAGCTTGGATTTCAATGTCAGGAACCCTTGTTTGATTTTCTAAAATCGGGTTAGCCCCCAAATTTTCCCTCTCCGATTCCATGTCCTTGAGCTTTTTCTGGAGCTCCGTGATGTAAGCAATGGCATCTCCCAAAAGAGAGGCTTTGTCCATCTTTGAAATATTTGGCACAACGGCTCGCAAAGCATAGAACCGCTGGTTCAGCTTCTCTCTCCTCTGCCTCTCAGCCTCCACGTGATTGAGCGGTTCTTCTCTTCCGTTCGCAGGCTTTCTTCCCCTTTTTCGAGGCCGCTTTTCATCAACTGGGCCAGCCAGCTCGTCCTTACCTGAAGCCTCCACATCTGAATGCTCAGACTCAACACTAACCGGATGGGAAGTTATAGGAGGCCTCGAAGTGGCCCCACCTGTAAAATCAATTTGCATAGGTGCAGCTGCCTTTTGAGGCTGATAATGATTAAGCCGAAACTCGTCCCTAACACCATTGATGACCTCTGGTAGATTGTTTGATGGAGTGTGAGGACTGTAAATTCCTGCTGTGGCCACTTGCTTCACACCCTGGAATTGTGTCCAACTTGATCCATGAGGTCCATTTCGAGCGTTTGGGAATGGAGTCCGATTCCCATTTGAGTATGCTTCCCATGGCTTCTCCCCAGCCTTTCTAACAGCAAGTTTTTCCCTAAGTTGGGATCTGCCCGAGTACAAATCCTGCCCAAAAATCTTCGGAATCCCATCTGGTCGCTCCCCATTACCTAATTTAAAAAAATGGGCATTTACATCTTCCGTTGGCTTGGCCTTGGCAAGTGATGAAAACGAAGAAAATGATGCTCTTATTGACTTCACCAGCTCAAAGCTTTCAGGAATGGATCTCAAGGATCCGAATTCAACGACTCCAACATCGGTTGGGATCAGAACAATGGTTTGAATACCTGCAGACTTCGCTAAGAAGGATCTAACACAATAGTCAGACAAAGTCTTCAAAGAGTTTGAGATCCAAACATGCTTCCCAGATTCAAAACACTTCCCGGGACCACCTTCCCCTCTAGGGAAGGAAAAGTACATGGATGCTAGGAAGAACATCTCAGTATCTGTCACCTTATCCAATCCAAAGGCATAACTATCCTCATCCGATCCCCCAAACAACGTATGCAATTTCTGGAGCACCCTTTTTCTCATCCTCTGTTGGGTCACTTCCTCAAGCCTAGAATGGGCAGTTTGGGTATATTCAGACTCCTCCCCTTCCCTTGGCTCCCTACAAGACCCATCCCCCCATCCTAAGACCAAATCACCCGCCTTGGACCGTGAAATTTGCCAGAAAAAGGCGTAATTCCAACTGAAATTGGACGCGTTGGGTCGCTCCACGAGATCCGAAAGCTTATTCTGAAAATTTTCATCACTCCCCACTGACATCAAGGAGCATTCAGCCGAGACAGAGCTAGAAATCAAGTAATCAAAACCTCTAGTGCCCAAAACAGCCGCCCCCATAGCCTTGTCTTCTTCACTCCAACCCCCATCTCCCATGCATACCTCCACTTTCATCTCTACACACCTCCAATAAAATAAACCCCCCCCCCCAAAAAAAAAAAAAACTCCAAAATTCAATACCCAGATGACCCAAACAGAACAACAAAAAATACCAATTTATAATCCCCCAGATGAATCTATACCCAAACAAACAAACCCAAAACCCCAATTTCCCCTCAAAGTCAAAATCCAAGACGTTTAGTATTTGAACAACCAGGTCAAAAACAGACGCATCTTAGTTGCTAGACTACAAGACATCTTCTTTTCCAATAGCCAGTCGATAATAGGGCTATTTCTCAGATCTAAAAAGAATTAAATCTGAGTTTACAGCTACTTTTCAATCGACGAAACCGAAATAAATTTATTTTTAAAAAAAGGACTAAAATAACTGCCTGTATCTATCCGGACCAGAAGATTGAAAGAGAATACACACCAGAAATGACGGTTGAGAAGCAAGGCAGGCAACGACTCTCTCTGTAACAAAAATAATCCCGGAAAGTGACAAGCCAATGAGGAAATGATTTTCCCGGGAAACAAACGATCGGTGGTTTGACAAAAACAACTGGGGGAACTTTTTATCTGTTTGTAGGGAAAGGAAGTTTTGGAGAGCGAGGGGAGGGGAGGCTTGGTTAATGGTTATTGTGCTCTCTCTCTCTCTCTCTCTCTCTCTCTCAACTAAAAAATCACAACTACAGTTGTGGAGTTGTGGACTATGGTTATTGGGTTTAGGGTTAGAAATCAAACCGTGGTTATGTAGTTTTTTAAACAAAGGAAGGAAATTGAAAAGAAAGTTTGATGATTGGAAGTCGTGGAGGCTGGCTAGAGACTTTACAGGTAGAACTAGGCAACGGATACGAAACACGAAAATGACACGACTCAAGAACACGAATTTTAGGGTCGGATTCGGATTGAACACGCGAGACACGAAATTGACACGACCAACATGATTACTAATCTATATCACCCATTAACACGAACATATATATATATATATAAAATATGGTATATCTATAATTCTATATAGAGTTAGGCAACAGACATGATAACACGACATAAATCGGACACGAAGTTAACTGGTTAGTGTTGAGTATTTTTGACACGAAACGCGAAAATAACACGACTCGATAAATGCGAGTTCTAAATGGGTCGGGTTCAAGTAGGGTGGTTTGTGACACAAACCTGACTGACACGACACGAAAATGACCTGACACGACCTGTTACTCAGGTCTACTTACGGGGAGGTTGAGAAATACTATTACTACTCGTCGGCAAGAGTAATAATAATAATAATAATAATTTACCTAATAAAATATAAGGGTATATGGACCATACAAATATAAGTTGAAAGGAGGACTGAGATTCATTTGATATTTGATCCAAGTGCTCTCTCCAACTCTCTTAAGAAAATATCCATACTCTTACAGATATAATACAAAATTGCCATCAAAAAGTGTGTAGTGTCGTAGGCACGAGCAAGCATTAGTAATAATAATAATAACAGCTTGTTTTATTTTACATGCCAAACCATGTGCATATTTTATATACACACACAAATAGCACATATGGCGTGATCATTAACAAAGGAAAAAAAAGAGCATCTATACAGCATTAATACTACATGCACGACCATCCAAATACAACATCATCCGGCCATAACCCCTCAGGCAGTCATATTTATCTAGTTTTCGGAAAGATGTTACCCTACACATCTCTAATTCCTCGAATAATCTTGAATTTGTAACATTTTAATATGAAAATTTTTGTAACATTATGCATTCATAATACTATCAATCTTGAATTTAGACAGATGTTACGAATTTTCATTTCAACCAACTTTAATATAAATTATATTTGGAACTTTTATAAGGGTAACCAATTCCAATGTAAAACGTTATAAATTCAAAACTTTTTGAAATAGTTTATACCATACACATCCAACTGGTATTGTAACACTTTCCTAAATTTATACAACGGAGTGAAGATTAGAATTAAAGGCACATGTAAACATGATTGACTCCACAGCTTAAATTGAAAGCTTCTTCGACAGCAGAAAAAGTCGGTATGCAACTTGTGTTATGTCAAAGTATTTATATGCACTTATTTGTAAAGCTAATGACGGATTCAAAAATATTTATTAATGTAGCACCTTATCAATCATAATCGTGCAACTTTATTCTTTTTTTCAATCGCGACATGCTAATACTAATAAACTTTAACATGCATTACTAACCACAACAAAAGTTTATCATTTATGATTTTTACAAAAGTATTTAAAAAGTAAGCAAAAATTTATAGACGAATTTTTAAATGATCTTGTACCATTGACTTCGACAGAACTTTAGAAATGAAGTGGTTCTATCAATGGATGTCTTATAAAAAAGCTCGAAAGCCGCGCCTTGGGGGGGTCCTAAAATACAGTATGTATAAAAATTATGAATCCCAATTTTTAACACTCAATATATAAGCTCCAATGAAAAAAATTTAGTACCCAATATTCCAGACCAAAAGAAAATGTGCGGGCCCCACTTCAAAGTTTGCTTTAGGACTTTCGGGGCCAATCCTTAATGAAACCGACCACAGAGGCGAAAGCTAAGACTTAATTGAGAGATTTATTATGATTTTTTTACATTTGTAGAATTATAATCAGAAATGTTTGGTACACTACATACTTGCACACTTTTTTTTATGTGAGGTTCATTCCGAATACCATAAAAATATTCATAAATTTTAAATTATTATTTTATGGAATCCTGTAAATAATAAGTTCTAACGAATATTGATAAATATTATTTATGAATTTGTATAATTGTATGGATACATAGAACACCAACATATTTATGCATAATATAAAAGTACATTTTAATTAACTATATTTTGTTTTTAATCGCTACGATATTTGCAAATATTATGCCATAAGTGCTCAATAAAAGAATAAATAAACTGAGGGATTTTTTTTGTCAATATAGTGCTAAATCTTGTTTGTTTTGGGTCTCAAAACTTTTGTCGCCAGCGGTCTCAAATAAATTTTCTCTATCTATCTCTCTCTACTCATTACCCGAAAAATCCCTTTCAATACCCAAACTAAACATGGTCGCATCTTGACTACTCATGTTACTGTTAGATCGTGCCATTCCACGTTGTTTCGTTAGTACTAGAGCTCCCCTCTTTTCATGCTTTAACATGTTTATATTGTTATTACTACATAGACGTAGTTTAATGCTATGTTTGAATGAGTTTTTGAATTTTTTTTTTTGCTAGTTATGAGTATGGAGAGAAATGAGAATAATTATTAAAAGTAGGGGTAATGAATAGAGAGAGATAGAGAGATAATTGAGAATAATGATTGAAAATATAAATAATGAGTGAAAAATAATGATTAGAAGTAGGCGTAAGAGCATCTCCAATCCATCCAAAATAGAGGATGAATGTAACACATTGAGGGGAATTTTATAATTTATTCCATTTTTTCTTCACTTTTTGTACTTTTTGGAAAAATCTTTGAGGGACCCATCGTCCTTTTTAGAGTTTTGGAGGAATTTTGTACTCCAAATTTACTTTTGATCCTCCATTTTTAGAGGACCAAATTTACTTTTAGAGGACCAAACTCTAAAAAGGACGGTGGGTCCCTCAAGAATTCTCCCAAAAATTATGAAAAGTGAAGAAAAAATAGAATAAATTATAAAATCTCCTCTCAATGTGTCACATCCATCCTCTATTTTGGAGAAATAGAGGTGGATTGGAGATGCTCTAATGAGTATTTTTTGAGTTGAAATTTTTTAAAAAAAAAAAGGAAAACGAACAAGCCGGCCATTAGTGTTATTGAAGTTGACTTGTGGGTCCAAAGCAAAAGAAAAACGAGGTTAGTAGAAAGTGAATGGTCAGGCAATCTACACCATTCGAATCATTCGATTTTGCAATGTTCTTTTACCCTTGAGGTGAAATGTTTAAAGTGAAGGGGGAAGCCAAAAAAGAAAGAGATCCCTCCCTAGGAAACCCTCAATCCTGTCCAGTCTCTGATGAAGTTTTAATAGGAGGGGAGGCTACGGACGTACAACAAGACAACCCCATGGCCCCCCCCATTTTGAGTACAACCTAAGGCAAATCAAGAAAATGATTCCTAAGACGCCCTCTAATTTTTTTTCATTTCATAATGCATACTTTAACCTTTGCGCGCTTTCTTTCTCTCTCTCTCTCTCTCTCTCTCTCAATACATAGTATAATCATAGAATCATATGTAAATGCAACCTTTTAGGTACAAGCATGGGGCCTATGTGTAAACAATTAGTAATTGCTGTAAGGTTCGGATTGGTACTACTAGTAAATAAGAGTTGGTTCATTCTTGGGTTGGGTTGGGTTGGGTAGGGTAGCTAGTGAGTACCAGTAAACTCGCTCGCTCGTGATGCTACAGAGAAAGAAACAACAATAATGAAATTTAGCATGATGGATGTTAAATGGTAGACGAGTAGTACTTCCCTATGCACACATACCAAACATGAAAAGTGAAAAACAGTGTGTACGTGGATAAATTACTACAGTATTAAGGAAGGAAACACGGATAGCCAAACAGGAGGTATAGTCAACCTATATATATAGCTACATACATGCATGACATCTCGATCTGCATGCCAACCACTGAGTTTAATTAAAGGCTTTGTTTTATATTTAGATTTTAATAATAAACTAGTAAAATATTTACTCCGTAGTAGTAGTAGTAGTAGTATTTGCACTATGTAATTTGTAGTAGTAGTAGTATTTGTAGCAGTAGTATTTAAATTTAGCAGTGCCTGAAAAACTAATTTAAAACAGAAATGCAAAATTTATCTGTCATAAAGTTCGCCTGTGTATGTTCAGTAGAAGCCTAGAAGTATCCACTAATTAATTACACATCAAATGGCACAAATATATTTTACTCTTTTTGTTAATGGAAAATTCGACATAAAAAGGACCCACATAAAGACGCGTACGTAAAGGTCCACAGAACTCTTCCTCTTCTTTTCTTTAATGATTTTTTGGGAGAATTTTGTTTGTTTTACCCATTTTCAAAACTAGCTAGTTATTCACGAGGCATTTCCGCCCGCTAAATTAAATGGGCTAAAACTCATGTTTTTACGGGTTTCTAGGAATGACACATACATCAACTAAAGGAAGCAGATCCTCTTCGGTCCATGTTTTGAACTGGAAGATATAATTGAATCTGAACCGTCCAGTTTTACAATAAATGGTTGAGATCTGCTCAAATACTCATCGCTGGAAGAATTAAAAATTTTTGTGCGAAGAGTTTTTGAGCAAATCCGAACCATTGATTTTCCCAACACATGGTCCAGATTTTGACAATAATTAAGTAGACGTATTTTAGTTAAGGGATCAGATGTAGTGCGAAGAGTCCTTGCTTCATCTCAATGTCTCAAGTTTGATTTTTGTTGTCAGTAATTTTCAAGACCACCTCATTTCCCGTTGTAAGCTTGTGAAACAACTATGAAAAAAAATCGTACAAATTAGTACAAAATGCACGCAAATTATCCCGAGACAAGGAACAAAAAAAAAAAATGGAATAGTCACGTGAAAGTGGTAATGGTAGTAGGGTCGTGGTGGAATCAAAATTCACGCAGATACTGAGAGACAGCTTGTCGATCACGCGTTTTGGGCGGCTACATCTATCCCCACTTCACTCCTCTGGCTGTACAACGAAACGCCCACGTTTTACTCGTCCACACGCAAGACACGTGTCACCATCCAACGATCTCGATTTCTCCGAATTTACTGTACTTAATAAAACGCATGAGAGAGAGAGAGAGAGAAGAAAAAGTCTTGCAAAACTCGTGAAGAGCACGTGATGTAACGTGAACCTAGGGGACTGTGCGTTTATTGCGTTAACAACGTGATCTCCATTTAATAATGGAAGTACCATAAACAACTTTTTAAGTGGAGCCCCTGCCCTGCGCTAACGTGTTAGGCGTGTGTCTATATACTCTAATGCCACCTCCATTTATTTGACCCCACCCACCCCAAAAAAAAAACAATGCCACGTTCATTTGTATGTCACTTGCTTTTCTTTTTCTAATAACTACGCCCATGTCAATTATTCCATCCGTCTTAATTTGTTTGTACAATTTCGAATTTTCAATTTATTAAAGAAACTAAATTTGATCTATTGATTTTGAAAATTTACAAAATCTGATCCATCGATTTTGAAATTGGATAGTCAATTTGAGACATGCATAAGTCAAAAAGGGATCAAACAAACCGGGACGGAGGAAGTAATTTTTTATGAGATCATAAATCAGTCGTCCATCCAGTTTGGGCTTGGGGACCTTTCGTGAAGCCGGAACAAATGCTCTGTATAAACTGCCTCTGAAGAAATTAATAGTACATAAGAAGTTTCGAACCCAAAATCTGATTAGAAAACAAAACTCTAATCTCAAGCTTTGACCACTAGACTAAACTATTTTGTAGGTCTCTTGCTTTGTCCTCTACTTTTTGCTCAATTAATAAAAGAAAATGATTAAAACACGGTCCGATGTGTTCAAATTCATTCGATTTGCATGAGTCTTACATGTACGTATTACGTGGGGTTCATTAGATGCAAAATTAGGCTCAATGTTTCGTAGTAATTTCAACCGGCCAACATCTCCTTACTATGAGGATAGGCCAGGTTAACATGTGTCCATATTTAATTTGGGAAATGATTTTGCCACACTATTTTTTGATAATGCCACACTTTACAAGTGTATTTTTTGGTGAAAAATACACTTGCAAGGTGTGGCATTATCAAAAAAAGGTATGGCAAAATCACTACCCTTTAATTTACTCAAAAGTTGCGTAAAATTTGGAAAGGATGATTTCAAATTGATTCATAAACTGTTTTCATGCAACGGTACAAGTAGTATTCTTTGTAGAAATTCCAAGGATTCTATCAAAAAACAAAAACTTTTTTTCTTATTGCAGTTGACATTTATCGTCCGTCAACTATTGGGTGGATACTTATTATTGATTTTTTATTTATTTATTGAAACATATCGTTGATGTTCGTGAATCCGCGTTGTGATCGACGAAGATGATCTTGATGAGTAGTCTTACATTGTTTGGATATAAAATGGGGGATCAATGGATAACAATATGACAAACCGGCCTCTTCTTCATTGTTAATTACTAATTTTTAGTTGGATAAAAAATTTTCACATCTAGTAGGTGTACCAGGCAACAAATGGTTGATTTAATAACTTTTTGAAATATGGTATTGTTTAATATTGGGATTCAAGTTTTTTAGTTAACGGATTAGGCCACGGCGAAGTTGTCTGCCAACGGGAGAGGTTGTTGGTGGGTCTTATATATCAGTGTATATAGCAAGCATTTGTTTAGGAAAAACAAACACGTCACTTTGTTCTTTTACAAATTTTCAGAAAAAAAATTTATTTTATGTACAATTCTTAATAAGTTTTTCTATCTATCTCTCAAAATTTAAAACCAAACAAAGTATGATACAAAATCAGTTTGCTAATTAACTTATGTATTGATAATTTACATACCGGTTTACCAACCTTTTTTTTTTTTTGTCTTCTAGTTTTTGACTGTTTGATTGTGTGAATATCCTTTTTCACTAAGTTGTTTGTGTGTTTTTGACTTTTTTTTCTACTTTTAACTTCAAAAGACACATCTTCTTAGTTTGGATTCCCAATATGCCTAAAAACATTACTTAGAGGTCTTTAATTGAAAAGTAAAGTCAACTATGAATGCAAGAAACTAACAAGGTAACGACAGATTTAGGGACTGATAAAAGAATGTTAATACTTAAAGTGACATGAAGCTATAACCTAGTACATCCGAGGGCCAAGGCTAAAACTACCCTATTTTATTTTATTTTATTTATAAAAAAACTTACATCCCAGGCTCTTTACAGAGAAATATTTGGAATATTTCAGTTTGTTTGCAGGGTACCAATTAAGGAGGCACATGCGTAATACTCTTCTGCACCTTTTATGAAATTACTCGAAACATTGAATTACAATTCAACCCAAACTTGAACTACAAAGGTGGTAACCGAGATGGCCAAAGGAGCATGAGTGAAAACTCCCTCCTCACACATGGTTTTTGAACCAAATACTGTGTTAGAGGGCCTTTGATCCCACTCACATGCACGGGGCCTGATGAAGGTTTGTCCTCCTCTGGTCAGTGGTTAATTTGAAATAAATTTCTACAGTGACGACTTTAATTGGGATAGGGAAACACAAACACACACCTGACACATTTAATAGCGAGTGAGAATCCCGTTGCTCACTCACATACAGAGAAGCTACGCTAATCGCCACTTTCTATCCTTTTTCTAAGTGAAAAAACAAACAGACAAACCCAAACTCGACGTTATTAAGGAAGGAAGGAGGGAGGGTGTGCATAATTTATTTATTTAATACTGTATGTTATCGGAAAGTTTTTCGGGTAAGTTGACTTTTCTTCGTCGCACTGCATGTGCATGCCATGATATTTTCAGTTTGCAAGCTCCACTTTCAAATGTATCAGTTGACCTCATATACTTTAGGTCTCCCTCAAATTGGAGGGATTTTTCAGTGTCGAACGGGTATATCTCACATGGTACCCGTTCGACGCATCTCAGCCGTCCGATACACTTTTGGGTGGTTCGGATTGAAACTCTCTCTCTTCTCTCACTTTTTTCTCTCTTCAAATCTGAGCTGTTGAGACATGCAATGGACGGCTCGGATGTACGAACGGAAACCACGTGGTACCTGCTCGGCACTGAAAAATTCCATTCATTTAATAAAGGCCATCACGTTTATTCTTTTTGTCATTCAATTGGAATGGCTGATGGACGAAAGGGCGCATGCATTCACACTTCGAGAATAAATTATTTACACCGCCGGTGTAAATATTTATTTCCTCCAAATCAATTACATTCCAACACGTGTCAAAACAGTGATCCCAATTAATAAAACATGACGACATGGTGCAATGCAATTGATTTGGAGGAAACAAATGTTTACACCGGCGGTGTAAAGAATTTATTCTCTCACACTTCAGCTATAAAAACGTCGGTACGAAATACTAAATTAAATTAATATACTCCAAAGAGTGTGAAGTGAAATTTTCTTATGAGTTTAAAGGAATCATGCAAAGTGTTATTTACCTTTGATCTTTTGGTGGGGAAAATTTGGTTAATGGTGGAGCCACGGAAGACCATTTTTTTCCCCCGACGAAAGAGAGAAGTTATATTGATCTATATTAGTCTAACGACGCTTACAGAAATAAATAAATTCATTATATATACTTTGAACAAAATCAAACTCATCGTGTCTAATTAATACAAAACGAGAGTATTATTGGTGACCGGTGTCTTTCACACAAAACCGTTGAATGGGGGGCCGGCGGAGGACAGGTGTTGAAATTTGGTAATGAAAAGGTAATAAAGGCACCCACACGGTTCACGTGCTCGTTGGACTGGGAGTTGGGAGCCTAACTGCCGCGGGGACCACCACGGATGCTCGTACAAGTGGAGTTTATGAGAATTCGTTTAGGTCTTATCGTTCAAACAACTCGGCTTGGTTTTTGTTTCTTTGAAAACGGTATGGGCCGTGGGTTCTCCTCAGGGCCCATAGAGCGGTGGCCCAGTTTCACTTTATCGGATTTCATTTGGGCCCTGTTTCTGATCTCCTTTTCCCCCCGGTTTCCTGTATCTATATTTCTTCTTTTCTCTTTCTCTAACTTCCATGTATCTTATTTGTTTGCTTACAAGAAAAAGTCAAGTAACCGTCCTCATCTACTGTGTGTGTTCAATTCCATGAAAAGTGAAAAACGGCGTGTGTTAGGGGAGGAAGCTATTTGTTGCTCGATCGTAAATATTGGATATATATTATCGCAATAACTTAATCAGGTAGTGTAATATTGGAAAGCACATTTAGTCGAATAATGCTAGGCGGTCAAGGAGTTTGATTATTGCTAAGGGTGTTAATGTTGCTCGCTCCATGAAACTCGGAATGAATGACGTCACGAGGCTCCTATTACCAATTAGAGTACTCATACATACACGATGATCAATATTCAACGTATTGCATGCGAATTTAATTATAATTCTTGCACTCTTTGAATTACTTTAGTTAGGGGCCGGATAATATAACTACATATATATATAAGCTAGCTTTAGATGTATAAGCTTACTTGGGTACTTGACTAAGTTCATCTAGATATATTAAAGTTCAATTAATTCTTATTCAGTACTAACCCGTCCTCCTTTATCGATCTATGATGACATCTAACATATTAAAGTTCAATTCTCAGGGCCGGGAAGTGGGTGTCCAACAAGAACATACATGATTGGCAGCCATGCACCCAATAAACCTAAAATAGTATTCACGTGCAAAAGGTGCTGGCTTGACTCAAAGAGTATATATACAGTATATATTTAGACTGGGATGCATTTGAATCTGGACTTGAAATAAAGCTATCAATGTCGAAACAACTTATTCCAACACACGTTAATTATGTGCTTGTAGAGGTAGCTATATAGTGGAGTACATTTGAATTTGGACTTAATTTTGAGCTCTCAAATAGCATTGCATGTTGCGCATGTTTAATACTTCCTCCGTCCCTAAATAAGTGTTCGGCACGTAAAACTAGGCCTTACAAAATATGCATGTTTTTCATTAAAAAATTTAATTTTTTTTCCACAATCTAATAGAACTCATTGCTATCTATTGATCTGTGAATTTTTTTTGATTTTTTTAACGAAACAATTGCATCTTTTAAAAGCTTAGATTTGTGTGTCAGACACTTATTTAGGGACGGAGGGAGTATGTACTTACCTTGGTTCTACCAAAAAGCAAGCAATCATATCGTTCAGTAGTGCAGCATACATTTTTTGGAGCAAATAATTATAGGAACAAGAACATATGCCATAAAAGTTAACTAACTAGAAAATATTGTTGTCATGTTATTAAACTTGTTAAGTACAAAAATTAACTTTCCTTATATATATGGATTAAGCATTACATGTTAATTTTCATGTTATTAAACTGGTAAGTATAACAGTTTTAACTTTCCTCCTATGGTTTTTTCATTGCGTGTTTTTGAACAGTTACCAAACACGTAAGAAGCTCAGGCACTGCTTTAAAATCAGAAACATGCATAGTGATTTTCCCTTTGGATCGAGTTCGTCTCAGATTTTGGTTACAGACTTATTTCTGTCTTAAATATTTTTTTTATTAGTCACATCAAACAAAAGGGTAAACTGCATCATGGAATTGAGTTAGGAATCGTGAGATGTTTTGCATTAGAAATAGGGACGGAGCCAGAAATTTCACCACGCAGAGGCGACCGTGCATGCAAGAAAAAAATATAAATAATTCAAAATAACATAAATACATAAATCGGTTTAACTAATGGGATCGATGTTGATGTATGTGTCTTATTTTTCTTTATTGTTCATCTTCTTCTTTTTCATTTATTACAACTGGACGAATCTGGTACATGTGTTTTCATTTTTACTAGTCAAAAAATAAAGAATTAGGAGAAGTCTAGAACAACAATTGGGGAAAGACATACCTACAATTTAAATTTCACCAAAATTACTTAAGGTTTTCAAAATCTCTTCTCCTCTGACTCTATTTTCTCGAAATTGCCGTTGAAGTCTTAATAATTGGAGATGTTTGTGCCGCGAGAGAGTGAAGTCTTAATAATTGGGGATGTTTGTGCCGAGAGAGAGAGAGAGAGAGGGGGGGGGGGGGTTGGTGTGCTATTGAGATTTTAGGACAAAAAGAAATAAAACTGTAAAATACTAAAATCATCTAACGAAATGTGGAAGTTTATTACTTGAATATTCACAATATTAACCCTATAGTTTTATTTTTTGTTATATTTTAGCCCTTAGCCTTTAGTAATTAATGTTGGTATCCTCGTAGTTCAAATGTTACAATTATTTTATTTTTTTCAAAATTCTACACAGGAGCAGGCCTATATACTTTCATAGGATTTTTTTTTTACATATAATAGTAGTATTTCATTTTCTTCTTGCAGGCGCGTCAGCTCCTACTGGCCCCTTCCTGGCTCCATCCCTGATTAGAAATGTATTGGCGCATGTCGTGCACCTGATTGAGCTTTAACTTATGGGCCCTCCAATATGCGTGGTGAGAAGAGAGAATAATGTGCAGTGCAGCCAATGAAGTGATAATCTTAAGGCCCCGTTCCAGAAACCTTCTTAAAAAATAAGCAGCTTATTTCATATTTTTAAACTCAAAAATAATGTAAATAAAAAATAATTTTTTAAATTTTTTACACCGTATTAAAGATCTTGATGAGATATATTAAACAAGATCCATATTGGTAGGAAAATTATTTGTGTAAACACATTATTTTTGAGCTTGAAATTACCTTCTTAAAAAATAAGTGCTTATTTTATGTTTCGGAACGGAGCCTAAGTTTGCTTCGACCCATATCTGATATCTCTCAATGGAAAATTTCCGTTTGACCGGGAAAAAAAAAAAAAAAAATCTCTCAACGGCTGCAAACATTTTACGACATCGATCGTCCCACTAACCCATTTCCTGTCTTCGCCTTTAGAGAGTTGGCCCGCTAGTTTTATTTTCTGGGTGTGGTCTGGCCCACTACACTGGAGAAGCAGCTTTTTAAGGCCCACCAAATAGACTATTCCTTTTACAATAACACAGTTGTTCATTGCTGGGTTTGCTGTTCCTGCATACATCAAAGGTAGATGATATATCCTTTCAAAAAAAGGTAGATGATATATACTCCATATCTTATGAGAATATACCATAAAAGGCAACTGCTTGTACACCTCGATCGTTAATAAGATGGATATAAGGGTCATCATTTAGCCCGAGCCCGCGACCCGGCCCGAGCCCGCCCGGCTTTTACCCGGCCCGAGCCCGTAAAACGGGCGGGCTAGCCCGGCCCGTAGTTTGTAATGGGCGGGCTCGGGCCTATGAATTTTTACTCGGCCCGCCCGTAGGCCGGCCCCGTGAGCCCGCCCGGTAGCCCGCCCGTGGTACCAGCCCAAAAGCCCGCCAACGGGCCCGCCTATTAGCCCAAAATCCCACAAAATCCTTTTTTTTTCCCTTGATTTAATTTTACCCAAGGAAATTTAAGCCCGCCCGTTGGCCCGCCCGGCTTTTGGCCCGCCGGCCCACCAATTGGGCTAGCCCGTGGGCTGGGCTTGGGCTTCAATTTATGGTAGGTAGCCCGGCCCGCCAAAAAGAAAAAGCCCGGTTGGCCCGGCCCGTGGGCGGGCTTGGGCAGCGACTTGGCGGGCTGGGCCGGCCCGGCCAGATGATGACCCTTAGATGGATATAGTAACTCCTAATTAATCACTACAATTAATGATCTTAAACAAAGAGCCGGCAAAGCCTTCGGCTCTTGTCTCGCTACAAACTTTCAAGATAATCACAAAAATTATAGTGCTCATTGTGAATTTACAAACTCTCATTACTTTAGTAGTAGTACCACAATCGTATGTAACTATCAATCACTACATAGGTAATTATGATAACGGTGAGTGTGCCATAAACTTCTCTTATCTTGCCTAGCTACCACAAACATGCAAAAGATCGAGCAACCACACGCCAAAATTGCTGGTTGTTACATGCTCACATGCATCCAAGAGTAGGCATTTCCATCCACACATAGGGTGGTTAGCTATAGCTAGCTAGCTTTGACAGGACCATATATTACATGAATGATGGGTTTGTTTTCAGCTTCCAAAATATCTAACAGGACATAATTAAAGGCATGCCTTATTCTAGTTTTTCTTCTAGCTGTCCCCTTATCGCTTTGATTAGGATATCTTTTCCTACCACTCACTTATAGAGGTGGTTAGGTGGGAACAGTACTGAATATTGTATAGTATCCTATCCTAAAATGACTAAATGCATGAGAAGGCTTTTATTTTTTATGGGAAAATTAATGAGACAATTAGAAGCCTTCCTCCATTTTTGGAAAACAAAAAGACCTCCAAAGGCCAAGAGAAGCCCAATTGCATGCGTAGGAAGAAGGTTAATGATCACCTACATTAGTACAGGGGCGGACCTAGAATTTTACGCCACTGGGGTCAAGTCTTATATCAGAATTGCTATGGACACCAACGATGAACATACTGGCACGCTAGTCTCACTCCAGGTTCCGTACGGATAATCTGAGCCGAACATGAATGAAAAATTAGAAGATTGAATTGAGCACCTACATATATCCAACTAAGCTGATTTATCAAGGGCCCACTCGATTTTTTTTGAAATTATTGAACAGCTCAGATTATCTGAGCGGGACCCGAAGTTAGACCTGTATGCTGCTGTGCACTGTCGGTGTCTTTATATTTCGGTCTTATATGTAGGAATTGGTTTCATGAGCTCTAATGGCATGACTATTAATTTGTTTACTTATATTTTAAAATTCTTGCAATATGGAGTAATTTCTATGTTTATTTTATCGTTCTAAATTATTTATTGTGAAATATGTTTAGGGTGTCATTCGAAAAAATTCACTTTGGGCTCTCGAAAAGCTTGTGAAACTTGAAGAAAATCTACTTTGACTTAGGTTTTGCCCTTGATTAATTCAAGTTTAGAGCTTTCAAATTGGAGCCCCTTAATTCAGGTTTTACCCTTGCTTTGCGTTCCTAAAATGAATGAGAGAGAGAGCGGGGGGGGGGGGGGGGGGGGGGGGGGGGGGGCGGCTGGTGGTGTGGGGTGGTGTTAACTTGTAAGGATTTTTTGAGGGCAAGTATTTTTGAGGTACTTGGACAAAGTATAACATCTATTGCAAATTTACCAATATAGCCCAAAACTGTATAGCTTTCCTGAGGTAATTTCAAACTCAGTGGGGTCACCTGACCCTACTTGCCATTACTTGCGTCCGCCCTTGCATAGGTACCCCACAAGATTAGAAAAATACAAAAGGAATCGAGACACAAACAAAACCAATGAAAGCATGTTGTTTCTAGTAATGGTGAACAATTCCATGTTCATGTGGTTGAAATCCTCTTATATGCATCATCAGAAGGGACGCGGGGGGCTGCTGTCTCCGAGGGGACAACAGCTCCCCTCCCTCCCATCAGAAGGGGAAAAAAAAGCTGCTGGTAATAAAATGCGAGAGAAAAACATTTCTCATCAACTATTTAGTTTCCCTCCTAGTCTTTTACGTAGCAAAAGTAGGAAGCAAACTAAGGGATGAAATCAGGATTTCATATAAAGGGGGGCCACAATTTGAACAACTCTTGTCAATTTAAAAAAACAAGAACAACTCTTTATTAAGACATATTTTGTGTACCAAATCGGTGGAGAGCCAAGATGCATGTGAAGGTTTAAAAGTAAATCACCAAAAACACAAGATAATTATGGGGTTTCTCGAAATAGCTAGGGGGTGACCTTGTCCCTCAAAAGTATAAGCCAACCCATAGTTCCGTCTTTGAGCAAACTTAAATGCCATTTTTTTCTACGACTTTAAAAGAATCCCCATCCCAATTAGGCTTTTGTGTGTGTGTGTGTGTGTGTGTGTGTGTATATATATATATATATATATATATATTTTTTTTTTTCGAATGGTTATTTACTCCATTTTAAAGCAGGATTTCAAATTTTTAGCATTTGACAAGTAGAGTGATGGGTTTGAATCAGATGGAGATGGTGTAATATCAATTTCCATTATATAAGGGGTAATGTGGGGCTTATGGTTGAGGAAATATTGTGAGAAAAAAAAATCCTACCAAAAAGGCCATTAGAAACACAAAAGGTCACCAAAATCTCGTGTGGCCGTCCCCGTGTGAACCCCCCCAACCCGACGTTACGGGACCAAAACTTTATGCGTTGAGCTCTGACAAGGAGTTCACTTAAGGGGCAGTGCAGTAATCTCATCGCAAATACAAAATCGGATGAGAAGTGTACTGAACGCGCTTTCTTTTTTGTTTTTTGTTTTTAAATGAGAGGTTAGGTGTAGTGATAAGTGGAATACTACCGTTTGTACATGATGCTTACTGATGTGTCACTACAAGGTTTCTGTTTTGTATGATTTTTATTAATAATATAGAAACTTTTCTTTGTTGATTAAAAAAAAATAGTAGCATGCACGAAGAAAAGAAGGAAAAAAGCACTACTCCACATTGGAATTGGATAGACATCCTTATTAAGGAGGAACTGTAGTGAATAGTTGTTGCAATTTAGCGTGTGATTAAACCAGTTTTTCCAAAACTAAAGATTTTATATTATCAAAAACACGAAGCAAAATGGGATCCTCCCAAAACATATTTGATGATTCAAGCTATTTATTTATAAAAATAAATGTGTTCATCATTTATGAAAAAATGCAAGTTGATCGGTTACTGATACAAGGCTATTTTTGAACCGGATACTGATATAAGGCTTGATTGAACTACATTAAATTAGGTCCAATTAGTGAACAAGAAAAATCGTCTTTCTATTTCTCTTGTAACAAGTATATTTCATTCAAAATGGATACTGATTTTTGTTCTCTACCTATTGTTTTCTCAAAAGTGACGAATATATTGAGGCTTATAAAAATGAATGATTTGAATCGTTTAAGCGAGGCAATCCGTTTTATTTTACTTCACGCGTAAGAATCCACAAACCACAAAAGTTGCACAAAAACAAATTACGTACGTAGATGTTTAAAAAGGTAAAAATTAAACAAACACACTGTTGTTTATTCAAATTAATCATTGTTGCCATGTATTTGTAAATGTGCATGTCACGCGCCTATATAGTTTGTGAACTCGAGTGGTCAGTTCGATCGTGGTGGGGGTTGACAAGCACGTCCAAAGCGAAGGTCATTAGGTCAATACAGTAATTTCACTATTGATGCCGAAAACGTCACCTTCAAACATGCAAACAGCAGTATTTAAGTTGCACATGGCCGAGGTGGTTAGCCTCCACTACTTATGGAGCAGCCACCACCACCAGTACCACCACTATGCAACAACAACATTGAAGATCACGACCTAACGACGACGTCGTCGGAAGCCACCGGAGACCTCAACTGTCAGAAAACCGCCACCTGCTGCACAAGACACCCGGTGTACCGAGGCGTGCGTAAGCGGCGGTGGGGAAAATGGGTGTCCGAAATCCGAGAGCCCCGGAAGAAGTCTCGGATATGGCTAGGGTCGTTTACGGCACCTGAAATGGCGGCGCGTGCATACGACGTTGCAGCGTATTGTCTCAAAGGACGGAAAGCCCTACTTAACTTTCCGGATGAGATAGAGATGTTGCCAAGGCCCTCTAGCTGTGCTGCTAGAGATATTCAGGCGGCGGCGGGATTGGCGGCCAAGGCAGCTGTGGTGGCGGAAAAGAAGAAGAAGAAGGGGTCGATGTCGTCGGAGAGTGATCAGTACGATGATGACTTTTGGGGTGAAATAGAGTTGCCGGAGCTGATGGAGGGTTGTAAGGAGGGTTGGACGTCGCGGGAAAGTGATTATTGGTCTCCGGATGAAGTTGTGTTGTGTGGCCAGGACCAGGATTTTAGTAGTTGTGTAGAAAATAATATTGATGATATGTGTGGGCCTGGGGTGTAGATCCATCGATCGAGTTTAAGTTAATTTGGTGTGAGGTTGGTTAAATTGGAATTTGGTCCCTCGTGATCAAGCTCTGCACTAGTACTTGTACACTTGTACTTGGTTGGTGCATGGTACCGTCGAGCATTGCTTGCTATATCAAGTCGGAGGCCGGTGTAAAAAAAAGAGAAAATAAAAGAGAGATCGAGAGAGAGTTATTACTGGACTGGATACTGGAGTACTGTGTTAATTAATGCTAGTAGTGATTATGTAAAGAAATCCATGCATACTGCTTGTATATATTTTTTAAGGTGAAAAATTTCAATTACTGGTATATATTTGTTTTATTCTCTGTAAATATTAGTATATTTATCCATTCAGTTAAGTTGTCAATGGCTCAAGCGCAGACTCATTGTAAATTTAACCATTCCAACCAGTTGTCTAAAATACGTACGTATTTGTCTGGTATTTATATACATATTCATTACTACGGACGTGTTATACCGTATGTGTAAGACATAGGGATAATGTAAAAACAAATTAAGCACAACGATTTTGAAAATGACACACTACCTACCTACTTTAATTTCAAGAATTGATGGAACCACCAATATGGAAATGTACATGAATCATCTTTAATTCTATGGCTTTCTAATTAAACCATTTTTCATTCATTAGAAGAAAAGCAAGTGGGGTTGATTTGATTAACATTTGAATTAATTTTGATTTTGATCAAATTTCCTTTGTACTTGCTAAATAGATTTCTCCTGCCACATAATTAAATTTGCAAGTACAGAATCATGATTAGCATCGTTTCATTGAAAGCTCGATAGTACAGTACAATAGAGAGTTGTATACTGCGATGGAGAAGTTTGAAAGTGAGAGTGATGTGCCTAATTAACTTCCAAAAAGGCCAAGGTTTGGGAGATTAATTTGAAAACAACATCCCATCACAAGATTATGACAAGAAAGACGTCTTAGGCCAGCATCAACCTTTGCCAAATCTGACATTGCACAGTGTCACGGGTTACCCAACTGCACCACGTGAAGATTCAAACATGCATCTTGCCGGAATGTTACATGTCCCAAGCCGCCATGCCTAGCGGCCAAGTCAAAGCTTGTTAACTATTTGAGAATTAAGCCAACTTGTAATTTGTGCACTTATTATCATTTCATCTACGGTCCAAATGATTAGAATCAAAGGCATTGTAATATATTGCAATAGTTTTTTTATTTTTTATTTTTTATCGGCAATAAATAGTTGGATCCTAGCTTATTTATTTTTGGTCTATTTTCTACTATGTATTTTTCCAAGTAAGGGTTAGTCTTATTATACTTTGAGTTCTTGTATTTCCATTATGATCCTTCAAGCATACCCCATGTCCCTTCTTGTCCTATGGAGAAAGCTCAATTTGCTATATTACTGGACGGATAGTAACCACGTGTTGGAGCTCCTCTCGATCCCATCAATCTGTGCGTGTAAATAGTATCATTGTTTTTATTTTGTTTGCTGTTTCGTCTATATTGTAATGCTAATTGCTCATCAATGAAATACTTTTTCCTTTGGACTACTTTGCCGTCGTTCATTTTGTTAGTTATATTGTTGCTTACTTCTTGTTGGTTTGACAAACAGTTTTTGGCTACTTGCTTTGGAGTTGTTTTGGAGCTTGGCATGCCTACAAGGGTGTCTTGGTAGGAAGCACACATATCTTGAGCATAATCTTGCCTCAAGTGCCACCCGCGACGGTTGACACACTGAAACGTTAAAATTTGGCAGGACCATTCAACTCCAATCCAGCTACCTAAAGCAACTTCAAATCCTTACTTAAATTTGACTGCTACCCTTTGCTGTACAAAATGACAGCCTCCTGTCCCCTTGGCAAATTTTAAAATTATGACCCATCGGGCATAGAATTTTGGCCGTTGGCTCCCTTTTTGAAATGTAGGCAACAATTTATTTGCCTATAAATATCAACTTCAAAAATTTATTTTCTTCGCAACGTCGACTCTCAATATATACTCACAATCTCCTCTTTTTCTTTTCCCCAACTTAACAACCTCAATTTTCTGGTGAGGTATCACAAATTCAAAGTGGTGAAATCCCAAATAATGAGAGCACACTACTAGTGCTCGAGGCGCCGGCTTCAATTTTGTAGAACTATCTTCTCATAAGTGCATGACTTTAACACTAGTCCACCATGGAGACGTTAAATCTCTTTGGGAAGCAAAAATTTATAGTAGTACAATGAAGGAACAAACGGTGAGATTAACCACCCCATAAAGCATGAAGCCAGCGTACAGAAAGCACAAGCATGACAGAGGATCCGGATCCGTTGCATAATGGTCACGAAGATAACTGAAATCCCTATTAGTGGATAAGTAACTTTGATTGTGTTGAATTTAATTCCACGTCAACGCCAACGCCCTCACAAGTTTTTGTTAGAACTTTGGTTCACAAATATCATTTTATAACAAGAATCATTGGACTACATGATTGCAAAGACACAAATAAGAAAAACATGAGAGTACGAAAATAGTGAAAGTAGGAAAGATGTTGCCTGTGAGATTGAGAGTCGTGTAGTCACTGTCTTAAGGCTAATATTCCTCCCCTCGTGAAGGTTCCACCGGAGTGTACTAGCCCCAAGATTAAACCCAAGCGCTCACAAGCATTCCTCATCCGATGTTCACGACCACCGAGAGGTTTGAACGAGTCACGAACCGAGTTGCCCAATCAACATAGAAAATATAGAAAATAGAATGTGAACTTTCACACAAACATATTTGTATCTCTCTTTTTGTACATCTCTAAGAACATGAGTTTTTGTCTTTTCTATTTTTTTCTCTTAATTCCCTTATATGAGATACACATATATATAGGAGTAATAACCATTAATATAGAGATAATGATAGAGCATAAATACTCTTTATTTTGTAATCAATATTTCAATACTACATTAATATTGTAACGGTAAAACACTAAAGGTGAGGAGTTAATACTAATATTTATTTTATTAAAAATATTCCAACAATCCCCCACTTTTAATAAAATAAATATTATATAGTTTGACTTTTAAAATCACATGACTTTGAAAATACATACTAAACACAAAATTGGGCAACTATATACTGTGCAATAGGTGAAGGTGTCTTCCGGACTTGAACCTCACTTAGTGTTAATAGTTTACCTCTGAAGGATCATAGTGAACTATGTCTTGAACTAGACCCTTTGAGTCAGAGTTCAACATATCACACACACAGTACCGGTATTGGACTTTCATTCGCGGGTTAGTGCTATTAATGGCCATGCACTCGATCTTGATTCTCATGGGAATTTCTATAGGCTAGCCCAAGCCCCATAGTCGCGGCCTCACGACAACTCCCACTTAGGTGAATCCTCCAAGGGTACAGTGACGGAATGTACCTTGCGAAAGAATCCTCGCCTTGGATTCATTAAGAGTTAAAACTCATCCTCAACCTCTCACTTCTTTAGCACTGTGCCTTAGGAATGAGCAAGAGAACAACTCTATATGGTGTCTCATACTTTTTTTAGTGCTGATATCAAGTCACGCAATATGGATTGTTTTTACCCATTGAATCTCCTTCATGGGATCTCCAGTCACAGAGATTGGGTTACCTCCCTAGGTGACTTCCTATAGGCTTTGCTCATTCCCCTCGACAATTTTTAGGATCTAGCCTCGTGCTAGTCCAGAGGCAACAACTCCTCTTGGGAGTTCAATAAATGCCTCAATTTTTATTTTACTTTGCATGCATGCTTTGGCTTCTCAAGCCTTTATTCTCCTTATAATGGTGCAAATTTCAAACTTCGTCTTGTTGGCTTACAAAACGCACCTGTATAAATTTCAAACACAACTCGCCAACACAAAAATTAGTATTATGAATTTCTCAGTAAGAAATATCCAACCAATATTCACAAAAATTAGAAACCCCACATGCATTATCTATTTTCCTTAAAAGGAATAAAGCAAGGGCAAGTTGATATGAGCAATCAAACTGGTTGCTAATCTTATAAACAAAATTCACAGTCTATCAAAATTAATATGCCCCCACAAAACACTAGCAATATACTTATAATTTTAATACCCATGTAGCATGCATATTAAAGAGAGTATTGCGTACCTTTAAAGAATTTGGTCAATACACCTCCAATAAAACTCTCATAGGAGTTGTATCCTATGCAACTGGAAATTTCTTATTTCACAAATGAAATTGGATTAACTAACCACTTATTTTATTACAAAAATATGCATCATCAACAAAAGGATTTTGACGCACGTTACTCAGAGTACTCCTCCATAGATGGTGAGTAAAACTCAACTTAATCGAAAGAGATATGACTCTTCTTGATGTTATAAATCTTGAAAATGCATGTTCCCAAATCATTACATAAATATTGTCCAAGGAAAACCTTTTTTAAAGCCTCAAAACTAAAACATTTGAAACCTTTTAAGTGATAAAAACCCTTGATCAATTCTCCACCTAGGACATTAAAAACATTTTCAAAGATAAAAATCCCTTTATTCCCTTTATTTCTTCCCCCCCTTTTTTTTTCCCCTCAAATGCCCAAACATTGTTGAGAGCTTTATAACATTACACAAATTCACCAAGAATACAGAACCCATTTTTATTTATAAATAACCCCCACATTTCCATTCATAGGTATGCAACTAGCTTTTGTTAAAGGGAAAACTTGAATACTGAAATATTATTTCGAGAACGTATACAATGGTTTTAAGAATCAATAAATTCATATAATAAGTTTTGAAACTTACACAAAATAATTAAGTTTGACCATCCCCCACAAGTTTCAAAACTCCAATGAACCAATGAGACTCATACTAGTAAATATGATAGAAAATACACTGCCTTATTAAAAAGCAATTTAAACATATGCTCACAAACGGTCACAAAATAATACGAGCATTTATAACCATGGTTTAAAATCTCATTATTGAGGTAGCAACCAAAATCATTATTGAGGTAGCAACCAAAATCAATCATCTATTAACAAAGCTTAATCCTGATAGCCATGGTTGTAATTTATTTTGCCTTTCTACAAAACAATATTTGAAAACTAGTCACCTATTCCAAAACAAAAACCTTTTGAAAAACCAAGTTTACAAATATCTACCCAAACAAAACACATTACTCATGGCAACAAAAGGGTCATGAAATATGACAATAGACTTGATAACGAAAAAATTGAACATGACATTTATTTTTTCCGTAAAGAGATCATCTATAGACATAAATCTTTTCCACCGAATTGGAAAACCAAATCCAGCACAAGACTTGGAAAAATAACCGCGTACATATGCTTATTACAATGTGGATTTCAAACAACCATACACAAAGCAATAGTTTTAACCCATTGATGGCGATTGAACACAAAAACCTTGGCCATACTTCTACAAGTAACCACCATAATAATTTCCCCCCATTGGGTTCTAACTGTGAAGACTATTGTTAGAAACTGGGCACTAAAGTGATAAAATCCCAAAGAATGCCACTTAAGTATTCACAACCCATATGCAAAATTGTTACGCTAACCTTTAACCGTGCAATTTACGTGATCTTTTAGAATAAAACCTTTTGTCTTCCTTATAAGAAGAGCCGAATTAAGTGGGCTTTTTTTTTTCCTTTCAAAGCCACTAACAGTTACTAGTACTCCCACAATGACACTTGTAAATCCCTTAAAAACAATGGTGACCATTAAGACAATTAAATAGGGCAGTTACTACACGGGAAAATGAATAGCCAATCATTTCTCCGTACAAAGCCAATCAAAATCTCATGGTGTATGCATAGATACTTGCAATATAAAGTACACAAAATCTTTTACTTACAACCATGATAACCCATGAGCTACAAAATAATCACACTCTAAATGATATCAAACAGTAATTTCACGGCTCCAACCTGTAAAATCAATCACCAAATACTTCCACCAACAAAAAATAAGTCCAAATCTAGATCTAAGGAATTGAACCTCTCTCTTTTTTTAATAAAACAAAATACACAAGCTATTTTTTTTTTCTCCTTTTTTCCAAGAAAATCCAATCACATAGCATTAATCATGCATTTTACGATCATCAATCTTATGTTTGTAACTGTCACAATATGCAATACTTATACGCCAATTATCACCGCATTCATTTATAATATATAAAAGAGTTCTTGTCAGTTACTCTTATGTATATATGTTGATATTGAAGGTGTCAAAATTTATTAACAAAATCACACTTAGACATTTCAGGTGAAACGTTTTCCTCTCCTATTAAGTATGAACCAACTTCAATCATGCACTACATACACAAATTATATTGCAATCCCAAAATAAATGCTGTAACTATAACCAATGTGTTTGAACAAAGACAAGAAACTTGTCAAATTTTCTAGGGTTTTAGCAACACTTCTAAATAAATCTGTCTACTGGAAAAGTAGAACCAATGTTTCTTCTTCCACGGAAATCAAGTGGAATCCAAAACTATTCCGAGGTTTTTTTTTTCTCGAAACATTATTAGGCCACCTTTTATTTACTCTCAAACTTTGTTTAAAAAGTTGGTATTGTACTAGAGAAGACAAAATCCTCCGTTCTTTTTTAAATGTGAAAATCCAACTTTCCCACTAGAACTATCTGATTATACTAGTAATAACAAAGTAGCGTTCTCAATATAACTTTGTGAAGAAGATACTGTTAACAATATACAAACTGAGCTTATTAACCGTTTAGTTTCCAACAAAGCTTTTTTCCATCCAAGGAAAGGAAAAACAAATATCTCTGTTTTATTTTCCTTTTGTTCCACCCTTAGGATATCGATGAAATAGTATAATGCAAAAATGAAACCAACCAAACTCTTGTATTAATAAGTTGTCATTTTTTTTTTTCACACTAAATGGATCACCACAGTATATGCAACAATGAGATAATGCCATTAGCAAATATCATGTGAATGTGAATCACCTTTGCTCACATGCAAAAATTGATTAGAATGTATGAATGTCTCATAAATGTACCATAAAGCACATGTCAAGAATTGTCAAAAAGTAACTGTCCAAACAATGAGTTGTAGTAGTGCAATAACTGTAAATCATGTTCTAAACAAAACGGAAGTCATTATAACTATTCAAGAGCCTAGACCTTAACTTTCACTGTAGTAACCGAAACTTAAGTGAGTTGATTATCATCTCGGTGCCTATAGCTATTAATCACAAATTTACTACTCCCAATAAATAAAGAGAGGCACCGAATTCTAGTGGCTTAGAATATTTGGTCATGAATTGAGGTTAATAATAACAATGGATTCATATCTTTAATGGCTACACAATGGACATGTGTATTATAAGATTCCACCACCGTGTCCTTAAAGTAAAATTTTGCAAGAACAACCATTTGATCGAGCTTTTAAGCAAATAGATATAACAATAGATACAATATTTCATTTGGCTATTTGGTTAAGGACGTTAAGCTCAATAGATACACAATATCAATTTCCTAATTCATCGAGGGTAAATATAATATTAGCCTTAAATTGTTAGAACTTTGGTTCACAAATATCATTTTATAACAAGAATCATTGGACTACATGATTGCAAAGACACAAATAAGAAAAACATGAGAGTACGAAAATAGTGAAAGTAGGAAAGATGTTGCCTGTGAGATTGAGAGTCGTGTAGTCACTGTCTTAAGGCTAATATTCCTCCCCTCGTGAAGGTTCCACCGGAGTGTACTAGCCCCAAGATTAAACCCAAGCGCTCACAAGCATTCCTCATCCGATGTTCACGACCACCGAGAGGTTTGAACGAGTCACGAACCGAGTTGCCCAATCAACATAGAAAATATAGAAAATAGAATGTGAACTTTCACACAAACATATTTGTATCTCTCTTTTTGTACATCTCTAAGAACATGAGTTTTTGTCTTTTCTATTTTTTTCTCTTAATTCCCTTATATGAGATACACATATATATAGGAGTAATAACCATTAATATAGAGATAATGATAGAGCATAAATACTCTTTATTTTGTAATCAATATTTCAATACTACATTAATATTGTAACGGTAAAACACTAAAGGTGAGGAGTTAATACTAATATTTATTTTATTAAAAATATTCCAACAGTTTTAAATTCCACGTACGCATAGGCCATATTCATGCATGCAGAATTTACCTCATCCTCTCTCTTTTTTGAAAGGAATATGGAATTCACTTTTTTTTTTTGTCAAAATTTAGGATAGATTTTATTGATCTCAGGAAAATAAAACCAATACATCAAGGTGGGCTCTTATCCTTACACGATGGATGAAAAAAGCCAAGTGCGGGGGGGGGGGGGGGGGGGGGGGGGGGGGGGGGGATGAAAAAAGCCAAGTGCGGGGGCATAGTATATTTCTGTTTGAAAAGCTATTTGAGCTAAAATGTAGTTTTGCTTTTTTGCATCTAATTATTTTAGGTATGTTGGTGCTGCACTTTTGAACTTCTTTTTAGATTCTAAGTTGGCTAATATGCTGTGAAGTGTGAGCCTCGTATTTGGTTAAGGTAGACAATTGAATTGAATATTTTATTGGCTGAACTATGTTACTCGTGATGGAATAGAGGTAATTCCCCGGGTCTTTTTTGATTTTCCCCGGAGATGTGGGTTCGACTCCCACTCGCGACCAAGTTTAGGGTTAAGATAGTTTGTGCTCCACCGATAAAGTTGATTTGAGAGCGAAAGCGAGAGGAGGTCGTTAGAAGGGAAAGATTGAAGCCAAAAACACGGGGTTTCCTGCATGATTCCACTTTCTTTTGATCTCCGTCTTCCGAGTTGAAAAGCAATTTAGGCCCTTGTTGGAGCAAATACCAAAAGAAAAGTCAAATATCATATTCCAAATTGAGAGAATGATGTCGGGATACGAGTAAGATTAGAAAGGTATATAAAGAGTTAGAAGTACTAATGAATAGAGCAATTCACTTTGATTCAAAAATTCAACATTCATTTTTATCACCATGCGCACTTCCCTTTCCCTCAAGAGTGAGCAAGACTATCTTGGTGAATCCCTTCACTCTCCAAAAAACGAGATAGATTCCACTTGACCTCCATCTGTTTTTTTTTCCTACTTGAAGCTATCTCACGATTTGGATTCAACTGATTGTCCCTGTATTTTTCTTTAAACTAACTCACCTATGGCAGTTTCTCCGTGGGACTGAATGAAGTACATAGAGTTGGGCCAGAATAGCCAAAGAACTAAGATAAAAAAACAAAACCAGAGTCTAGCCGAGCTTGTGCTGGTTGGAAGTAAGAAAAGGGATTCTAGAAAGCAAAGTGAAAGGAATGGCGGAACTACTGAGCAGAGGCAAAAATACGATAAGTGCCGAGTGAGGCACCGTCGATAAAGTACAAGGTCGAAGAGTGAAGCATCATTGGCTTGGTCAGCCTTTACCTGACCAACTACCTAATACTTGAAAAAGGCGATTAGGAAATAAAAGAGGCGTTACAAGCTGAGCAAGATAAAAATAAACAACTTTAGGATAGAATAATAGAAATGTAGAACCAAAGGATAAGACACTATAACCGTTATGAGAGGTATGTTTCAACCAATTCTTTAGTTCAGTTTCATGCTCTCGTCGTATAACAATGTAGTATAGATAAAGAAGGGTGGCAGGATGCCGTGGCAGAGTTTTCATATTAGAAGTGGTAAAAAAGAAAAGTGGTAGTCAGGGTAGGTTAAAAATATAGGTTTGATTTGGTGAGGCGAGTGAATCACCGAAGCGCGTGGAGCCTTAGAAGCTTGCCAGACACGTAGAGTCTAGTTACTCCGGAACGTGTCAGTCAAATTCAGTGTACGGAACTTGACTTCATAGCGAGAACTCGTCTCGTAAAGTCAATGCCAAATTCGAATCCAAATAAGGAATGCGCTCGACTCCAATCAGGCAGAGGAGAACGAAAGAAGGGTATTGCCATCCCCTACCAACAATAGAAATGTCTCAGATAACAAGGCGGGATTGAACTTGTACGTCGCCCTCCCTTTTCCAGTGAGTCGACTCCATAGAGAGATGGATATATAGCCATACCTTTGAAGTGCAGCCTCTCAATCCTGATCATTCCCTCGCCCTTTGCTTGAATCTAGTTTGTTTATTGCTTAAATCACTCTTTTTTAATGGAAAAGATGGGCTTTCGACAAGTCTGATCCTTTTGATTGAACTATTATGAGTGGAATCAGTCTTTAATGAAAAAGACGGGGTTTTGGTCTTGTTTCCGCTTCTCCGGTAATGGAATCGAATAAGGTTAGCTCTTGTTAGCCGGGCCAGCCTCCAAAGCCTAATTCTTGAAAGAATGGAATGGTATTCGCTAGCCTTTCAACCATCGACATATTTGTTCCCCGATCCTTCCACACCCGAGCAAACCAAGTCACGTTGCAGGGCCTGCTCTCGCATTTCTTGCATTAGAAAACTCCAGTTCGTGATCCTTGGAAGGATTTGATCTTCTCTTCCCGATTCCTATACCATACGCATCTATCCTCATCTAGAGCAATGTGGTGTCTACCTTCTTGAACTAAAGGACATATGCCAGTTTAAAGTCTAATTCCATATCCACCCCACAGACAATTATGAACCCCAAAGAGCAGGTTCGGGCTCATCTGGCTCAGCTTGTTATGGCAAGACAAGACAAGCAAAGCCATCTTTAGGGCTGGCGTTGAACTATTTCAGACCTTTAGCTCGACTCTAAAAAGCTCCATACGCTCAATAGCACGGTGTTTAAGGCAAAAAAAGAAAGAGGCACGCAGGCTCTTTCCTAACACAAAAACTCCAAACAAAACTCGAGATAATAAAAGCACGAAAAAAAGGATGAACAGAATGTCCAAAAAAAAGAAACTAGCCAAGCTTCTTCACAAACGAAGAAAGGGAGACTAGACAGAAATAAGGATCTTCGACTAGACGGATCTACTACAAGAGGTGAAAGCACTTCGTTGCTATTGGCTTTCATTCTCGATCTGCCAACAGTCAATCTAAAAGAGGCCTTGGTTCTTCATCCGTATTCAAATTTGCCTTGCTTGGTCAGGACTAAGTCACAAGTGACTAAAGAATTTGCCTTTAGCTCTGTGGCTCTAGCCGGCAAGCGACAAGGATAGAAAGGAGTTCCAAAATGGAGGGCGGTGGGCCCCCTTCAAAGAACTTTTTTCTTCCGCTACATTCCTATCATTCGTTCCTTCCTTCTTGCTGTAGGCTTTCGTACCAATTGATATGGATAGTTCGCAAATGCAACCTCTTGGGTTCCAAACCTCTTCTGATACCTTTTATTCTTCATAGTGATCTCCTCTACCCGCCGAACCACGGAACCATTACCTCTCTTTTTAGGGATTATGATCCGCAACTGGCACTCCATAAAGAATAGGCTTTTGGCTGAAAAGGATAAGAGCGTTGCCTCGGTATACAACCATTCCATATTCATTACTTCCTTGTATTACGTATTAGAAAAGGTAACCAGATCTCCTCACTTGAGTTCTTTGCATTGGGCTCGCTCGGTTCGTCTGTTCATTGGAGGAAAGCATTTATGGAGCTTCATGGATCAGCGCCCGCTGTCCTTTTGTCTCTGATCCCCAATATGAGTGATACCAAGGACTGGAGTGCCACAAATCAGCTGGTCATGTCATGGCTTCTCAATGCAATTGAGCCTACAATTAATTGATACCAGAATTCAAGGGAGCCATGCAGCCTGAAGAATTTCTCACCGAATTAAGAGATATGTTATAAGTATATCCCATCACAAGAAAATTTCCATTGGACTTACTACTCTTAATTAGTTTCTGTATGACAGAGCTAGCTAGGATGTAAAAAGGTAGACTAGCTACGTACGTACAACCCTTAACGAAATTTGAAATGTTTTTTTTGGGTGGTTACAACAATATCCACATCAAAGAGTCTGCATAGGGTGGCCAGCTCGATGATCAGTTGCTATTCTATTCTCTTGTTGGCGGTCTGGTTTTAATAGACCAACTTCAATTATTATCATTGGGGCGGGCTTATCCGGTTTGGGCCTTTGTTAATGGGTCCCTGAAGAAAGAAAGAAAGAAAACAACAAGAAGAAGAAGAATTGGACCTTGTCAACTCAAATCTGGATGGAGGCAATGGGGACTGGGCTGCATCCCCAAGTTGGCCCGGTAACATATATATACTCCAGTCTCCATTATCTCTACTCTAATCTCTAAGAGCTAAAAATAAAAAAAAAAGGGAAACGGTTTTCATACTGCCCTTTTATTTTATTGGTACTCATTCACGTGAAAGTATCAAAATGTCTTTTATATTCAAAAAGTTACTCAAGAGGTAAGGATAATTTAATAATTTCACATAAACAAAAAGATAGAAAAAAGAATGTCAATTGATGAAAAGAGAGTGAAAATCGCGAAATAAACATCTACAAGCATTCGTTGTATGCGTGTCCAAAGGGGCTAAAGTAACAATGGAGTATTAAACCTCTTCTGACATGACTGTCTCACCTCGACCAGGAGAGGTCTCTAGCAGCCAGAAGATTTCAGGACCAAAGAAGACGATTTGGTTTCCCTAGCTCGGGCTTCAACATACTAGTATTTGCAGAGTGTATGTAACCTTTTTGAGAAAATTTTATTCACGGAGGAGCCGTACCACTGTTCAAAAGTGTTTTGGATGATCCGGCTTGAAAACAATCTATTAATCTATTACCATTAATTGATTGTTTTCAATTCAAATTGTCCAAAACATTTTTGGATGACTGAGATTGCGCGGAGCCGTGAATAACTTATTCACGGCGTTTCTCTCAATCTTTTTATGTGAGTGATTTTCGCACTCCCAAGGGGAACACACTTAACAATTTGGGGAGTGGAAAATCACTCCCCTCTTTTAATTGTAGTAACAACCACAAAAGCTTATACAATATATTTACACAAACTCATTCACATTCATATTGGGGCCCACACACACTACATTTTCAATGTGTGAACCCCACCAAAAGATGTGAATGTGTGTATAAAATGTGTAAGTGTTTGAGTAATAATTGTTGCAGTAATTGGTTTATGTGGACATTTTGTACTACTCCTATTGGTAAGTGACTTTCTTTGGGGGGGTCTTTTTTGTCGTTGCATATGGATTGGGAAGAGTTGTTTTCGCGAGAACTTTAGTGGCTTTTTCTCTTTAATAATGGGAAATACTGAAGCAGTTCCAGTGGAGAACATATTTTTTTAATTATATAAAATGCGAATGAAACAATCAAATATATAATGCCTTCTTTGTGATTGGCAATTATTGAATTACTAGTGTGCAATTAATTCATATTATTAATTACTACGGAGTAATGCGGAACAAGCTTTACATAAACAGTAGTAGTAATTGAAGCTAATCTAATCTAATCTAATCTTTATGGGGCAGGCAGGCAGGCAGGCTTAATTACATAAAGACAAGTGGCACCCACCTGGCTCTGTAGTTGCACAGAATGATATACAGTACAAACACAATTCATATGGATCGAATTATAACCAAAATTAATTAATTAGTCTAATCGAAAATGCGGGTTTGACCAGAGATGAGAATCCACCGCGTTTCTTCTGATGCTAATTTTCCAGCTGGCTTGATTCTGGAGTATTATTATACTATTATATTTTGTGATTGCATATTGTAAATGTATAAAAGAAATTAAATTAATTAGCCCGTGCGTAGCCCGCGTATGTTGCAAGCATTTCTTTAATTCCGATTCACGGATGATGTTGCACTAGTTCATGTTCCTCTTAACTTATCGCCCAATTAGGAGTAAGGATATATATTCTCCTGTTTGGATGATGCCTTTGCGTAGCAATTTGTCACACAATTGAAAAGACAATTGGAAAAAGATCGTAGAGCAGAAAAGCTTAAATATCATTTTTTTTTAGTAAACATTTTTTGCATTATTATTTTTTAAACCTCGAGATGCTGTTTATAGTTAATTAAAGGTCGATCTCGTGCAAGGAATGATGGAAGGAATCTGTACATGTTAAATTTGCAATGATTACTGGATTTAGTAATTTCATCTAAGCCACCGACAGATAATGTAAAGTGTAAACTAATCCATTATGGGTTTTTTTTTTCTTTCTGAAAGAATCCATTATGGGTCAAATAGTCATATTTTTGCTTTTTGGGTGCTGGAAAGCAATAAAATCTTGGTTGGCCAAAGTGGAATGACTTGTTTGCAGGGCATTTTATAGATCCAGCAAAAGCCAAATTGTCAGTCACTCAATCAGATCAGGTCCGCAGAAAGACCTTTTCCATCCTTCACTATGCCATACAAAAAGAATCCAATGCATACACTATTTTCTCTTTGACGATTGTTGTCCTAATTAATTTGCCTTCCTCTTCTAATAGTACAGTATTTATTATTATTATTATTTATTTTTTGTGTCAAACGGAAATACAGTATTTCACTATTTCGCATTTAAAGGGACTGTACTCACGACATTAGTGTAGAAGGCGAGTTTTGTTCATATTTTGTGTCACGGGAAGCTTTCAGTTTGCATGTTTTGACTAGGTTAGATTGTATTAGTCTGTTATGTATTTGTTAGCTTTGATCGATATGTCACCAATGTATGTACTTCTTTTACTCTTGCATTTTTTCATAGGTTCAAACATAATTTGTGCTATGTATGAGTACTGCTCATAAATCAGCAGGCATGCATATATGTAATTGGGACCATCGATCCAGAGAAAAAGATCGAGGAAGGAGACGAAAATATATAAGAAATAGGACATCTCAAAAATTACATTCACATCATACAGAAAGGAAGATTTATTTCTGCATCTTCCTTTGATTTTTAAGATATGAAATTTTCAAATGCGGTATTTAGAGTATTTATATATGTCGTCATCCTTGGGAATTACTGTAAGTTATTTTTACTTCAATCAGTTTTTCAAATAAGTTTTGCCCTATTAACAAAAGAGTAATTTATTCAAGGAAAATTCTAAAATTAGCCCAGTAGGCTGACAATAGTGAGTGTGTGAATGTGTATTAAAGGGTATAAAAAGTACACAGAAATACGTGTTTTTCTTGTCTTATAGTATGTTTATCGTCAGCCCATTGGGCTGATAATAGCAAGACAGTTTATTCAATAGTTCAAAAGTACCGCCACGTGATACTCCGAACCACTTTACAACCACATGTTCCTATGTAATATCCATGCACTTAGTACAAAAGTATATATACAAACATATGAGGGTGTGTCCACTAACTAAAACAAGTACTTATTTTTCAAGTACTATTTTTTTTGAATTAAAAGTGATGTATTATGAGATAATGAATTGTTAGACTGTCTCGTAAAATAAAAAATAAGCATTTAAAAGATAAGAACCTTAGCAGAACGGAGACCGAGGCCCCGTTCCCAAAAGGGACATAAGTACTTATTTTTTAAGAAGGCAATTTCAAACTTAAAAATCATGTGCCTACGCAAATAATTTTTTGATCAATATGGATATTGTTTGATAGATCTCATTGAGATCTTTTATACGGTGCAAAAAATAAAATTGAAAAATTAATTTTCATTTACATTATTTTTCAAATGCATGGTTCATAAAAGCCAGTAGTCAAACAAAAAATTATTGTGCGATTGAGACTCATAGTAGACTTTTTTGACTAACGATCCGTTATTTTTAGGTGGAAAGTGTTTTAACGTGGTTTATATTACTCTATTTTTTTTAAAACTTTAACAAGAGACATTACTAATTGGCAATGCCGACACAATCTTCAATGTGAAATTATACAATAATTTGGGAGTACCCTTACGTGGTATTCTGAACCACTTTATAATCACACATTTCTGTAAAGTTTATCACTAAATATATGAACTTCACATAGACGTGTGGTTGTAAAGTAGTTCGAAATACCACGCGATGTTGCTTCTAAGGCTATTGAATAATTACACATTTTCAAGTGGAAAATATGTCCATCAGGGAAAATTACAACATCGATCCCCAAAACCTTGATTGGTGCCCATCCATTCTGGAAATTGTGGAGTAGTGTAGCATCGCCATCTAATTTTTCTTCCAAAGCTACACATTACCCGAAGTTGAGTCTCATACTATAAAATAAAAGTATACGATGATGTAGGAGTACAATTTTGGTGGGGTGCATGTAGACTAGACTAGAGTTGAGTCTCATATGTAAAACAAGTATATGATGATGTACAAGTCTCATATGTAAAATAAGTATATGATGATGTACAATTTTGGTGGGGGTGTAGACTAGACTACACTAGAGTCCAAAGCCCACTCAACAATTATTCCATGTCATGTCATAGTTATACGGTCGTTAGAACTCAACCCCAAAAGTTAACTTTTGAAGTGAATGTGCTCTCATGCTTATATTCCTTTTATTACATTGGTACTTAAGCGATGTAAGATTTCGTTTCACACTCTCCCTCACACCCAGTGTACTCACTCGACAACACTTGTCACGTGCAGGTCAAAAATACGCACTCTATCCATTATTGACATATCCGACTTTAATATCATGTCACACGGTATTTGGCAAAACCTAATCCCATCATATAAGAATAGGACTAGTATATAATATATATGCACAGCACATGATGGACTTAAAGTTAATTAGCGATGCCGATGAGCTTTGGAAAATGATACACCCACCGCAATTGACCCACCGAACCACCCACCGCACTCATGTTGGGTCCACTCCAGCCACCGGACGGCCGATCCGAGCCGTCCAAAAATTTAAAAAAAAAAACCGAGTGGGCCGAAGCTAGAATCAACGGCATCCAACGTGTGTAGGTGCTCGATTTGAACTTCCAAAAATCAGAGATCCGAGCCATTAACAAATGGAAGATTTATTTGAGCACTTACATACGTCGGATGCCGTTGATTCTCGCGTAGGCCCACTCAATTTTTTTTTAGAATTTTTGGACGGCTCAAATCGGCCGTCCAGTGGCCAGAGTGGGCCTGGCGTGCGTACGGTGGGTCAATTGCGATGGGGGTATCATTTCCATGAGATTTATGGAGTACTTATGTACTACAGTATTGTGCACAAACACAAGTGATGAATGAAATTAAACATATGACGTCAATCTGGATGAAATTAATGTCACAGGTCCGTCCAATCTCTGTTTGATTGGCAGCCCACGTGGTTTTATGTATGGAGACAGACAGATTCCATAATCTAAGTTTCAATGGGATTTGTGTAGCGAACATCAATAAAAAGACCAAACTGCCTTTTCTTGTCTTTGTCCAAAACACACACTCCCCACTCCAAAGTCTAGCCAGTAGACTAAATTGTATTCCTACCAGAGAGAGAGAGAGAGAGAGAGAGAGAGAGAGAGAGATGGGTTCAACTTCAAAGGAAGCAGAAGAAGAAGCAGAGCCAATAATTTCCGCACCAAAGCTTCCCCTGCTTTCCATCCAATTACCCGTTAGTCATGACTCACCGGAGCATTCAGGGATGCTAACGCCTCCACTCCACACCTCCGCCTCCGTCCCTTTCCGCTGGGAGGAAGAACCCGGCAAGCCCCGCCCCTGCACCGCCCTTATCACCACCACCACTCAGACTCTCTCTCACCAGGACCCACACAGTACTGATACTCCTAATTATAATAATAAGTGCTTAGAGCTACCTCCGAGGCTGCAATCATTTATTGATCCTAAAATGTCCTCCCCAACCACAGTCCTGGACGGCCCTTACAGCTTTCCCCTGTTTCAGTCCTCTTCTTTCAGGTTCACGACGACAAGGAGGAGGGAGCGTCAGGGTTCTTTCGGTAGCAGCTGTGGTGGGAGTCCGGAGAGAGGCCAGTTTGGTAATTCCATTAATAATGTACTGCTGAGCAACAAGAGTAGTAGTAGTGTTACTGTTGATCATGAGGGAAATAAAGGGAGATCATCCGGAGGATTCTTTGGGTCTTGGCGGAGAAAGTCGTCCCACAAGCGGGGCAAAAGTGAAGTTGGTGGTGGGGGTAGTTTTGTGTTTTCTTCTTCCGTGGAATTGGCAGGTTTTGGTACTTTTGATGATCTTGAGAGTGGTGGTGGTGCAAAGGTGAAGAAGGTGTCGAGAATTGCTAGGAATAGTAGCTTTTCCAGCCTCTCTCAAGTCAGGTCCCATTTCTGGGTAAGTTTTCTCATGATCTAGTAGTACTACTAGATTAATTAGATCTTTGGCATATATGGGTAAATTTTCCAAGTGTGTTTCTACGGTTTTAATTCTGTTCAGTTTGTTTGTTTTATAGTAGTAGTAGCAGCAGCAGCAGCAGTTAAAAGAGGTTAGTTTCATCGAGGTTAATTACTAGTTTGTAGTAGTGCTGGCTGGATATACTTAGCTTCATCTCTCGATCAGTTAATTAAAAGAGGTTAGTTTAGGGTATAAATTAAAGATACTACTGATCTGTTGCTAAAGTTTGATATCCTGATTCTAAAAGTCTCAGTGCTGCAAATTTCCACCCTTTATCTTTGTAAATCGGAAAGCATATATATATATATAGATAGAGAAAGAAGAAGAAGAGTAGTTTATTAGATAGCTAGCTCATTAGTCATCGTAGCTTCCTGTGCTTAGCATTTGCATTTGCGTAATTGAGGAAATGATGGTAGCCAGGGATTCATCATAGCTTTGGGTCCAGTCCCTTATCACATCGCATTTGCGTAATGGAGTGGTTGAAAATAACAACACGACTCTCATGAGAGAGAGAGAGAGAGAGAGAGAGAGAGAGATGCCCCCAAATAAATAACGGGGTGGGTGGGTCCCCTTTCTTTCATTTGGGTACCCCGCTCACTCAAGAGCTGGCGAATAAAGTCTTTCCACGATGTAAATGTACTTTTACTACTACTCCTAAAAATTCTACAGAGATCCTTTCGTGTAGCATTGACGTCAACTATGAACGTTTCCCACCACGACTCAACTCGCATTTCATGTCATTGCCGTCTCCCGGCCTGCTTCTTCACCGCAGTCGCTGCTAAAGGGTATGGCTTGTGTAGTTGTGTGTGTGAGCAAAACAGAAACCCATAGGCCCTACTCCTAGCTGTCTAAAGAACAAGTACTGGTCTGGTGGGGGAGGGGAAGCCTAGGCTTGGGGACAAGGTCATTTAAGACTAGACATAGCAACAGAATTCTCCTTGCAAGGATGGCATGGCATGCAAGACGACACACAAGTAGTAGAACACTAGAACCTAAACTATCATCTCTCTTTCAAACTTTTGTCACCACAAAACATCCTCTCTCTCTCTCTCTCTCTCTCTCTCAGCATTTAAGAAAGGAGAGATGCAAAACCCATCCATCACCATTCACCCATACATAGTTTGAGTGGGTTGAGCTCCAACATGCCTTCAATATACAGAAGGCTGCCACTCCTCAATGGGCCACAGTTGACATTTCACTCGCACCAATATGAGATCATCTATCTATGTATCTATAACGGCCCAAGTAACACTAGTACCCGTTTTCTCATGCATTTCGTTTTCTGCTATCAATACTACAGGCAACCATATACAAGGGCTTTAAGCAGGTGCTTCCATGGAAGAGTACAAATGCCAGGAAAGACGGGCTCCTTGTTTGAATGTGGTCTTTCATGTTATGAATAATCAACATGTCCTATTGTCTTTGCCACTTTGTTCTTCATTTCTACTATTTTTCTGTCGATTGGGATTTGAAGTTGAATATGTAATATACGGAGGACAAAAAACCGCTTCACTGACTTCCCTGCCTGTCATTTGTTAACATTATGCGCGTATAAAGGCTCACTTTTCGTTTTTCTTTCTCCCTTCTGGTGGATAAATAGTTGGACTTGCCAAAGAAACCACCTTTTTTTTTTTTTTTTTGGGCATATCGAAAAAATATTATAAAATCAACATGAATCTTTATGGTAAGATTCCCTTCATCAATCTCAAGTCTACAGGAGCATTCGATTTTGATATCCCAAAACCTGCAAATGAATCCACTAGGTACACATTTTCTGTAGCCTAATTTATGAATGTAAATTCAAATAGTACGCTATGGGGAATAGCATTGGTCTGGAGAATGCAGACCATTGAATGCCATGGAGGATACCGGATCTATGTTGCAGACTTCTTGATACAAAATTGTACAAGTAACAGGCACCAACTAAACAACCGCAACTCCAGGGCAGGGCAGGTCAGCTACGTCCCATAAGCAAATACTAATGAGCATTTAAAGCCCTTCCAACAACCCCGCTGCCGCTGGTCATCAAACGAACGGGAAAGACCAAATCTTGCTACTGATTATACAGTGGTAATATTTCCTTCAAGTACAGATTAGCTGCATTACCGCTTGAACAGAAAGGTTGCAATTTTGAAATGGTTAAAACAAGAGAAACTACACTTGAGCATATACCAGTTGAGCTACAGCTACTATCTAATTAGAGCTGTAAACCTTTTAGAACTGCAATAAGGAAATAACACCTCAAATATAGCAGCACAAAGACTCTCAGCTACGCACAACAATTTCCTATGCTCAATAATGGAATATCAATCTAACATCACAACATGAGGCCTCCAAAGGACTCGGATTGTCAAAGAGGCAGTACAAGAAAGCACCATCGTCAAGAACGGAAATCCCAACAACCGTAACAAAGCACTTATGGAGTTCATAAAATTCAATTGATGACATGAGAAGCCACCGGTGAACATGTGAAAAACCATCCGTACGAATAAACGTAAATAACCACAACCAGACACACAATAACTCTTCGTTTTGAAATGATAAAGCTCAAATCTTATTCCCATCTCTAGTTAGGAACTTATTTCATTCGGAGAAAAAGCAAACAAAAATCAGGACAGAAAAGGGGGGCAGGGAAGGGAAGCAAGATAACAAAAATCATTGCTAACGTCAAATAACCATACTACCCTTGTTTTTTGCCAGTCATACTTGTAACCACCTGCAAAGATTCAAGCCGAATAATCAGCATAGCTCCAGAATCAGGTACATATGTGTATTTAAAGAAGATCTTAAACAATCTATGACGTCGGAAATTGCTTCAGAAATTTTGACAAGCATCACGCTAAGAAGCATGAATATGGACATGGGAGTGACGGGAGTCACAGGACACACATGAGCGGACATGTCATTTCTTCAAAATTAGGACATGGATATGTTATGGACGTGTCAAATGAAAAATATATAGTGTATTATTGAGGAGGTATCTTATGAATTCAAACTAGGTCAAGCATGATTTATTTTAAATTGGGACAAAACCAGCAAATAGTATCAGTATCAAAATACAAATCAACGGTCTCAATGTAAGTGCTCATGAACTAAGCAGTACATATCCATTGAAATTTTGACTATGGACCAAGTTTTGAATCTTGCATTCTATAATAATGACTTTTTCTTAACTTGTCCAAGCGAGAACCCAAGGCATCTTAAAGTGTCCACAACATGTCCGCACATAAAACTATGATAAGAAAATTACACGTATATTGGCGTGTCCGACGCATGTCCGGAGAGTGTCGTGCCGTTTCCGTGGCTGACACAAATACGAGAGACTAGTAGATGTGTCAGTGCATCTTAGGCATCAGGCCTACATCTTGAGGTTGAGTACAAGGCTTCTACAAGGGAATAGTGCACTAATTTTCTAGGCAAAGGGACTTGAACCCAAGCATCAAGGTTCAGAGTCCACCTTCACTGAGACACATTTATATTAAGGAGAACAGCGTCGAAAATTTAGCAGTAACAAGTCTAATAGCCTGGAAAGAAGACGATATTAACCCCATTACAATTTAAGACACTTTGATACTTACATCATTTAAAGCAGGGGGTTGTACTTGCTTGGAAGTTTCAAAGGAGTCCAGTATGGGCCTCACTACAGCTGGAAGGAAGAGGCCTGAAATATTCACAACGAAGGAAACAGTTAAATGAAAGGGAGCTGTATCATATGTTACAAAACATCAAATCTTCAGACTGTTAACAAAGTTACTTCACTTGGTTGTCAAGAAATAAAGAGGAAAGACTCATTGTTCATTCTTTCTATTTCATTGTATCATCCTACGTACATTGGTCAGTAGAACCCGATTCCATCAGAACTAGTGGAACATATTTACATTACTTTCACACTTTCACTCAATCCCAGTTTTCTTTTTTGGTTAAGTAACTTAAGTTAAATTTGATTACACCAAAACACACAAGAACCATTACATCAAGACTCAAGTCCACTTAGGATCTCCCTAAGCCAACAAAAAACAAGCAAACCTCACAAAAACCTATCTACCTGAGAGAAAATAACAGCAGACAAAACCACACCCACCCCAATCAAGGCAAAAAACTACAAAGCAATAAGCCCCCAAAACACAACAAAAGACACACCCAGCACACCTACATCCTCCACTGCCTTACTAAGTTGGCAAGTAGAAGAAAAGATAGTACGGGACAGATTCCACAGGGAAAACAATCTTTGATTCTTGACACTGCACTTGACCCTCCTCCACGAGCTCAAGCAACTTCTTAGATCAGACTTCACCACATTCAGAACAGTTAGAACATCCTAACTCTGGCTAAGAAATCAAGAGATCCAACTTTCAACCCAAGATTTAATTTGGAGGGATTATGTCACCCACCCTGCTGGGTCTAAGGGTCAAACACCAGCCAGAAGGGAGAACAACAGGGAAACTAAGTAGTGGGACCATCATGCATATACTAATGAAACTTAGAAATATATACGAACTATTTCTCCACTTGGTGCTTGCATCTTACAAAGTTAGCACAAAACAACACCACAAGCTGGCAGGCCAAGGTTGATTTCTCCTCTTGTTGACTATGCTTACGGCTTTGTTGATCTTACTAGTTGATTTTTCAAAAGCCAAAAACTTGACTTTCAGCTCTGTGCTAGAGGTTGAGAAATCGTCCTTCTGGATTTGATGCAACCCAGATATCAGGATAAAAGTGCATCAAACCCATACGAAGTCTATGACGCGGAGATTGTATTCATTTAGAAAATAAAACAGTTTTGTTTCTCTGGAGAACCAAAGGCAAGCACAACATAAAGTCCCAAAAGGTATGAACCTCGAAGAGAGGTGGGCTAATTAAGTGGGATATTATAGTTTCTTCATGGTCTAACACTTTTGAGTCTTGACAATGCATTGTCTTCATTCTGTTCCCAATTACAACCTCCAATGAAAAATATACCTGCGAGCAAAAGTTCCTGTGGTGATCACCATACGAGGTATTAAAGATGCGAATATAACTCAGCTTCAGTTTTAAAATCTACTGATATGAATAGTCCCGTCCACAACCATGTCACTTTTTCATACCTCTGGAAAAGTCGCTTAATTTGAAAAATCTATCTTAAAACAGACAGAATATAGGGTTTTTTTTTGTCGGCTCGCAATTACTTTGATTATTGTTCTTTAACTTTTGGTTTTTTTTCGGATGCCATGCTACAGCCTTTACTAAATTTCAAAGCTTGCCAACAAGAGTGAAAAAACCACCCATTTTTTCCCAAAACAAATGGTAGCACAAATTAGGATAAAAAAAAAGCAGCACAAATTATTAACTGAAATCCTGCATCGCTATCAGGAGAGTCACAAGTCATTAGCACTTGGGGAAGTTGCCACTCAAAATATCACCATGGCAACAATGGTCATACAGTCAAGAGCAATGAAGGGGTCTTCTTTCTGGGAACTATCTCTCATTGGCTATTTCTTGGACAAAAAAATGTCATTTCCTTATATTAATACCTGGGCACAGGGTACATGGGGTGATGATCTTGACAAGGTGTTTTCATTGAACGATGGTTTTTTCCTTTTCAAGATCACCAGTCAAGAAGCAATTGTGTGAATAATTGGGCAACTCAGAGGAAAGCTTCTTATTCCTAAAGAAATGGGCTCCCAATATACAATTGACTCAAACTGAATTTTCGAAAGTTTTGGATCAAATTTTACAATGTTCAACTGCAATTTTGGCATAAGGATGGAATGAGCTTCTTAGGAAGCATATTGGGAAGGCCATTGTATCTTGATGAAATTACTCAAAACATTGCTAGGTTGAATTTCAAAAAAATTTGCATTGATGTAGATACTTTGACAGTCATTCCAAGTCTTTCAAGATCAAGTCAATGGAATTAATCAAAGTTGAAGTTCCGTGGACGCCCCAAGCATGCACTAAATGCAATTCCTTTGGCCATTAATCCACTGGGTGTCACCTTAATCCTCCTTTAAAACCTTCCGGTCAAATTTGGAAAGAGAAAGAGAAAGAGAAAGGGATAGAGGCTAACGTAAAGGAAGACCATGCTTTGATTAATAGCAAGGCGCAAGACAAAGCTATTTGTTCATCCGCACCTTTGGTCCATAAAGGAGAGAGAGCATCTACCTTGTCTATTGAAGCTTATCATTCTACTCTTCCACAAGAGCTTGAAATCTCAAATTTTCTCAAAGATGTGGAATTTGAGGGACAAGAGGAGGTCTTATTGAGTGGTGATCCCCTTGATGTTGATATTGTTCTCACTCGGGAGGAAAAAAAGAAGAGGCTCAAGGATAAGTTGCATCAACTGAAGGATGCCCGTGCCAAAGAGGAAACTCAATTGAGGTTAATCCGTTTGCCTCCAAAGTCCAAGAGGAAGGAACACTCAACTTGTAAAGACCCGGTATTTTTAATAAATAATAATAATTTCCAAAACAAAATTAATATTTTGCTCGTAATTTTATTTAATGCAAAAAAATTATTTATATCGTCACGCCAATTTTATTTCCATAATCGATTGTGCACGCACGTATCCAACGAGTAATTTTCCAAGTGTGTGCATGAGTTGCACTGGATCATTTTCTTCCCAACCCAAACCAATACTCCACCATCACCTCACCTCCTTCTCCCCAGCCGAAACCCACCTTCTCCCCTGCAAAAAAAATCAGAAACCCACTCTCACACACTATCCCCTTATTATAATCCAATCCCCTTTTCCCTTTTTTATTTTTCTGTTTTTCCCAGCAAACACACACACACGGTAGAGAGAGAGAGACCAAGCAGCCATTGCCGCCACCTCCCACCGCCAGCCGGTCGCACCACCATCATCCTCGCCAACTCCACCACCTTCGGCCAATCCCCTCCCCACCACCGGACTCCACCATAACCACCGCCCCACCTCTCCGCCACCTCCACTTTCCGTAGACCACCGAGCACCAATCGGGCCACTACCTCTATCGCCACCCGAGCATCACCATCGTAGTCCATCTCTTCACCACCGAGAACGCCACCACAACCGGCCACCATCACCATCTCCATCTCCAGCCGTACATCACCAGCGGAAACTCCTTCTCCTCCTCTCCGTGGTAACCGGACGCCACCCATGCTAACCACCACCTTCGGCCTGCACCTCCTCCGTCCAGCCGCGAACCACCACCTCCTTCGGCTCCTCCTTCTCCGTAGCAGCCACCACCCCCATCGGACCCACCTCCACCAGCCGGGTCACCATCATCCCGTAGCTCCGCCGCCACGTACCAAACTCCGAAATCGTTTCGCCGACGCGCAAGGTAGTCCGAGCTCACCTCCCTAAATATAAATTATATTCCGTATTGATTGTTTCGTGTTTCGGTATGATAATAACTAAACCCGACGTCGTCGGCCGAGTTCGGGCCGGAAACTCACTTTGTTCGACCACTGCTCCTGTTTTGGTTTAAAAATAAATATAAAAAAAAAAAAGAAAAGAAAAGAAAGGCAGCCGCTGGAAACATTGTAATGTTTTAGAAAATTACAGTTTGGTCCCTCAAGTTGTTTAGCTTATAAATCTAACTCTAGTGTATTGAAATCTATTAATATAAGTCCCAACATTAATTAGTTTCGAGGCGATCCTAGTTTGGTTGTAAATGCGAATTTTTTAATACCTTCAAAACCCCGAGATGATTAAGAGTAAACGTGGATTTTAGCTTGGAATAATAAAAGAGAAAATAAAAGGAATAACGTAATTTGTTTAAATCGCATGATTAGTGTTATCGCACGGTTAAATAATTTTAGCATGTTAGTGGGTTTAGTTGGATCATTGAATCACATGATTAAATTGAACGTATGATAAATTAATACGTGTTTAGCTTTATCGCATGATTTGTTATTATCGCGAATTTAGTTGCTGGTAGCTTGTGAGCATGTTTCGAAAAATGTTGCACTGTGAAACGTTGTTGTACTGTTAGATTGGACAAATAGGTTCATGGGTTGGTTGCGATGTGCGGACTTATCATTTTAGACGTTGAAATATGGTTAACGAAAAATTGAATAAAGTGAGAGACTGTGATTGTGATTCCGGACAAGGAATCCGGGGATTAAATTGTTGGAGGTTGATTGGTGGTGATTTGTTGAGAGTGTTGATTTACGAACCCTGGGTACGGCATGGTGGTGATCGGCTCTCGGATGTTTGGGACGGGACATAAGGGTGGTATTGTGCTTGTGTCACAACCCGGGCTTGAATGTGCTCGCGTGCGCATCCGGTGAAGTTTTATCCGAACTTATGGTCGCGGATGGGATACCGGGTATATAACTTAGGTATTTTTCATCCGGATCTGGAAAAGGGGAGTCGGACCACACCAGTGCCTTACGCCAGAGGTTATGGGTAGGAACGGATCTGTGGATAAGATTCGAGATCTCACATAGGTTAAAGGATAGTAATGAAAGAAAAGTTGATTGCCCTCTTTTGATGTTATTTTTAATGCGTACCAATTATATTCCTATTGCTTGTAAGTTATGGGTTCGGGTGGGTTTTGGCTACTGAGCGTCATTGCTCACGGTACTATGTTGCCCTGGTAACTCGAATGCCAGGTAGCGAAGACGGAGCAGAAGTGTCGTACGATTCGATTGAGTTCAATCCTATTGTGAAAGAAGCTGAAAACCTTGGTTTCCGTGCGCATAGTCTCTCTGATTAATTTAACTTGACTTTATTTTGGAAGCTTCTAAGTTTATTTGGAAATTGTAATATGTTGATTTATTCAAAACGATTGTAATATAATGACATATGCTTTTAAACTAGTGACGTAGTAAATTTATAAATTTCTTTTGTGAAAATAATCTTTTAAATATTTTTTTTAATGTCTTCGAATTTTCGGGGCGTTACAATTGGTATCAGAGCTTTAGGCTCAAAACCTCGGCCATGGGTAGAATGGGTAGAACTATAAGATAGTAGTCCGTTGCACAAATGAGAATTGAGTTTAAGTTTACCGTCCCAAATTGGGTGGAATTCGGTCAAAACAATCTTTGGATTGAAGCAAGGCGCGGAATTGGCAGTACAACCGAGCTGGGAATTTCTGAACAATTGGTTGATGACTTAAATCAAGAATCGAATGTGAAACTTAGAAACTCGAAAACATTTTGGTGTTAGTAAACCTTTACGGCCCGTTCTTGGATAAATATTTTCTCACGCCTCCTAAGGGACGAGAGCGGAACCTAGCACCGAGTGCCGAATACAACCCCACTAGGAGCGGCAAAACCGCACCCTCCAAACTTCAAATTTCAAAATTTAAATTTCAAATCTTTTCCCTCCACAACACCCCTTTTTCCGTCTATATATATCACACCACCACTTCCATCTCTTCATCTCCCTCACCATCTTAACCCCTCCAAATCGCTATCCTATCATACCGAGCCATGGCAACCCGACGACGAGGATTTCCGGAAGACGCCGTGTTCCGAGAAATCGAGCTAGCCGAACTAACCATAACAATCCAAACCCTTTGGATGCAACTCTTCATCCTCATCTTGTTTGGTGCGGTACTTACAATAGGCATGCCACGGTGGTTCGCCGAGAATAACCGTCTCAACACCTTCTGGTACTGGACTCTCGTCGTGGCCGTCGCACTCGCAGCGTTCATAAAAGAATACGAACGTCGTTTGCGCCAAGCTTTCGATGAAAGATGGTAAGAAATCTCGAGGAGGGCGTGACCGAAGACGCCAATTAGGCATATCTTAGGGCGGCCTAGGAGCAGTTGTAATCCTTCGGAATATAGGATGTCGGAAACTAGGATCACTTCTGTTTAAGAATCTCCTAAGTTGTACTCTTCCTATGTTGATAATAAAAGCCTTATTGTGATTACTACTCGTTCTTATATGATATCTTTGGTATTAGGATATGGTCCTGATAGCCGTAATTGTATTTGTGGCATTAGGGCAAAAAGGAACCTTTTGGTAGTAGTAAGTAGGATCTTTCCAACTTGTACTAAGAAAAACCTTATCCTTGTCCCTACTTGCCGTTGTAGTAGAATTCTATGCTTATGATTGTATCTCTCTTTTACCTATGAAAAGCTCGCTTTATTTTAAAGAGTACTATTGCATATTACTTGGAAAACTACTTTCAATTCTAAAAGGAAAATGGAGTATTTGCATGTAATTGTATAGAAAAATTTAATTTTTTTTTTATTATTTATTTTATTCTTGCAATTTCAAAATCCTTTGCTACGAATCCGTAGTAGAAATCCTTTAACAACTTCGCATGAACACTACTGTCGACGTCGCCCACGTTATCAACATGTTTACGCCAATCTCGAGGTTAACGCAACACGAAGCCCTATGTGATACCGAGTAACATGGAGGTCATGCAACTTCTACAAGCGATTGCCAGATCGACCATTTTGACACCCCAACCTTCAGCGTCGTACACCCCTCGAGAAAGTAGATAGATTGACGAATAAAAACATGATGTTGTCAGAGATTCGAAATCATCACCCAGCTATATACTATGCAAACTGAATTCAACGACGGCACCATCATAGTTCAAACAAACCAGGAAGAGCTCAAGGTGGTGAATATTTGAGAAAGCGGCAACCATTCTCTTGCAATGAAGTTCTATTTTTGTCTTAAGGGGGATAGACGAGCTATTGACAACTATTCATCTAAGTCTCCATTCTCATTCAATCGATTGTATCCTAACTGCCCGCTACCTTCAATCTCTCTTGGCTCTTCTTAAAATTACCTTCATTATGACTCTCCATTGTTAGAGCTGCAATTTCAACTAAAGCTCAAATCGTAGTACTCCTTGTCAATTCCAAAACACCTAATCCTTGTGATATTTTCTTTTAGGAGTTGGGTATTCCTAAAGATCATAGTGATCCAACCTTTCTTGATTTGATTGTGAAGTCAACAGTTTACTCAATTATGAGTATAACCTTTCTGATCCATTGAATACTGCATGTTTGGAGCAATCCTCGTTTATTTTGATCAGCGCACTATCAGCTATCCACTACCTTCAATTCTTTTGATATCACAATAAGATATGTGTCTGACCTTACAAAACTCTAATTCCGTAAACGTAGTTCAATTTTCAATGTTGGAGTTGTCAAATTCTTGGACGCACATATTATTGTTATGCTTCACTTTCCTTGAGCTTTGTATCACGCCTTGAGCTAATACGATTCAATCATCGTTCTATTAGTGACTTTTTCTATTTTTTTTGGATTCGAAAGTCATTGTTTACTTTTCACTCGTGCCCCTTATTTTTTTCTTTCTTTTAAATAACTAGAGTTAGATGCTTGTTTTGGAAACGCATTTGGCCAATGTGGTGCAAAATAAATATCTAGTTCGGTTTCATTGTCGGACCTTGTAATCCTTCAGAACTTATTGTGGTAGATCTAAATTTCTTAAGAGAACCCACCTTATTTATTCCATTGCAATGTTTTGAAGCCCAAGTACTTATTTGTTTCACTCGCTTGTTAAATCTTTAATCAACATTATTAATTACAATGATGAAACTCTTCTTCCAAATCATTGAGTTTACTTCGTCTAACTTAATCATTATTCTCATCGTGTTCCAACTCCAACTCAAAAACTACTCAAACTTCTGACTCTTGGAGGAGGAACTATTCGTACTATCTATTTGGTGCTATGACCTTTGGACAATTGGCTCATGTTGAAACCTTTTGAACATTTTTGTAATCTTCTCATTCATTTTGGAGAAAAGTATCATTCACCATCCAAGAGGTAGGGAATCTTATAGCAGACTGTACAACAACAAGATTATTCGATTGCACGGAGTGCTGGCATCTAGTGTTTCTAATCGAGACCCCCGTTTCACCTCAAACTTTTGGGGAAGCCTGCAAAAAGCATTGGGAACAGATATCCGCCTAAGCACAACTTCTCACTCTCAAACTGATGAACAATTTGAGAGGACGATTCAAACGCTAGAGGACATGCTTCGAGTTTTTGTGTAGGATTTTAAAGGAAGTAGGGAGAGACACCTACCGCGGGTGGAGTTTGCCAATAACAACAGTTACCAAGCTAGCATCGGGATGGCCCATTATGAAGCATTGTACGAACGACCATGCTGATCGCCCATCTATTGAATCGAGGTTAGAGAAGACGTTTTGCTTGGACCTGAACTAGTCCGAGAAACTATTGAGAAGGTAAAGGTGATCAGGGAGTGACTTTTGATCGCGCAGAACAGACAAAAGAGTTATGTTGATAAGAGAGTGAGGTTTAATGTGGGAGATCATGTGTTCTTGAAAATCAAGCCGCATCGTGGGATCATCTGATTTGACAAGAAAGAGAAAATATTGCCTCGCTACATTGGTCCGTTCGAAATCTTGAAGCAAATTGGAGAAGTAACCTATCGCCTCGCTTTACCGCCACAGATCGCCAAAGTTAACGTCTTTCATGTTTCTATGCTACGGAAGTATATGGCCCATCCCACCCATGTGCTCAATTGGGAGGAAGTCACAGTACTGGATGAGAATACTACTTTTGAAGAACAATCGGTGGAAATTCAAAATCGTGGAGAAAAGGTTACCCGAGGGCGAACAATTGAATTAGTCAAAGTCTTATGGAGGCACCGGGGACTAGAGGAATCAATTTGGGAACGTGAGGACACAATGAAGGCCAACTATCTGTTGCTGTTTCAAGTCGAAGCTACATCTTAATTTCGAGGACGAAATTGTTTTAAGGGGGATAGATTGTAAAGACCCGGTATTTTTAATAAATAATAATAATTTCCAAAACAAAATTAATATTTTGCTCGTAATTTTATTTAATGCAAAAAAATTATTTATATCGTCACGCCAATTTTATTTCCATAATCGATTGTGCACGCACGTATCCAACGAGTAATTTTCCAAGTGTGTGCATGAGTTGCACTGGATCATTTTCTTCCCAACCCAAACCAATACTCCACCATCACCTCACCTCCTTCTCCCCAGCCGAAACCCACCTTCTCCCCTGCAAAAAAAATCAGAAACCCACTCTCACACACTATCCCCTTATTATAATCCAATCCCCTTTTCCCTTTTTTATTTTTCTGTTTTTCCCAGCAAACACACACACACGGTAGAGAGAGAGAGACCAAGCAGCCATTGCCGCCACCTCCCACCGCCAGCCGGTCGCACCACCATCATCCTCGCCAACTCCACCACCTTCGGCCAATCCCCTCCCCACCACCGGACTCCACCATAACCACCGCCCCACCTCTCCGCCACCTCCACTTTCCGTAGACCACCGAGCACCAATCGGGCCACTACCTCTATCGCCACCCGAGCATCACCATCGTAGTCCATCTCTTCACCACCGAGAACGCCACCACAACCGGCCACCATCACCATCTCCATCTCCAGCCGTACATCACCAGCGGAAACTCCTTCTCCTCCTCTCCGTGGTAACCGGACGCCACCCATGCTAACCACCACCTTCGGCCTGCACCTCCTCCGTCCAGCCGCGAACCACCACCTCCTTCGGCTCCTCCTTCTCCGTAGCAGCCACCACCCCCATCGGACCCACCTCCACCAGCCGGGTCACCATCATCCCGTAGCTCCGCCGCCACGTACCAAACTCCGAAATCGTTTCGCCGACGCGCAAGGTAGTCCGAGCTCACCTCCCTAAATATAAATTATATTCCGTATTGATTGTTTCGTGTTTCGGTATGATAATAACTAAACCCGACGTCGTCGGCCGAGTTCGGGCCGGAAACTCACTTTGTTCGACCACTGCTCCTGTTTTGGTTTAAAAATAAATATAAAAAAAAAAAAGAAAAGAAAAGAAAGGCAGCCGCTGGAAACATTGTAATGTTTTAGAAAATTACAGTTTGGTCCCTCAAGTTGTTTAGCTTATAAATCTAACTCTAGTGTATTGAAATCTATTAATATAAGTCCCAACATTAATTAGTTTCGAGGCGATCCTAGTTTGGTTGTAAATGCGAATTTTTTAATACCTTCAAAACCCCGAGATGATTAAGAGTAAACGTGGATTTTAGCTTGGAATAATAAAAGAGAAAATAAAAGGAATAACGTAATTTGTTTAAATCGCATGATTAGTGTTATCGCACGGTTAAATAATTTTAGCATGTTAGTGGGTTTAGTTGGATCATTGAATCACATGATTAAATTGAACGTATGATAAATTAATACGTGTTTAGCTTTATCGCATGATTTGTTATTATCGCGAATTTAGTTGCTGGTAGCTTGTGAGCATGTTTCGAAAAATGTTGCACTGTGAAACGTTGTTGTACTGTTAGATTGGACAAATAGGTTCATGGGTTGGTTGCGATGTGCGGACTTATCATTTTAGACGTTGAAATATGGTTAACGAAAAATTGAATAAAGTGAGAGACTGTGATTGTGATTCCGGACAAGGAATCCGGGGATTAAATTGTTGGAGGTTGATTGGTGGTGATTTGTTGAGAGTGTTGATTTACGAACCCTGGGTACGGCATGGTGGTGATCGGCTCTCGGATGTTTGGGACGGGACATAAGGGTGGTATTGTGCTTGTGTCACAACCCGGGCTTGAATGTGCTCGCGTGCGCATCCGGTGAAGTTTTATCCGAACTTATGGTCGCGGATGGGATACCGGGTATATAACTTAGGTATTTTTCATCCGGATCTGGAAAAGGGGAGTCGGACCACACCAGTGCCTTACGCCAGAGGTTATGGGTAGGAACGGATCTGTGGATAAGATTCGAGATCTCACATAGGTTAAAGGATAGTAATGAAAGAAAAGTTGATTGCCCTCTTTTGATGTTATTTTTAATGCGTACCAATTATATTCCTATTGCTTGTAAGTTATGGGTTCGGGTGGGTTTTGGCTACTGAGCGTCATTGCTCACGGTACTATGTTGCCCTGGTAACTCGAATGCCAGGTAGCGAAGACGGAGCAGAAGTGTCGTACGATTCGATTGAGTTCAATCCTATTGTGAAAGAAGCTGAAAACCTTGGTTTCCGTGCGCATAGTCTCTCTGATTAATTTAACTTGACTTTATTTTGGAAGCTTCTAAGTTTATTTGGAAATTGTAATATGTTGATTTATTCAAAACGATTGTAATATAATGACATATGCTTTTAAACTAGTGACGTAGTAAATTTATAAATTTCTTTTGTGAAAATAATCTTTTAAATATTTTTTTTAATGTCTTCGAATTTTCGGGGCGTTACACAACTATTCATGCAGACAAACCACCTTAGAGTCGAGTTTCATATGATGTTAGGATTTGTCTCTATCGTGCTACCTTTTGAAATTGTTGCTTATGATATAGGTGTTATACCTCTTTTGTAAGAGGCGTGTTGCATCTTGATATGCGTGTAATGAACTTCATTGTAAACTCGTTTTGGTAATAAAATTCCTTAATTACCAAAAAAAAATAATTCAAATCTAAACCACTAATACACTATAAACCCCATCCAACAAGGAAATAGATGCAATAGCGTAATGAACAGTAAATCAATTAACTTTGTTTTCTCTCTCTCATGCAAATCAATCATCTTAAGTGCACAATTCTAGCTGTCGCTCCCATCAAAACGATTTCAACCATAACCTTGTAATTGAAAGAAATCATGTCGGACAGAGGAACATCTGAGTTTGGGTAATTTGCGTTAGGGTTTGGAGACAAGGAAATGATAGCAATGGAAATGGAGTTTGGGGGAAGGGAGGGAGGGACGTACCAAAGCCAGCGATGAGGCAAGAGGCCGTGACGACAGGCTCTTGCACCACAAACATCTTCAGCTTCTCCATCACCGCCATCTCCTCTTCTTCTTCGGTGCTTCTCTCTTTCTCTCTCTAGAAATGGATCGCGAGAACACAGTACACTGACTATAGAATCCGAAAGGGATGGCATGTCGGGTCGGTTTTCTGAGTTGGATCCGGGAAGTATTTTAGGAGATAGGACTTATTTGGGCTTTTCTTCCTCAATCTATGCTCTCGTAATTTTTTTCGTCATTACTAGTACTATATTTATTTTTTGTAATTTTTTCTCGTGAATTTTAGGATTAATCATTTGTTACTAGAAGATGAATCAGAAAAGTAAATAAATGTGGACTGAAATTGAAACAAAATTACGTATAATTTTTGCGTTTTGTTCGCAATCTTTTGAGTTTTAAACTCCCCTAGTCGAAATAAATGATCAATTTAAAATTCGATGTGAATCTAACACAAATTCAAAAAGAAAAAATTAATATCAAACTAAAAATTTAGGAAGAGTTGGGAGTGAGCATCTCCAGCCCTTTCTCAAATTTAAACGAAAATTGGAGTAAAAACTTTATCTCATATGAAACATTCCAATGAACTACTTCAAATCTAATAAAGTACAAATTTGAGTAAAAAGCTTAATTACCCTCAAGTTCTCAAAATTGGTGTCTCTCTTTATTAGTGTCGTAAAGGTTTGAGTGAAAGAGTGGTGAAATTTACGGAAACGCAAATGTTGAGTGAGATGCTCTGAGGGTGTGTGATTGGAAGACACCAAACTTGCCTTGGCCCTTTCCTTCCATTGTTTAATTGAGAGACAACAGTTGGTAGAGTATCTAACTGCGCCCCCCCGCCCACTATTATCAAGTTTAATTATGATGGAGCTTTTAATTCCTCCAGCAGCCTAGCTGCCTTTGGCGTTATAGTGAGAGATTGTGGTGGAACAACTCGGGTTTGGCGGGATGCGAGGGCTCTGTTGTGCCTCTTGGCACCGCACCCCTTACCCACACCCAAAAACGGTACCGTTTTGAAGGAAAAATTTTTTTAGCCTCCCTATTTGCAATCTTATGGAGCAGAAACGTGATTATAAGAACCTTGAAGATAAAATTTAATTATGTCTCTTTACAATAATATGATCAGAATAATAAGATCTTCACACTTGTTTAAACGGATTAAAAATTGGAGCAGATAATTTTTGAACTTTATTTTTAATATATAAACAGTATACAAAAATTAAGTGCTCCAATTTTTAATCCGTTTGAACGAGTGCGAATATCTTATTATTCTGAATATATTATTTTAAACTGTTATAATTAACTTTTGTCTCTAGAACTCTCATAATTAAGTATTTGTTCTTTATTTAGGATCATGTGGAGCAGAAACATGATTATTAGAGTCTTAAAGTCAAAAGTTAATTATATCTTTTTAGAATAATATGTTCAGAATAATAAGATATTCGCACTCGTTCAAACGGATTAAAAATTGGAGCTCTTAATTTTTGTATGTTTATATATTTTTTTTAAAAATACAGTTCAAAAATTATCTGCTCCAATTTTCAATCCGTTTGAACCAGTGTGAAGATCTTTTTATTCTGATCATATTATTCTAAAGAGACATAATTAAATTTTATCTCTAAGGCTCTTATAATCACGTTTCTGCTCTATAGGATTGCAAATAAAAAGGCTAAATTTTTTTTCCCTCCAAACGGTACCCTTTTTGGGTGTGGGTAGGGGTACTATGCCAGGAGGCACAGCAGAGCCCCGCGTCCGGTTTGGCATATGGGTAGAGTTGTGGTTTCCTCTGCGGTTGTTATTGAAGCTTGGGAACTTAGAATAGTTTGCATCACTGCCATGGAGATGAATTACTCTGAAGTTATTTTTGAATCTGATTGTCGTGAGCTCATTAACTGTTTCAAGGATGACACATCTTCCTGCCCTTGGGAAATTAGTGCAGCAGTGGATGATATCAAAGCTTGGGCTCAATCGAGAAGATGGTCCTTTTTGTGGTGTAATAGGGAAAAGAATTATGTTGCTCACTGCCTTGCTTCTTTTTGCCTTGGAAGATCTTATGCTTTTCATTCAGGTTGCATTCCGCCTAAGATAAAAGTTTTGCTTTCAGCTGATGTAAATCGCCTTTAGTGCTTTATAAAATTGATCCTTTCAAAAAAAAACCAAATACAAAAAGGGGTATTACTAAAAATGAAGGAAAAGTCTTCAATACACACCCCTTTAAGGTGGGTGTGTATCATATGCACCTATTGTGTGATTCATATTGTGCCACCTCATAAAAAAATTGCTTGTAGGACCGATCATTCATAACATTTTATTTTGTATCGTAACTTTCATACTAAAAATTCGTAACTTTTCATCATATGATTCGTAACTTTTGAGTAATACATTCATAACATTTTGAGAATCATAACATTTTAGTGTGTTTTAATGAGGGTGCATATAATACACACCCAAATAAAGGGTGTGTATTGTAGCACTTCCCTACTATGAATAGGTAATACTAATGCTACTTTCATTAAAGATGTTCACATTATGGGATATGTTTGTTGGATATATGCCTTAATTTGGGATGGTCGAAAAGATATTTGACTTCCTAAAAGATTTGTTTCCTTGTTGGTTTAGACTTTGGGTGCAAAAAATTTTATTTGTGTAAGTATTGGTTTTAGGAAGGACTTTGTAGCTATAAATATAGCCTTATTCTCTTAATTAGGTTTTGGACTTCTTGAGTGAATTCCTTTGGAGAGACCCCAGGGGGTCTCTCATGTTGAAGATTAGATATTAGGGTTTTGGTTTATGCTCTATTGGGTTCCACCTAGGGTTTTAGTATCTCTATCGGGTTCCGCCAGATATTTGTCCTTAGATATCTGTAATTGGATGCTTCAACGAGAGTTACGGGTATAGCCGGCTCTGTGTGTTATCTCCCCGTTTATAGTGGATCCTCTTGCTCTTCTCCCGTGGACGTACCCAGTTTGGGGAACCACGTAAATTTTGTGTTCTTGATTTTCGCTTGTTGTTTTGTTTATATTTTCAATTTCGTTTTCGTCACAACAATGTTCTTGTTCTGTTTTTGCGCCAAATTAAATGCCAATAACATCATAAATGGCTTAGGTTAATGCTCCAACATCTTTCCAGTAGTTTAATTTTTCTGCTTTAAATAAATATTATTTTCTCTTCTTTTGGTTAAAAGACATATGGAGTAGTAGTATTATTTTCTCTTCGCTTTGTGATTTGCGTTTCTATAGCAGCATCTTTGTAGTAGGAGTGAAGTACGTTTTAAAGGAAATTCCCGTTAACGCAGAAACAATGCTTTACAGTTAACACACATAAATTCCGAGATGACACCAACTTGACACCCTGACTGACTACATCCATTTTCTGTCAAATGAGCAAGCTAGCTACTCCTACTCGTTAATAGGTAGTATATGGCATTGTTGCTTCGGAAAGCTTGGCACCTTGCTGTGTCAAGCGGGCATCCTAGATGACGCATTGGTGTTCCTTTCGGGGATGCCTCCTTGTTGAGAGGTAAGCTCGTTGCTTGGGTCCCTTCGATAATCTTCCTCGATGACGCATTGGTGTTTCCTTCGAGGGGATGCCTCCTTGCTGAGAGATAAGCTCATCGCTTATTTCATTGAGATGGGTGGGGAGCGCCAGCCAATGGATCTCATCCATTGGCTACGACACTGTCCCTTCGGTAATCTTCCTCGGTGACGCATTGGTGTTCCTTTTGGAAGATGCCTCCTTGCTGAGAGGTAAGCTCGTCGCCTGGGCAGTGAGTGCCTGTCGATGGATCTCCATTGGCTATAGCACCTTCCCAATGATGGATTGGTGTCCTCGCACAGTAAAGCGTTCTTGGCTAACAGTCTTTGATTCCTAATTCCACGGTGCGTAGCCCAGGGGACGCCTCCTTGTTGAGGAAAAAGCTTGTCGCCTAGGCGGCGAGCGCCAGTCAATGGTTCTCTGTTGGCTATGGCATTGTTGCTTCGGAAAGCTTGGCACCTCGTTGTGTCAGCTCCGCTTGTGTTCGTCCATCTAACGAACAAGTCGAGCATGAGTTTTGTTTTTAAATTAGCTAGCTCATATCACTAACTGAGTTAAAGTGTTAAACACGAGCAACCAACTTGAGCTAGCTAGCAATATCCAGCTAATTGATCAGGCTCATCTAACACTAACCCGGAATCCAATCAATAACGTATCTCGGAGCATATCTGCCAACTAGTAAATCAAAGCATAGACCTGCCACCAAATGTGAAGCATGAAAGGGATTTTTGGAATGAAGGAAAAGAAGAGAAAAGTATGAGGTCATAAAAGGTCTAATATAGGAAGACCTACTAATTATGTCCAAGTAAACAAACATTTCATTACATAATTTTTGCAGATTTAGCCAAGGAAGTACAATCTCATCAACTTTTCTGATACAAAACGTACTGAATCTACGTAAATACATGCATAAATACACAAGAAACAAGCATATTCAACCCAAACTAACAGTCCATAAAACCAATGATCTTCTCACGCAGCAGAAAACCGGAATACAAACATATACATTCGTTTAAAAAGCTGGTAACATCCATCCAATAGTCCAACCCAGGAGCAACCCAGCACCAACGAGACCCAATCCCAATGCAAAGGCAACAGAGAACTTACTAATCTCACATCGAGAACGACCTCTCTTCCCTCGTTTTCCCTTTGCCGGTTTTTGACGATTCTTTTGCGGTTTCACAGGTTTGATAGGCATCCAAGGTAGCACTGCGGGAAAGAGGGTAGAAATTGGCTCGTTAGTATTTTTTATCTGGCAGTACAGGTTTTCAAGCTGCAGAAGCTGGAACCATTGCTTGTAGGCAAAGAGGTGGGATGCCTGTCTGAAAAAGAGCTTGAGAATGTGTTCCTTCTCCGCATATGCTTCCTTTGCTGCCTTTTCAGCTTCCCTTGCACGTGTTTGAGAATGGCGGAGGGCTTCCAATAGCTGAGCTTTGCTGGGATCCATGTCAGAATTTTGTGTTTCGGTCATCTCTTTTAAGGTTGGGCCATCACTGCTTCAGCCACCACATAGTTCAAATAAGGAATAATGTTAAAAGCAATGGATATCGTTGAAAACTAGCACCAAAATTCAAACCCAAATCCAACTACGATCCCGAAATTAAACATCAATGCAACATTTTAAAAACTCGAGGCACATAGTTGTTTTCACATGGTTCGAAATCTGAAAGAAATTTATCAAAAAAGGTAAAAGACAGCTTTTGACGTTCAAGTAATGCAAGAAACTTGTCAAGAGGGACTATTTATTTCTTATCAGTCGTAAGTAGAATAAGTAATGTAAATACAGAATCAAAAGGGAGTATTGAGGAAACAGTAAAAGTTGGTGCATTGGTTGATTACATAGTCCTCATCAGTATCTCGTGTATAAGGTCTAACCTGCCTGAATAATTTCAGAATCCAATGGTGCTCAAATTCCTTTATATATATCAATATCATGAAATGACCCCAACCAAATGGCCAAATGCGTGCCATTTTCTCGACACATATACATGGCAAGATAGTATTTCTTGTTTGATTTTCCAGCATGGAAAATTGCAGAGCTTGGGACCTAATTATCCCCTGCTCAGTTCGTGAAATGTGCATTTTTTTTACCTGATTTTCACTAAATTGATCAATGGGAAAAGAGAAGGAAGAGAAGCAGATAGATCACGAATCCTCAACTAAAGGGAGCCCAATCCACCATCGTGACGTAGCATAAGTACACATATAAGGCATGCCAGAAACTGCTTTCTCAAGGCCTAACAAAAGATAGGTTTCCCTATATCCGAGAGAGTGGAGAGTGTGCAGCCAATACCAAGTAGTCGAGGTGTCATACAAATCCCCAAGTAGTTTCACACAAGTGCTCTTCCACCATTTTACTTTCTTGTCCATAAAAAAGCTAACTATGAAACAAGTAAAAGATAATGCAACAATTATGTCACAAAACATAGAGAAAGCCAAAGGAAGAATTTAACAAGAGAATGGTTGAGCTGGAAGGAAATAATCCAAGCATTACCTGTTTCGTTTATCTGAACCACTATGCGATTGCTCCCACAATGAGGCCCATGGCTTCTCGCATGCACTTCCTATGGTGAGACCACCTGGTGTTCCAACGGTTGGACTGGACATTGGGGCCTTCAAATCCTTAAATGGGGGTAAAATCCCATCACGATCTAAATAACCAAGATAAACATATGGGTCCCCTTTAACATGTGTATTCTGAGGCTGGGGAAGATCACAATTTTCTATGAGGTCAAGTGATCTTCGTGCAACTATGGAAACCAATTCATCTCCGTCTGCTACACGCCACCATGGCTCTGCTTTTTCACCTCCAATCCAAGGATAGTCTGAATCAAAACTATTCCTACTGGTTTGCTTAGAGCATCCAACAGGATCCATCTCCAATAACTCATAAGATTCCCCCAAGTTGTCAAGATTAAGAGGTTCCTGGGCACTCTTAGTGTATACAGTCTTAAGCTCTTTCTGCTCGACTTCAGGATCTTTTTTCATACAAATTGCCTTGGGTCTACTATAACTGTCACGTGAAGGCTTATGATGTCCATCATGTTGTGGGTTGACTTCACTCACCTTAGAGATTGAGTCTGCACCATCAGGTCCAAAAGTTTCCATCTCTTCCTGCAAGGGACTTAACTGTTCGTTTGTTAAATTTTTTGCGAACCCATGATTAGGTTGCATCTGCAGCCACCATCTTGATTCGGGAGGTAGATTGGAATATGAAGGGTTCCTATTAAGAGGCATGAAACCTACACTGGGATCATCTTGCCCATCCGTCGGATTTGCAGGTTCTGCATCAACCTGTTTGGAAGATGCAGATCCTGAGGGGCAGCAAGCTAATTTTGGAGCTCTTTTGGCATCTTCTTGAACAAAACAACGGTTAACTGTTCTCTGCCAAGCAGCCCTTGCTTCTGCTGCAGCCATCACTCACCCATACTTTAACAAGTTTTACTGCATAATGAAGAATCTCTCAGAAAAGTATGGAAAAGTGTGAGTGAGGAACGATTTAACATCAAATACACTATTAGGCAAAATCAGATACATCAAGATGGTGTAGTTTAAAAGCAGAAACATATTGGAGGGATATAGACGCTAAAGCTTGCAGAAGCATAGGGATATATACTTGTAGGATCTGCTCCCTCCTACAAGTATTACCACCTCCCTCGAACAATACGTAAAGCAAATGCAAACATACATGGTTCTTAAGAATCTTAACTTCAAACGAATAGAAAATAATATAATTCGGGAACAGTACGATTGCTTTCCAAGTGATGATCCCATGTACTCAAAAGTCACCTATAGAGGAAAAAATAATGAAATAGTAGAATACAAGGGTAGCAAACAACCAAAAAATAATCCCAAAACATAGTCCGAAAGCAGCGAAAGCTAAGACCTTTTCAAGACTAAAGTTCCTTAACAATTGTTTCACGCCCAAGTGATCATGTGCTTTCCTTTTGACCATTTCAGGTCTTCAATGAATTCAGCCTCTAAGTATTTCGGGATAGTAAAAATGGCTTCACAGATAGAGCATTGCGATCAAAACATAGCAACTTAAACACAAGCCGTTAAAGGGATCCTAGCAGTTCCTATATGTTCATGCTTGTGTACTGGTGTGTTGCATTTGTAACATGACTGTCCACATGGATATATTCACACCACCACCACCACCACCAAACCAAGCCTCAAGTCCCAATGAATTGGGGTCTTTACATGAATTTGATTCTGAGCTTTGGCGATGGCTTCTTAAACATAATGGAATTCATGTTATAAGGATTTTACGGGTCTTTTGTCCGCTACCTAACGTACAACCCTCATCTTTTATCTAGAACGGTATTTTGCACAGTAATATATATTACGCATCACGGTGCAAAATCATACCAAAGAGGGAATTTTTGCACTATTTGACTGCTGATGGTTCAAATGTTCAGTAATCCAATGTAAGTAGACTCGTGACCCATAAGATCAAAACATCAAATCAGGCGCACAATAAACACCACCAGAACAAAAATAAGAACCAGAAACTCAAATCTCAAATATTGACGATCAGAGAGGGTTTATTTACAAAGCAAAAACAAAAAAGTACAGCCAAAAGGTGTGGAGTCATCGAATAGAACCAGGATTAATCCATTAACAAGAAAAGTCATCACCCACAACAGATTTTTTTTTCTCCAAAACAAATCAGGAATCAATCACAGTTGAAGCATCTTCAATGATTGCACAATACGGTATCCATACAAGCACAAAATACGGTAACCATTAAACCAATTATTTCCACATCATCATATGATTCATATCCAAAGACAAAGATATTACTACAACCCCTATAAAAGAAATCATAAATCTAAAAACCAAACACAAAATTGTTCATATACATACATGGAGAGAGAGAGAGAGAGAGAGAGAGAGAGAGAGAGAGAGAGAGAGGGACCTGAGTAAGAAAACCCAAGAGACGAATTGAATTGCAATTAAGAGAGAGAATAGAGGTGGGTGAAAGAGGGTTTATTTAGATCTGTGTGAAATGAATTCCAATCTACAGAAAGGATTACACTTGTTGAGTTCGATTACCTCTTCATCCTCTGTCACAGAGAGAGAGAGAGGAGAGAGAGAGAGAGAGAAGACCAGAGCAGGCCCGCCCTTAGTTTTGTTTTTCAGCTACCATTTTCCGTTTCTTGTCGGTTTGTTTGTTTATCTCGTTAGTAGGAGGAGTACTTCTTTTTCCCGCAATTCCTTGAGCGATGTCGTTTGAAGTGTTTGTTCACATGTTCTTAAAACGGCGTCGTGTGGTATGTTGACCGATATCTATCATCATTGTCCACGTCACAGCCATGGGCGTTCCACTCTGGAGAAAATCTCAAAGTTATTGAACAGTAGTACTAACTGGATCAGCTCAACACAGTACACGTGTCCACTTGACAACAAATCAAATGCCAACGGTGGGCCCCATACAAGAGATAAGAGCCTTGCAGAGATGATGACATGACTCTGCACCATTGTGGAGTAGTAGTACTAGTAGTAGGAGTATTTTGGATCGGCTCTGATCTGATCTGATCTGAAGGGCATTGGTGGGATAGTTTTCACTTTTGTAGTATTTCTTTGTGTCGATGATGATGATGAGGCAGTATGAAAGGGACCGAATCAAATCAATTGGATGGAGTAATCAACTTTGGAGGAAAGCAAGATTTCACAGGTGGTCCAAACAATCTCTAGTTTTTTCATTTGTTATTAGTAGGGCTACACTGCAAGGAACCTACCTCATAACCCTTTTAATAGAAACTAGTTTTTTACTACAGTAGTAAAATTCCAGGAAGTTGTTACAAATCAACTCCTACCGACTTTTCTTGAAAGGAAACGTCAATATCAATTCATATATACAGTGTGTTTTGTAGAAAATGAATCGAGAATTTCTTAGGCTCCCTTTTATAGACATATATTACTGGCGTGGACCCCATGGTACAAAAATTGTTGAACGGTGCTCATCTAAGTAAACTGATTTACCAATATGTAAACAAGATTTTTGAATCCTCTTCAATCCATTATATATAAGGACCGGTCCTGTTAAAAACGTTTGTGAGGCCTTTCCGAACCTACTTTGACGATCAGAGCTTTTGCAAACATCTATTACGCTCTACAAAAATATAACCGATATCCGACCAACTTGAGAGAGGTCCTATGTTATTAGAGGTTTTTTAAGGATTCTTAGAACCGTCCCGATTATTTATATATATATCAAACAAATGGAGTCAAGTGGGTTGTGCACCGAAACTTAATTATACGCGAATGGTTCGTGATATATGGCTCGTATAAAATTCCTAGAAAAAGGGAATGAGCTAGAGAAGAAAGAGGACAGGGGGTAATCAAGTAGGCCATGCGTAGATAGTCATAATTCTGCAATCGCAAAAGTTAAGAGAAAATTAAGGGTAATCAGTGGGTGCCCATAGTTTAATGTCAATTCACGTTTCCTGCTTGTGGTGGAGGACTGGAAGTGACGTTTTATGGGCCAAGTGTCGCTTCAAAGCTTGGGTGAAAAGAATAGAAGATCCTCATGGTGAATCATCCATAATAATCCACGCAGGTGAATTCTGGTGGATTGAAGAGAAAAGAATCCATCCCTAGCTCCTAGTAATAAAACCTTCAATAATAAAGTTAGGAGACTGACTTTTAGAGGACAACAAAAAGTGCGGAATTGAATGCGTTTACGCAACTAGTTTTTGACTTCCTTGTTTTTTTCCTGCTTAGGTTGCACTCTCCCCTCAGCAGACGGTCCAGCGATGTTTTAATCAGCAGCATGAGACTCTCTGTATCATCCCCAGATGGTTCCTTGCTAAAAAGGGCTACCGTTTATCTAAATCAATGGGTATTATAGCCCACAGTATCCAGCACAGATATTCTTAGAGAGCCAGGCAGTCCTAGTAGTACACAAAACCTTCAGTCAAACAAGCTTGCAAAAAAGTGACAGATTTACAACAACCATGTACGCAAAACCTACAGTCTACCTGATCAATGTAACTCCAAGGCAAAACTTCCAAAGTTAAGTGTTTCAGATTTTTGTTAACACAAACAAAAGCAGAAATCAAAGTTTTCACTATTTTCTTATGAATTTTCCACCAAATCCAGTCTGTCCCATATAAATAAATTTAGCAAAATTTCCTATCCCAATCGTTTGGGGCACGCTATACATTAATTGAGCCCTTTAGCTCATATGGTCTATGAACTCCAGTCAAATGCTTAGCTACTTAATAATTAAGTTCCCTCCACCCACCCTGTTTCCTTCCTTAAAAAAGGACAGGGAAAATCTAACAGTTAGTTAGAACTGCAAACAAACTCTGAGTCTCTTCTCGTTTACAGCTCATTCAAACTCATTTGATTGACATAGGCGGGAAATAGGATGTATACTCAGCTCAAATTAAGTGATGTAGGGTACAACAAAATCAATCGCTCCGTTTTGGCTTCACGGGATATTTGCAGAGGTTATGTGTTTACAAAACCAATACCAAAATCTTCCAGGGGATATGTACCGTGTTGACCAAATACGGATGTGGAGCTTGGGTAGAAATGGACAAGCTATTGATTAACCAAGCATGGTATTGGTGGGAGCTATTGGATATCTCCCTTGTGTCTAATGGGTTAGGCAGTTTCTGAGAATTACTTCCTTTTACTTTCTGTCAGCTTAGGTGAACCTGATTTTCACTTAGAAAAAATTCTTAAGAAAAACCTTTGAGCTGAACCAGCTTTACAGAACCATCTCCACCACATGTCAGAAAACCATGAGAAATCACTTGAATATCTGTAATGCCAGCCTGAAATAATCGGATAAGAAATTATTTAGGTCATGATTAACAGGCTAACAGCCAAAAACACTGTATGCTTTCAACATGGAAAATATACAGTAAACATGCAATCAACTTGGGCAATAAAATAGATTACCCGAACGACTCCACCAAAGCCCCGTGAACTAGGTTGCAGAAAGGTGCGTCTCTCATGCAATTTTGACCAATGAATTACTAACTTGGCCGTTTTCGCATCCCAGAGTTTAACATCTCCATCTTTGCTTCCAGTCAAGAATAAACTGGAATTTGGTATGGTAGATATTTTGGTGACACTCCCTTCAATAAGATGAACCAAAACTTTTTATTTAGCATATTTTTATCCTATTCGAAGATTCAATCATAACTCCATAGAAGAGAATGTTTTATTACCTAAGTGAGCCTTCGGTATATACCAAAGCATCCCGTCAGCGGTCAAAGATGCATTGTTGTCTGGTTCACCACAACCAAAATGTCTTTGCCTTTTTGCCCTTCCAGTAGCTATGTACCGGAAATCATGAAGTCCAACGTCACCATCTTTACCGCCAGTCACAATGAATGGAGAAACAGAACCACTTCCAATGTCATTATCGAATACCGAAAGCGAGCGGGCGCCACCTACTCAAGCAAGTTTACATGCAAAAGTAAGTCCAATACCCAAAACTTATCATGGCTGAAAGAAGGAAAATAATATTAGGATTCTCTCTACATGATGGCTGAGGGTAGTTGGAAAATGTGCATAGGAGATGAATCATGAATAGAAAATATTATTGACGCTTTTGATACTACAGTTGTTTTCCCAAACAACAGAGAGAGAGAGAGAGAGAGAGAGAGAGAGAGAGAGGATATGCATTTCTTCTACATTACATTTCCTTTGTCTCCCCCACTAGGAAAAACTATGTTAGTGACATCAAACAAAATCTCATTGAATTTTCTTTTTTTCCTTACTAAATTCTGTCAGCATCAACAAAATTATCAATTTCATCTCCAACCGACAAATGGTATTTACCTATAAGGTCTATACTAACATTACCAGTTCTTTGGATTAAGTCGTCGAACAACATTGAAAGGAAATAACTGATTAGACTCGGATCCCATTTAAAGATAAAAACATAACAAACATGACCAGATTTGCAGCTAACAGTTCACAGGACATAAACAAACCTTCATGACAAATGATGGAAGCTCGAGAAGATGAGGGTGGTGCAAGTGTATCCCATATAACCACATTAACGCCATTGGAGCTATACCCAGCAACAGCAATGATTGATCCACTGGCAGTAACATAAGTGACATCCCTGGAGCAAAAAGAATCATGATTTGTCACTATTTAAGCTTAGAAGTATCAATAGTACAACATTGGCTCCATAGTTTATGTGATCTCTCTTTGACGTAAAATGGTCCGGAACCTAAAATTACGGGGAAGCTACTTTCTAACAACTGCATTGTCCCAGGATATAATTACAACAGCAAAAAGATAGTGCCAACCAGAAACAGAGGAAATGGCATGACTTGACTCTGATGTTCTTATGTTTCACAGCTACCATCCAGCAATCAGTGTTCTAAAACAAGGAATTAATCGCCGATTAATCAGCGATTAATCGCTGGTAGGGCCTATCCGATTAGGTCGGACTAACGATTAATCGCCAATTACTAATTAATATGCACTAATTAATCGCTCAAAGGTGGCCGACCGACCAACTAGCACCTAGTGACTTTTAAAACATTGCCAGCAATTCATAACACAGACACTCACACACACACACACACACACACACACACACAGAGAGAGAGAGAGAGAGAGAGAGAGAGAGAGAGAGAGAGAGAGAGAGAGAGAGAGAGAGAGAGAGAGACTCAAAGCATATGAAAAGCATTTTCTTCTTTTTGGACAGAAAATTATCAAATTGCCTCTCACAAAAACCAAAAACCTATCAAATCATGTTTAACAACCTACTAAATTCTTCAGCTCAAAAGGAATGAGTTGCAAAAGACTTGTGAAACCAACACCGCATGAAAGGACCAACGGAAAAGGTTGGGTATGACTTTTTAGGTGCAACTGTTGCAGCCATGTAGACAGCAAGCATTTGGCTTCAGGCTTACTCTTAAATGTCAGCTGTAATGCTATGCCTCACAACTGTTAGTTTTTGACTTGCAGATATGGTACACTTGTCTTTATACTATTTTGATAGAACCAAAATAGAGTGTTTCAGTTAATGAAGAGATATTGCGTACGATGCGTGGTTGTTAAAGCAGATAGATGATTCTGTTGGACAGATGTTGCTCCTTCCTCCCACCTCAAGCTGCCATGTGCATACTGTTCCATCTAATGCAGCAGTGGCAAATCTCTGTCCACACTGATCAAACTGCACAGCTGATATAGATGCAAGAGCATACGGCGGAGGTACATTTGCAGCAGGGAGCACACCATATGTTGCAGTCGCTTTGTCCTTGCCAAACTGCACTCATTAGAATCTTTGTTAGTGGCTATATCAATTCCTATGGCAGTAACCAGTACCACTTCATATTAAAATCAAATTCTGCGAAGACCCGGCATGCTTTTAGAGAGATTATTCAAAGCTCTAGGAGCAATGCTCCTTCCACACACTTATGTGAAAGGAGAAGCATTTCTCCTGGAGCACAGAATAATTTTTCCATGCTTTTATTACTTCCTATTGAACTTTTTGCCATGCTTTCACTGAGTATATGAATAGCAACCCAAACATAAGAAAGAGTTTGAATCAGAGTTTCTGTATTTCCAAGATCCAACCCCTGGTTGAGGCTTCAATCAGCCATATAGAATGTATATCTAGGTTGGCAATCCATACCTCCCATAGGTAAATGTGCGTGTTACTAGATCCAACCAAAAAGAAAGGCCTAGAAGGATGGCTCGAGAATGCTCTTGTGTTAACGTTTTCCACAGTGGCAGGTAGATCAGTGAGCTCCTCAAAATCCTCTTGAATCCCCCAACCAAGGCCGGATGCACCCATACCAGCATAACCTGGAATTCCAAATGCTACACCACCTGCTAAATCTTTCCCTGGTCCTGCCAAAGAACTTACGCCAACGGTTGCTCCACCCAACCCAAGGTGTGCCCCCTTCTTGCTTCTAAGTCCGATGCCAGGAGACACACAAGTAGGGACCGGGGTAGATTCTGATCCAGCCCACCCATTATGTGGCCAATCTGCCTCTGCCCAGATATAGTTAGAATGATCTCTTAGAGGTAGGCCATCATCCCAGTTAAAGAAAATTATCCCCTGAATTAAAATATGACATCACGAGAAATACACACAGAATCTTCAGAATGGCGATAAAACCGTAAAATGAAAACAAAAAGAAATTCATTTCCAAGTATAGGGCTCCATTCATAAATGAAACTAGTGTCCACACACAGAGAGAGAGAGAGAGAGAGAGAGAGAGAGAGAGAGAGAGAGAGAAAGAGAGAGAGCATATTTTTGTTTGGTTATTCTTTGCACACAACTAACTTTAAATCCTGAGTTGGAATTCACATTACCAACAAAATGTGAAAGCGGACGGGCAGAATATAACAAAGGAAATTGAGCAATAGAAAGGCATCTTTCACCAAATAACCATCATCAAGTAATTAGATGAAAGCTATAACGGTCTCACCTTTTTGTTACTAGAAAGAGCAGCTTGCTTTTGATCAATAGAGTTGATACACAATGCCTGCTCATTCATGAAGATTCAGTAATCATGAGATAAATAACGAAGCTCCGGAAAGTTAACAGGAATATGTCGTGAGAGCAGTAGATTAAGAAGAATAACAGCAGGGAAGAAGTACCTCTAAAAGTTCTCCATTTCTCCTACAAACTTCTTTAGGGTTCTGGAAAGGCAAAAGCTTCTCAGTAAGCATCATATTTGGTTGTACAGAACTTGGAAAAGAATTACTGTCTGGAGGAGATGGGCCTCGTAAATGTGATCCAGTTTCACTAGCCTCAAAACCACCTCTTTGTTTTTCCTCAGCTATAAACTCCCCATAGACGCTCACAAACATGTTACTCCATTCTTTTGGGGGCTTTGGCTTAGTATACTGTCGCCATTTAAAGCTCTGTTGTTCAAGTCTTTCAGATATAACTTTAGGATCAGAAAAAAAATTCCATAAGAGCTCAGATGCTGACAAGTCATTTCCAATGTTCACCACGTTCTGACTGTCAAAACCATGACTAAGATGCTTATTGAGAGCTCTTGGACTTGACTCACTGAAACCTTCTAACCACGTAAGAGTTGGTTCATTGGATCCATCCTCCATTTTCTGCAGCAGAAATGATGCAAGCTGCTTCGTACTAGAAGAAGAAATTAGTGCACATGTAGTTTTCAATAACTTGGCCAAAACCACAGAAACCAGCCTCATTTGATTAGGTGCATTAATCCCATCAACTTCACACATGCTAGACATAGAGGAGGAAAGTCTATAAAACGGAGCAAAAGAATATTTATCTTCCCTATTCTCAAATAATGAGTTCAGGTGATCCGTCAGAAAAGAAGATACGTGTCCCCACAAAGCAGCCCTAATGATTAGCCATCTCACTTCTTCTGGTATTGTAGATATAATAACCTCACCTTGACTGTCCTGTGTTGCTTTTGTCACCCCGACAGCACTTCCCATGTTATCACTCAGTGTCTTCTCAGCCAGCAACTCTTTAGTCTGGTGAAGGAGCATCTTCAGATCAGACATGGCGATTTCATTAGGAGCATGCCCTTTTGAACATGTGAGCAAAAGGGGTTTCACAACCAGAATAAGAGCTTTACAACTCCTTTGAAGCCAAGCTGATGCAAGATATGCACAAAACTCAGACAAATCAAGAATGACACAAGTTTTCCTGATGTCGTCTTCACCACAAAAACCAGAAGACAACTTTAATATGGCTCTCAACCTCCACAAAGACGATATGAGACCTTGCAAGTAGAACTTCCAAGCCGCCAGAAAGCCAAATCTATTTTCACCAGCAGCATTATTATCAGTGGAGCATGGTTTTGGCTGAGAGCAAGTTATAAAACAGGAAACAACATATCTTGAAAATAAGCAGGACATTTCTTCAGTAGCCTTCAAAAGTAGCATGGGTTCGATGGGATACATGAGGAAACCTTTGAACAAAGGCCTCTTATCTTGTGAGGAGTATTGAGAAGCATAGGCATGCAATATATGGTATCCAATAAGGGATAATCCATTATTTGACAGGAATATTACAATCTGTAGGATTGGGAAAAAAGAACATATCAGTCTCTTCTGGAAGAGAAAGCAGGGGACCGGGGTGCATCAAAACAATGATGTAATGAGATGTGTACGCATGGGCCAACAAACTACATACCATGTCAATCAGATGGCAAGGATTCAAAGAGAATTTTCGCTCAAGATATGCAAGCGTTCCCATTAACTTCTTGTAATAATTTTCAAGTAACATGTTGTATTGTTGAATCCCATACTCAGAGCATTTGCTTTCCGGCCAGCTTGGATGCTCTCTTAACAGTTTTGAAATGTACTGCATTGATAAATCTAATTTAGCATGTGTCTCCATATGGAAAGACACATCTCCTGATATCCAGTTATGGGAGGAATTGTATGGAAATGGCATTAGCATCTTGTTCGGAACTTCAGTTTTCTCAATATCTGACATGCTTCCTTGATCTGAAACCCCAATTCTGCTCAGAGAAGTTGAAAGGCACTCCAAAGCTTCGATCTTCAAATGCATTAAAAATAGATTAGTTCAACACCTACCAGGGCACAAAATTATGCAACATAGGGTGGCCACAAACAAAACCTTTTAGAAGGAAAAATAAACCAATTATATGACAACCCATTATCATCATTCATCCAATAAGTAGGCCATTCCATTACTTGCATTGTGCATCAAATTATGAATCACACTAAACAGGAGTTGTTGGCATGCTATGATGCACGGACACGGACACCGAAACCGACACCGGGACACGGGAATTCTAAAAAAATGGGGACACGGACACGGCGGGGGACACGCCACGTGTATATTTATTTATTTATTTATATATATAAATAAATAATTAATTATAGTTTGGCACCCAAAATTTTTTTTAAAAATTACAGTTTAACCCCCCATTTTTTGAAAAATTACAGTTTGGCCCCCAAATTTTTTTTTTAAAATTGCAGTTTGGCCCCTGCCGTGTCCTCATCGGTGTCCCCGCGAAAAATTCAAATTAAATTATGGGACACGCCACGTGGCGTGTCCCGTACGTGTACCCGCGGTGTCCCCGTGTCCGACACTGCGATACCTCGACCTCTAGAGGTGTCGGTGCTTCATAGTTGGCATGTAACGTAGCATGGAATTGTTTTTGAATGGTACAACTTCTCACAAACATACAAGTAAACATGACCAACTTTGGTTTTGTAGCAGAGCACAGGCATTTCTTTCATCCCCACATGGATAGGAGTCAATGATTACGAATCAGCTCCAACTCCCATATGATGTGAAACTGTTAGGTCTGGAGGAGAAGACTATCCAATTCACCATTTTACATTGCCAGCTTAAAACTAGAACCATAGGAATTTATACCTATTAATCCTTTATCCTTCAAGCATTTTAACAAAGACCTATGACTTTGAGTTCGTTTTTAGAGATATCTAAAATAATAGAAACGTACTTTTAACATGAGAGATGAAGTTATTAATTTGAATTGTGTGTATTTATAAATATGAAATATAGAATTTATTTACTTGTTGAATCCTTGCCATGCCACCTCTTGAATTCTTTTTTTTTTTTGACAATCTTCATGTCTGCATCTCTGAGTAGTGTCATATCTGTCCAGTGCCCATGTTTGTACTTCTTAGGTAGCTATGCTGGAGGAAGTCGTGAGCTAGACTTATGTGTATATTATTATGCCCTGTCAGAGAGCTTCAAATCTATGCCACAGCCAGAGACTGACACGACTGCTTCATTCACTTCTCACATTCCATTCCTGAAATATGATGCTTCATGCAGCTCATGCGGAGAATTCTGTCCTTAGCTGTCCTGCTTGTTCCTTTGGATCCAAAAGCTGGTTCATTAAATTTCAGCTTCTAATCTTTTCACCTACAATACGTCAATAACGAGCTTAAATCTAAGTCCTAGGCTTTAGCTATCAATGGCACTGAAGAATGGTCAGTTTTCTATCTTCCAAATTGGTGCCTGGGTTGAAATCAGGCTGAATTTGTCATGGTTGCCAAACCTGGGAAAACATTCTACCTTAATTCAGTTGCAACATCTATCAGATAAACAAAAACTATTCTAGAGGACTGGAATTGAAGGGACAATAGATTGACTCTGAAGTAAAACTGTAACAGCGATTCTATCTTACACTTGAGTAAAAAAGACTTCATATCACAAAAAATATAATTTTGCTATCATTATTAATTGGTATCAATTAGGAAACACAAAGGAAGAACAAAATACAAAGTTTTCTAAGCTCAAATCAACTAACATATATTTCGTATCTCTCAACGCATTAGTGAAACAAGAATAATTAGTCAAAGGGCGAAAAAGAAGATAGAGAAGACGTTAAAAGATCAGGCAAATAATGCACAAACTTGCAGACAATGACGACAAACTTGTCTTAAGAGATTACTTAAGTGCCTCATAATGTTAACAGCACATAAAGGGAAACTAAAGAAAAGCACCTAATAAACCATAAGCCAGAAAACAACAACGTTTAGATAAACTTACAGGCAGGCCACATCTGTTAAGGGCTGTAGTACTCATCAAAATTGCCCACCTACCCAGGACTGCAGCATCATGCTCTCCAACAGCATTCTTGAAACTATTTTTGGTTACCAACATTAGGCAGTATTGACCGATGCTTGGATCCAGAAAAGGAGTATGATTGTATACGAGGGCAGAGCTATTGATGGGTGAATCCTTTTGAACACCAAGAATGCTCAAAAAGGATTGTGCATAATTCCCTAATACCCACTGCAAAAAAGAGAAAACAACAACAAATGAGTTAAAATGGACTTTACACAGCAGAAAACTAATCAAACGTTTTAAACGAATCCATAGTCCTGAACAATATCCCTTGATGGACAAATTTACGACTCAGCACCTCTAGAAAGCTTGCCATCCAGGAGTCGCCTTTTCCAATTGCAGATGGAAGCAAGAAATTTAGTATAAGATGACGCTCTAATGCCCCACCACAACCCTCAACAAGGCGACAAATTACAAGAGCAAGCTGCTCATCACCGAGATTTTTTGCACAGACAGTAACAGCAGAAGAGGCATCACCGCCAAGCAAAAAGAAAGCAACAGCCAGCTCCAGCTGATGTCTTCCCATTAAAACATAAGCATTTTTCAAAGCAGCTGCTTTATTTTTATCCTCCTGTAAAATTGACTCCATGTGAGTGCTCATTAGCTGTAACAAATAAAATTTCAACTAACTATAGAACTCAAGAAGCCACACCCTGTGCCCGATAAGCAAAATGCATAACACGAAAAACATGAAGGTGACGTTTTCGGGGACAAGCCTCTTAGTGTTTTGGAGTCCGACTCCAATAGGCAAGACAAAAGTTGATAAAGATAAAAGAGGCAAATTAAACACCGGGACGGTTCCGCAGACAACCAATTAAACACCTAAAAAAACACCCCAAATCTCAATCTCATAGTTCCCGATCAAATTTTTATGATCCGAATCATTCAATGTGTGCAGAATGTGATTTTAAGGGTGCTTGCGAGAAATTAGCAAAAAATATAACTGGGAAGTGCTTGTTTTGAACAGTTTTTAATTGAACCATTCATCAAATCTAAGCTAAAAACTGCCCAGATCAAGCCCTTCCCGGGTTTTTTTTTTGGTTGATTTCTGGCGGGGGTACCCTTAAAATTACCTTTTGATCACATTGAGCGGCTCGGATCATTAAAATTTGATCGGGAACTATGAGGTGTTTTTTAGGTGTCTAATTAGTTGTCTCCGGAACCGCCCCGATTAAACAATATGCACTCACGTTGTTCCTCCAAGGCCCCAAGAGAAGGATTAAATGATTAAGATATTACTTCCCTAAATAAATCAAACCATTTACACACATTAGATAATGAAACTACTTTTCGAGAAATTGTTGATGTCAACAAATCAACGCAATACCTCAAAATTACGTGAAAGAAATCCCACCAATGGCTTGTCCTTCTCATCTTTGCTAATTTTACAGAGACCAGCCAAAACTTGAATTCTGTTTAGTGCAATATATAGAAGTGCACAAGCTTTGGGATCCTTACTTTGCAAATATTGTTGTCTAGCCAGCTTCTCCATCTGCAATATAAGAACCTGGTCAAAGTCAGGGAAGTTGTATGATATAGATCTTAAATAACTGTGCCCATTCTTTCAGAAAAAGCTGCCATTGCATTTCCAATGGTGACCCTAAGTAAAACAGGCACGGTAAGTGCCAACACAATGGAAAGATGTGGAAATGGGAAAACCTCTTCTCCCTCCATATTTTTATTCGTGGGAGAAACCGCCAATCACTTGAGCAGAAAACAAGAAACATCTTATTGGAAAAAAGAAGGTAACCAAAATTAACTCTAATTATTAATTTATTACCTTCAATCGCAATTGTGCTGCATTTGTATACCAAAATCCAACACCCATATTCCGCATTTCTTGCCAAGATGGTTCACTAGGCAGAAGGGAACTGAACAAATTCTCTTGACAATCAGAGTGGAAAGCCCAAACAAATAGCCCGGAGTCAACAGCCAACTCGCTCAAGGATGCAGATCTAGAAAATTTTTGGCAAAAATATAGCCGTTGATACTTCACAGCCACCCAAAACCTAGACCAAACAATAGTATAGCACATAAAATATATCAACTACAGGAAGAAAGAAAAAAATTAGAACGAGAAAGAATCATGAAAACTGACCACAACTATAGTATCAAGAGTGAGAATGATAGATATGCAGGCTAGCTGGAAATGAACAAAACCAATATAGAATTGCACGCATACAACAAGCAAAGAACTTTACTTGGTTTAGCTCCATACAATAATTCAAAACCATAAAGGCACCAAACCCAAAGTCATAAGCATCTTGTAAAACTTGTTAAAAAAATTTCTAGTAAGATGCCATGAAATTTGCTATTTGTAAGGGCATAAGCTAGCAGTGGTCTCTTCCCAAAATGACCATGAACATTTAAAATCTCGGTACCCATATCAATTAAAGAACAAAGTCAGAGGTACCTTCGGCCAGGTTCATCAAGACTGTTATAAGCGGAAGCAGATTGTCGATTAACAACTTCACAGAGAAGATCAACAATGGCAAGAATTTGAATCTTTTCTGTGTTGCTTATAGCTGTCATGTCATATAACTTCTGAGCTGCTTCAAAGCATGCACTAAGTTCAGATTCTGCTGAAGATGAAGTGAAAGTGTGACCAGAAGTATAAGACTGCCAGCTATTGGTAAATTGGTTCAAGCTTTTAGGAATCTGCAAGGAGGCGTCCTCACTCCAGTGAAATGCTTTATCGCTCACTTTTGTTGACGGAACTCTTTCAAGATAATTTGACAGGTGGACCAGTGGAATGGCATGCTTAGATTTAGCATATCCTGTCACAGAAGCATCACTAGAGGAGAAATATTCAACAAGCTGTCGTAGAACTACGAATGCACGTTCCCAGTTGCCTGAACAGGAACAAAATAAATAGTTACATTAAAGTATCTGAAGGAAAACACTTTTCCAAAGATTGTTTCTGTGCAATGTGAGCACACAAGTATTTCTAGTGTTCAAATAAAAATGCAAAGAACATATTCTACAGTCTACACAAAGAGAGCTGAAATCTAAACACCAGGTTGATGACGAAGTTGCACATAGAACTTCAAATGGATAAAGAAAATACCAAAGAAAAACAAATGGAAAGGCCTATGGTTGAGCACAATAATACAACAGAAAGTTTTGCTCTTCTCCCACCGACAACCTGCTACAATGTTTGCAGCAGAAGATACCACCACTATGCATGAATGGCTGTCATTAGAAAAGAACTAGAAATTAACTGATCTGCAGAAGTTTTTGAATTTAAAGATGGATGATGACAAGACTGCTATCTTAAACACAACATAGATTCCTAATCCAATACGTGTTCAACATTCTTCTACAACTACTTCAAAGAATAAAACTTGTCCCCAAAGTGAACAGTTGTATTCTAATTGCGAAGTACGCTATAAGACAATCACAACGCTATGGCTAAGATGACAGTGCTAAATGCATTGTGGCTAGTACAATGTAAATGAATTGAGAAGAAATACTAGTCAAATTCAGATTGATAGATACGCAAATACAAATCCATATGTATGCGTAAATACACACAGAGAGAGACAAAGAGAGATTCCAACACGATATATATATATATATATATATATATATATATATATATATATATATATATATATATATATATATATATATATATATAAGTGTATACAGGTGTTTGCAGACATGAGCATCCACTAGATGGTTTTCCAACTTGTCCTAAGCTTTATTCAAACTTTCAATCAAGTATACTGAACTGGGAGATGAGTTTAGACGTTCCCAAAGAAACAGCTAATTCGCTGATACATTTATTACATTGAAATACCTGTAGCAATATTCATTAGAAGTGCCTCAGGATGATAGACAACTGGCGATCCCCGTAACTTCTCAGCGACACCTTGCACACTACAGAAATCAATCTTGGTATCCAAACTATACTTCTGCTGAGCACTTGCTAAAAATATGCTTGATAGAACATCGTTTGTTATATTCATCTTCATAGGGAGTGTGGACAGCCCTTCTTCCTGATTGTCTTCTGCTGTTGATTCTTTGGATTCACAAATATCATAAGCAACAAAAATTGCATCAAGCATATCGTTATGTGGTCTACTGTCACCATAAATGAGATTATTCCTGCTAATTCCTGAATTACACTTAGCCTGATGCTTTTCATCAGCGAATAATAAGCACTGACTGAAGAGAGAAAAATAGCTATCATAAACAACCACAGCTGTGGCTCTAGGGCCCCAGAGGAAATTGCGTATATCAGGGTGCGTATGAGCAAATGCAATACATAACCAATTGTTTCCTTCTAAAGACTTTCCAGGTTTCATTAGGGGCTGCGCACCACTCAGTCTTTCTGCATAAAACCGCAATTCATTTTGTAAGCAAACTCCGAGTATGACCTGGCCACTCCCCAGAGTTAACCAATTTGAAGCAATAACTTCTCCATCAAGAGATAATGTATCTTCAAGTAAAAATTTGCCTGTACTTGCAAGGTGCACAGTTTCCCATATATGAACAGTGCTAGAAGTATTTGAAGGGCCTGGGCAGAAGGTTGCTATCTTTCGGCCACAATCAGTTAGAGATATTGATGTGATGGGCCCTTGATGTGCAGCAAGTATACCAACTAGTTCCCACTGCATTTTCGAGTTCATTTGCTTAACTGACATACTTCTCCATAGCTTCAAACTACCATTGGCACAGCCTGTGGCCATGTGATATGCCCAAGAATTGTAGCACAATTCATCAACAGGAATGCAATTTTGTTTTTCAGATAGAACAGAAATGCTAGGACAAACAACGGCAAAACTAATGATCTCATCCTTATTGTGTGGATCTGGCAATAACGAAGAGCAAGGATCAACATCAATCCAATATCTCTTACCAGCAAAATTACTTTTGAATGCCCAAGAACCGTCTGTAACAGCATTTCCAGAGTCGAAATTGCATCCACAAGCACTTCCATCCAAATCACAGGAATGGATGCCAATTTTCCACGACAAAGCTTGAAAGCTCTCCTTCCATACTGCTAAGAGCAGAAAATTGTTAACGCTAAAAGTTTCCTTACAGCTTGAAGGCAAAGGAATTGAGTAGATATTGGTGGGCCTGTTTCCATGACAGTGATCAGTAAAAGGGATAGTGCAAAAGTTGTGACATAGCATCTTCTCTTCTTCATTTCTGCTGATCTTAATCATGACACAATCAATGCCTTGATCATGTCCCATAAGAAGAAGTGTGTCCTCATCTAAAACTGAGGGTGCCCACGTCAAGCTTGAATATTTGGTCTGCATTACAAGTTTTCCAGAAAGTTTCCACGTTGGATTCAAAGTTGGCAGCCCCGTAATGCTATTAGAAATGGTTGAAACTGACCAAAATAAAAGCAATCCATTGGTATCCAAAGAAACAGCAAGTTCCGTTTCAAGCCTATTAGCATGCACTGCAACTTGTATAACTTTCCCAGTATGACCATTTATATTTACAATTGCACCGGCATTACATGACAAAATATTCTCCTTCCCAGATTTATCTAAGCACCCCTCCGCATTAGTTGATATATGAGTATAACACTGTGACCAGCATAAGGAATTACTTGGAGACAACCAAAGCAAAGAGCACAGGTTTGGTGGACCAAAGTGTTCATTTCTGAGGATAACAACTTTATTTAGTAGTATATCACTTGTTCCCAATTTAGCACCTGTTAATTCTTGACTCTTCCATAAAGTCACTCGTGGATACCTCATTGGGGAAATGTCATCAAGACAATGAATGGCCCAGAATGTCACCAACATATGAGGCCCAAATGCAACTAACCATTCACACCTTCCAGCCTTCTCATGCTGATAATGACCTCCTGATGTAAAATATTGGCTGGCTGCTATACCAGCTGTGAGCACACCATCAATGTCTGCTGCCCATCGAACAAATATGTCAGAGCCCAGAGTTCCATCCATTGTTTGGTTAATCTCAATTACCGCAGCAACATGGAATGATCTTCTCGTGGATTTCTGATCACTGATGTCCTTGCCAATTCTTCTAACCCTCCCATCATTAATCTCACTCCATAACCTTACAGTTCCATCTAGGCAGCATGTTAGCAATACATGCCTCAGTGGATGTCTAATGTCTAGTGTTGATTGGCTTCCTATTAGAGGCCTCCATTGAATCATAGAAACAGGCATAGGATGGCATAGCTCTGCTTTCATGTAATTAGACTTTCCATCACCATAACACACGAACACACATTTGCTTGCCTCACTGGCTCCAGATGAGGATTCTTCAGCATGCCGTGTATTCAAAGAAGCCGTTGCCGATGGCCCTTCAATAGAGAAGGTTGTAGAAACCAGAGTTTGAGGCAGTTCTGTTTTAAACTTCCAAGCTATTTGCCAGGACGTGCTGTTCTTTCTCCACAGGATCACCTCAACACCACCTGAAATTATCCCATCGCCAGAGCCCGTCCATTTGATGGTTTCTACTTTCGTAGATTGCACAAGCACTGCATTCTGGCTCCAAGAAAAAGAACCTGAATATGAGTAAGGAAGTTCAACATTTTAAAACAAACAAAAACAAGGGAATAAAAGCAAGAGTTTAATATTCATGCATTGCATGAAAATGCCATCTAATAACTAATACTTAAGATGGAAATGTCTAAATGTATAGAGAATAACACGAATGTAGCTGCATGTTTACATGTAGTACACGAATGTGTACATAATGTCATATTTGAAGGACCTTAAAAGGACATTACGAGAGAGAGAGAGAGAGAGAGAGAGAGAGAGAGAGAGAGAGAGAGAGAGAGAGAGAGAGAGAGAGAGAGAGAGAGAGAGAGAGAGAGAGAGAGCTTTCTAAGCATGGCAGCCGAATGAGATTCCTATCCCGAATATGATTAGTCCATGCTAATATGATAGTCCCATTTAACAAAAGCTCAAACAAATTCCACCTTATCACGGTGACCATCGTCAACGCAGATCTACAAACTCCATGACGTCGTTGCTTCACCTCCATTTTCCACATAAAACAAGATCAATATACAGATTAAAATATTTCATTCTCAAAATATCAAAACACAAATCTCTTGGAGTCTAGAAAACTTTGTTAACAAAGATCAACTTATCTGAACAAATATCATTTAGAAACAGTTATTCAACTTCATTATGTGGGACAATCAATTAATTTTTTTTCCATATTAAATATCAAATAATATTTAATATCAAATAATTGCCACCTCTAGGACCTCTACTATCTCAGAATCCATTTCTCTCTAAACTCCTATTTCCTAGATTTTCGATGCATTGCACTCCACAAACTCACTTCAGCAATACTCCTTTCACAAACGTGTTGTTTCTTATCCATTCAACCTATGGTATCATAGAGCGTGCTCCATATTGTAGCTGTCTAGCAAAAGTTTAGTAGATATGTTCCACGATAAGTACTACTCATCATAACTTAAAAGTTGGAATAAACAGAGCTATATGTATCAATGAAGATATCAAAATCTTATTCCTGAAATACAGTATAAGTAATATTTTTGTTCAAGTGGTAAATGATGTCAACCGTATTTACCAACCATGCCTTCCATTTGATTTTTGTACTACTTCAAAGTTGCATCACTATTGTGAAGACTTATTTTTATTTTTCCAGATGTTCGACCCTTGTCCCACGATAAGGAAAGAGTATAACCACTTCCCATTTAGCAAAGCAATAATCATCCTAGCAAACAAATATGTTAAAGCCAAAGTGCCAAACACAGCTAACCCATTGAAAAACTCCTTCCGAGCATCTTTTCAAGCCTTTTCGATGTCCCTGCCTCAGAAAACTGTGAAAGTCTTTCTCCAATTTTTAGGGGAAAAAATGAATACCATTCCTGGAACATATAAATAATGGAAAACAATTTCTTTTGTGAGTTTAATTTAGTGATAACTCACTCCATTTGTTATAGACCATGGTAATATGATGGTCCCATTTAACAAAAAGCTCAAACACATTCCACCTTCTTACCCCGGCAACCATCATTAAAACTACATTCATTACACAGAGAGAGAGAGAGAGAGAGAGAGAGAGAGAGAGAGAGAGAGAGAGAGAGAGAGAGAGAGAGAGAGAGAGAGAGTGCTTTCTAAGCTTGGCAGCCGAACCGGGATTCCTATCAGCTATAGCGATTAGCCGATTATGATAGTCTGAGCTAATATGATAGTCCCATTAAACAAAAGCTCAAACACATTCTTCCTTCTTACCACGGTGACCAATGACCATCATTAGAGCGGATCTACAAACACTTTGACACCATTGCACTACCATATCCCACGTTCAACAAGATCAATCTACATACTACATATTTCATTCTCCAAAGATCAAAACCCAAATCTCTATGAGTCTAGAAAAGTTTGTTTAACAAAGATCAACTTCTTTGTTCAAGAATCTTATTTACAAAAATCATTTAGAAAGAGGTATTCAGCTTCATTACACAGGCTATCAATTGATTTTCCACATTTAGTATCAGTAATTGCTACCTCTTGGACCTCCACTATCTCAGAATTCATTCTTCTCGAAACTCCTATTTCCTAGATTTTCATTGCCTCTCCACATTCCCACTTCAGTAATACTCCTTTGATGCTAGCATTTCTTATCTATTCAACCTTTCACATCATAGAGTGCGGTCCCTATTGTAGCTGTCTCGCAAACGTTTTCTCACAACCTATTCAATACACGGTGTTTAAATAATCTGGACGAAGCAGACAACATTTTAAAATTCGTTCCATGGATACATATATCATACACCTAGCAAGACAAAAGTAGTTATCTTTCACGATAACACCTACTACACATGACCTAACAACTGGAATAAACAGAGCTTGAAACTAGACTTACCATCAGAAACGGCTGAATTATGGGAAAACAAGCCGATACAGTTATCCAAAGAAACAGCGAGGTCACCAACAGAAGGCATGGCAGGGGACCATGAGACTGAAGAAACCAGGGCCGAAGCGTCGGTGGAGAGCTGGAAGACCTGGCGGAAAATGGGACCGATGAGTGTTTCTTCTTGGGAGAGAGGGGAGGGGAAGTGAGAGATCACGAGGAGAGAGGAGGCTCCGTAGGCGACCCATGAGTACCCGGAGAAGTCCGGTAACCAGTCGACGGCGGATTCGGATCGGATCGGCGCAGGCGGGATTGTCTCGGATTGGATGAGCTGGAGAGGCAATTTGTCAGCGAAATCGACGGCCGTGGATGAGTTGTCTGATTCGATTGGTGTGGCGTTGGAGGCGGTGGTGGTGGTGGCTGTGGTGGTACTGGATCTTCTGTCTTGCATTGTTGTGCGAGAGAGAGAGAGAGAGAGACGGCGGGAACGGGGAGGGGGAGAACAGAGGTTTGCAGTGGAGAGAGGCTGGTGAAATTTCCTTCCCTCTTGGGCTCTGTTTGCAACTCAGGAAAAGAAAAGATTTGAAAATTAAAGAATTTTTTAACCTATTGTTCGGTTGTAGAGAAAGAGAAAAGAGGCTTTGTTCGGTTTCCATTTCATTTTAGTTTTAGTTTTGTTTTCAAATTATTATTGTACTTTTTTTTTAATTATTATTTTATTTTTTTAATTATTATTTTTTCATTTCTTTCTAATCATTACCCCTAGTTCTAATCATTATCATATTTTTCTTTCTATCCACTATCAAAATTAAACTAAACTCTCAATTAAACAAAGCAGATTTTGAGGGTAGTAAATAGTAAATTTTCACTTCAATTTTTCTCTCATTTTCTTTCTTTTTTATTTTTCTTCCTTTTCTTTTCCTTCCCCTAAGTTCCATGAGGAGTAATTACAACTTTCCTACTTAAGTATGCGCTTTATCTCACTTTTGTCCCTCAAGTAAATAAATAAACTGACAATGTTATCCCTTGGCATACACTTACCCACCCGCTTTCTTTGACGGAAATTGTCACGTGGCCTGCATGTGCATTCCTTGTGTCTCCTTCACTGTACTTGTTGTAATGTGAGTGTTAAGACTTATTAAAGAGTAGGGTGCTTATTACTGTACTGTATTATACACAGTATCAAACAAGTACTATTTCAAGTGTCGGTCATTACTTACTAGTTATTACTAGTATCAAAGACCAAATTTGTTGTTATAAAATCAAAACGCTCTTACTATTGTCAGCCCACTAAACTGACGATAAACACATTAGAAGACAAATAAAACACGTATTCTTGTATGCTTTATACACCATTTAATATACATTCACATATTTATTATTGTCATCCCCTTGAATTGATTTTAGAATTTTCCAAATCAAAATACTAATGTCGCACTAAATCATTATTTGCAGCCTCTTGTCGGTGAATAAAATATGTAAAGTAGTCATTGGTGGATGGTGAACAGTGATGATACGGTGGACATGAGAGACGAAAGGAGTCTGATCTGATCTTCTAGGCTGAACACTGCGCTTGGCTGCCGCATGAAACACAAGGGAATCTTCAGTTGATGAGTTATTAGCAGTAGAAGAGATGATTGTCATTCAATTCTTCCCCGCTCAAGAGGAAAGGAAAGGAAAGGATAAGAACTGCTTGAGGAACACATCAAAGATTTTTTTTGAAAGGGGAACACATCAAAGATACACCCTATAAAATCCTCTTAAATTTTGCCATGTGACGTGTAGCATACCAATCTTCATTGATTGTATCCAAAATGATGAAATCTTCTTTACGGCTATCCCGTAAAGAATTTATTACAGAATTCAATCGCGACCATCCAAAATGTTTTTCAACGGTTCAGATTGAAAATCAATTATGAACGATTATAATTTATTGTAATTAATTTTTTTTTTAAATTATTAAAATCTGAACCGTTTAAAATCAAAATGGACGTACCGTGATTGAAGTAAACATCCTCTCGTCAGCCAAAATAAACACGTACACAAACTACTCCACTCATTGTACCTTGTTTTCAACCGACCAAACCCTTTTGCCTCGCCCCTCTCTGTCTCCTAACCGTTCCCCAATCTCTCTTGAAACTTTCAGACGTCGTGATTTCCTCTCAAATAATCAAGTCTCTCAAACCCACAAATTGAAAAATCCAGAGACAAAAAGCTAGAATGTCTGGAAATCAAACGATGGTGAACAATTGCGGGTTCATGACGTGCGACAAGCTGGATCGGATGGCGAATTGGGTGGGGACGAGCGTGGCGTCGGCTTTCTTCGTGTCGCTGGAGCGTTGTGCCTGCATCAACCTCAGCACCTCCCACGACGACCTCGACGACGACGAGGAAGAGGCCAAGGATCGCCCCCTCATGCTCACCAAGCTCCCATCCCTCGACTGCTCCTCCTTCCACCTCCCCAACACCCCCACCGATAAGGATAAGCTTCCTCCCGTCTGACTCCACATATGCATCGACACTCACATACGCATGTGCGATGACAATATATAAGAATATGTTGGATTATGTGCATAGGATTTTGAATTCAATTTTGTTTTTTGTTTTTTTGTTGTTGATGGTTTTGTTGTGTTGTTTGGGTGGATAATCAGCACGGTTTTGTGAAAAATGTGATTAAATCAGAAATTTGGAGTTGCAATTTCGATGGCTTATTTCTCCTCCTATTCTATTCTATTCTATGTGTGATTTCTCACGAATTTATTGGCCTCATTGGTTATGTTGGTTAGTTTTTTGAACTATTCGTGTACCACGTGTTAATGGTCCTGTTAGGCCTTTGTTTGGTTTATCTACTCCACTATTTACCGGGGGGGGAATTAAACACTTTTATTTCTGTAATTGGGAGATTTCTCTTTATAGTTTTATTGGATTTTATCAGAATGTATTGATTGAACTCAATTTGCTGAGTGTGGTTGAAGTGTAAGCTTAATAATGGGTTGTGGGGAAGTTGAGGGGCAAAAAGACAAAGAGAGAGTTGAAGATTAAATTGGTTGTTGAGGTATGAGTCTTATGACCCTGCAGAAGTTGACATGAAAGGTATGCTTTTTGTTCTTAAAGAGTGTTACTTATTTTGTCCAGAATTTGGCTCCTTGTTAGGAGGCATAGTGACTTCTTGAATGGAGTACTCCATATTAATTAGCCTCAGCTGCTAAACTCACTTGTACAGTACATATATGACTCTGCACAGGCTTTTGAGGTGGAAACATTTCACCTTTGCTCTTTTAGTTGTGCAACATGAACAAAGTTGATCTGCCGTTTCAGTTAGTTACGATCTTAGCCTAATCCTAACTCCTAAGGTTTTGTATCTAAACTTCACTGTAGGCTATAGCAGAAGCTTATCATACTAGTTGTTTTTCGAATCTTTGATCATCTCATTCATCATTCTCATTACATCAATAGCGAGAAAATACTGCAGGCAATGCAGTTGTGCATAATGTTCTTTAGCTATTGATGCAGTCTTTTCAATGCGAGTTTTCTATAGGGCAAAATTGATATGTTTGCTTCAATTTTCCCCATTCAGTGACAATAACCTATTCGTCGGATTGTGCTAATGGCCAACAGCTGCTTTCGGCCTTTGGGCCTGCTACTGCAAGAAGTTTTTTTTTTCCCCTGAGAGAGTTGGGTTTGAATCTTCGAGATATATATGGTCGAAGAGGAATATGTGGATCTATGACAAGTGTAGAAAAACAATAAACAATTTTACTAATTTCCAGAATTTACAACAAGAACAGAAATTACAGAATACGAATTAATAAAACAAACTGTAGTAAAAGAACAAGAGGTGGAAACCTAGGCCCGTGTTTCACACGATGCCCTTAAAACAAATTCGCCGCCTCATCAGAGGTGTTGGAAGTTGTGTTTTTGTTTGTCTCAACCTGAAGGACCCAAAACTGGTATTCTCAATTCTCCTTCAAGAAGGAGACTCATGTCAGAAGGGGACCACACTCCACGTGACTTACACCTTCTCCATCTAAAAATTCCAATTTTTCCCCATCTCTAGATGCCAACTTATAACAACTACATGCAATACTTTGCATATATACCACTAATCCACTATTACTCCTATTTACTTACTGTAAGAAAGTAGAAATCCGTCTAATGAATTACTACCTCATTTGAAAGAGACACAAGAAAATCAAAAAGTTTCTGTTGAACCATCGCTGTTGTAGTGAAATTTAGTAAATTGGATAGATGAAAAGACTTAAAGTGAAATACCAATCAGGTTTTATGCGCAGTACTTTAGTTTCTTTCATTGGTTTTCCAATAACTATTCAGATTATTATTCTCATAAGATTGAAGTTTCTTTTCTCAGAGTGGTATATATTTTGTGCTTTTGGAGTACTTATAATCTGTCTTCCTAATCAACAACTTCAAACGTGGCACTGTTGGAAAACTACGATGGGCCCAAAACACTCACACAGGAAGAGACGTAGGGGAGAAGATAACATGCTATTTGTGAAATAAACACTTCACACTAGCTACTTCATTACACTTGACAACTTCATTGTGGTTCATTCGCTCTACTCAACCCCACTATTTTTCTCCACTGTGGGTGGCCACTAGATACGTAGATATTTATAGGCTCCTAGTAACATGAACCTAGTCAAGTACATGTTCATGACCCTTCATCATACAATTAAATACTTCAAAAAACTATTCAACTACATACACGAACCATATCATTCATGCATCATGTATCTACGTACACAACTCCCTAGAATTCATAAATTCCTAAAATGAAGTTTACTTTTCCAACAGGCACGTGTGGAAAGAAGAAAAGTATTTCGACGTAAATATTTTCTGAAGTTGGTAAACGAGTTTTTATACAAGGTTTTTTTTTTTTTTTTTGTGGGGGGGGGGGGGGGGGTGTAAATGAGAGATTCGTTGAGAAGTCTTTATAAAGTTGTTAAGCTTTAGCACTCAAACTTAATCTAAAGATATATAAAGGTCAGCAATTTGGAGCTTAACTTTGTTTGGATTTGTAAGCAAGTAACAGTCTACTTCAATCTTCGATCACTGGGAAAATTATAATGATATGATTATATATATGTATGTCCATCACCTATTGACGCCTTGCATGCAACTATATATGATTTATATGTCAACATGTGTATATATAAACGTAGAGTATATATCATGCTTTGTAAGCAAAGGACGCATGCACAGTGTTCTGGAAACTCAAGAGATTCGATCTAATCTAATTATATATGAGAGATAAACTGTGGAGAATCAAACAAAACATACAGAAAGAGGCAACGAGTGAACGTACCAAGGTCGTAGCTACCCTTAGGCCTTGAGTACGTATATGCATTGGGTGGGTCGTGAAACCATCATTTACAGGCTCTGCAGGCTGCATAGATGATCGATAAAGCTAGCTAGAAATTAGTATCATTGCCAGTGGAACATGCACCATCATCAGCTTGGTCGCATAACATGTAGTACATTATACCAACAACTTAGGTCAATCGTGGGGTCATAGAATCAAACGGGAATTTCGAGCTACATCTAGCTAGCTAGCTCGTTTAAATCAAAACCAGATTGGTAGAGCAATATTTTGGTTTATGAAACGAATATGGTGAATCTTTTTAGAAGTTTCATCATCTTCAGAAAGATCAAAGGTGGGGTTGGGAAGGCGTGCATCAATTACTTTTGGTCGGAGAGAAACTGACCAATAAAAGCGAAGCAAAACCGTACTCCCCTCTTTTCCCCTCACTTTTTCCTTTTGGGTTTTCCTGAGATTTTACTTTTACATACCGAGTAACAACAACTGTTGGTTTGTCTTCGATAGTCATTATCGCTATTCGTTTCCTTTCCCCCATGTGTATGTGGGCATCTCTTGTTCCGGCCAGACTTAGGGGCCGGTTTGCTCCGTGGTAAGGTCTTGTGTTCAAAATATGTATCTCACGTGTTAGCTGTATATTAACTCCTATGAAGCCAATTTATACAGAGCTTTGCTCTGATTTTAACTGAAGCTCCCGCTTGTTGACGATAGGATTTGTCTTTCAAGATTAGTCAAACGTACATATAAACTGACAAGACACATAAATTTTAAAGACTTTGGACATACATGCAGTATCGCTCTTTGTTCCCTAGCTCCCTAATGAATTTGCCACTAACATGTGCCACATTTAGCCAGCCCAAGCACTGAATTGGGGGGATAAAATTGAGTAGGATATATAGGGTGGCCCGGGTGCGTGTAATTGATTAATTTCATGATTCAATTGATATTGTCTAGACATATAATAGTAACATGTTTACGGTGGATAAGGACATGCATAAATATGCAACAACTTAGTCAGTAGCTAGTGAAGTTAGTACTACTTATAAATATGTTTTAAGTTTGCAATTAGTAAGCTTTGGAGTACTGATCTTTTTGCTGATTTAGAGAAAAAAGAAGTGTTTTATTATTATTAGATGGGCTGGTATGGGTGTACGTACGTAGGGCAGGGGCAGGTAGGGTGTGGAGGTGGGTTCTGAAAAATGGCGCATGCATGTTTAGAGAGCAGGTGCGTGCGTACGATTATGGTCAAAACACATGATTTCATGAATAGGAGAAATTCTAACTCCACACCCACTTATAATAGAGGTAGATTCCATACACACTGAGTGTGTAGTATGTGCAGGCTTCACCCCTATTATGAATATAGATGTATAATTAAGTATGTATTTGGATGCGGAGATAGAATGATTATATTGTTTCATGAATAGACATGTTTTGCTACTATATATATATATATATATATATATTGAAAAGGAAAGGAAAAAGAGAGAGACCCCATCCTAGCTAGCTTTATAACAGATTGAATTTACTACAGTAATAAACAGTATTCCAACAACTTATTATTACAGCACAGGTCCATGCTACCTTGAAGAATCATGATGAAAGCTGACAAAACATAATACATCTTCACAGAGCCCTTTTCTTCTCTCTCTCTCTCTCTCTCTCTCTCTCTCTCTCTCTCTCTCTCTCTCTCTCTCTCTCTCTCTCACGGCCTTTATAAATAAATAAACAAATTCATCGATCTCTCCATTAAAAACCCTCCCCATCAACACACTCGATCGATCTCCACAAATGGCCAACTTAGTGATCACTTCATTTACACTATGGTTGAGCTTAGTTATTTTGTATGCTACTCAAACTATGCATGCTATGGCATTCTGGCCTGGTGGAAGATCAACCAGGTTCTACGACTTCAAGGTCTCTCCTCTCTTGCATTTGTTCTCATTCATTTTTTATATATACCAGTGTTTTCTTTTAGTAAGATGCATGCAATGTTTCAAATCGCAGTATGTTGGTATGTATCGATAATGATGGTACAACAATATATTTGCCAATATCGGAAGCCAATATATTGGTTAAAACTAGTTATTACTTGTGTTCTAAAATTTCAATGATTATCGATCAATACCTTAAGTACGTATACATGTATGTTATGTCCTCATAGGGTCAATTTAGAAATATTCTTTTTTTTTGTACCTGATGAATGATGATATATAGGTGCAAACCAAGAAAATTACAAAGTTGTGCTACACCAAGGATATCGTCACAATCAACGAAATGTATCCTGGGCCTGTTGTTTATGCCCAAGAAGACGATAGAGTCATCATCAGAGTCACCAACGAATCGCCCTACAATGCCACAATACATTGGTAAACCTTACTAACTTATCACCAAGAATGAAAAAATGTTGTGAGAGAGTTTCTATCGTATTTTTGGTAGTCTGTACTATTTTATATAGAGCATCGTTAATAAATATTATGTTTGTGATCGATGTTAATTTCAGGCATGGTGTTCGACAAAGGCTATCGTGTTGGTCCGATGGTCCGTCGTACATTACCCAGTGCCCAATCCAAACCGGACAAACATTTACGTATGAGTTTACGTTGTTGCAACAGAAGGGCACCCTTCTTTGGCATGCTCATGTATCTTGGCTCAGGGCCACTGTTCATGGTGCCATTGTTGTCTACCCTAAAACTGGAGTACCATACCCTTTTATGTACCCTTATGAAGAGCACATCATCATCCTAGGTAAGTTGTTCATCTCTAGCTAGCATATAGACATAAACAGGGGAGTGGTATTCTAGCTAGTACTTATGGATTTGATAGCTGATGATAAACAGGGGAGTATTGGCTGAGAGACCTTGTACAACTTGAGCAGGCGGTATTAGCAAGTGGCGGAGGTCCTCCAACAGCGGACGCTTTCACAATCAACGGACACCCTGGCCCTAACTACAACTGTTCAAGCGATGGTAATTCTAGTTATGCTAGCTTGCTAGCTAGAATAAATATATATCTCATTTGTAATTCACATTTACCGCTAAATTTTGCTGTGATCCTTAGCAAGACTTCTAGTAACAAAAACAATCCCAGGCTAGCTATCATGTATGTTTGACCAAGACAATGTCATGCTCTAAGATATACTCCACTATAAAAGCCAAGAAGCTTTTAGCAAGACGACGTACATTATGAGTTGAAAATTTCTCGTGAATAATGGTACGTAGTATCATGGAGTGATTGTATTCCTTTTTACAATAACTTAAAATGCAACCACTATAACCTACTCACAATGACTTGGATTTTCTTTAAGGTACACCATATATAGTAGTTTTAGTTTAGATAAGGGGAGATCGAGTATTAATTGCACAACACATTATGCGCACGCATGCATGCTTAGTAAAAGTTTGACTTGTTTTTTTAATTTGATAATGTTCTCTTGCTTTTTTAATTATATATAGGTTCGCACACGTATGTTTCCGAAATCGTTTAATGTGTGTGAACACTGGATCTATTGTATTAGATTCACAAGTATTGGACACATCTTTATCCGGATCTATATATGCACTCCATCAGTAGCATTAATTGTTTCTAGAGCATTAATTGTTTCTAGTAGTATTAATTAGCAGCATTAATACTCATTGTTGTTTCAGATGTTTATAAAATTGATGTGGTTCCCGGGAAGACATACCTGTTAAGGTTAATCAACGCGGGGCTAAACATGGAGAACTTCTTTGCCATTGCTAATCACAAATTAACAATCGTGGAAGCGGATGCAGAGTACACAAAGCCATTCTCTACTGACCGTGTGATGCTAGGACCCGGTCAGACTGTCAACGTCCTCGTCACGGCCAATCAGCCCATCGGACGGTACTCTATGGGCATGGGTCCCTTCATGTCCGCTCAAAATGTCCCATTCCAAAGCATAAAATCCGTTGCATATTTCCAGTACTTGGGTGCCATGCCATATAGTTTAGCCTTACCAGCTCCGTTACCAAGTTTTAATGATAATCTTGCCGTTAAGACCGTTATGGATGGCCTAAAAAGCCTTAATCCCGTGCCTGTCCCAAAAGAGATTGACTCCAATCTTTTCATTACCATCGGATTAAACGTTCAAAAGTGCAATTCCAAGACGCCACAGCAGAATTGCCAGGGCGTTAATGGTGGGATTATGGCCGCTTCAATGAATAACATCAGTTTTATTAAGCCTAACGTTTCACTTCTCGAGGCTTATTACAAACATATTCATGGGTATTATTCCGAGGATTTCCCTGGGGTACCCCTTAAATTCTATGACTTTGTCAATGGGGCACCTAATACCATTCCTATTGATACCCAGTCAGTTAGAGGGACTAGGACTAAGGTCCTTGAATTTGGGTCCCGAGTGCAATTAATTTTGCAGGACACAGGAACCGTCACCACCGAAAACCACCCGATTCATCTCCATGGCTATAGCTTCTATGTCGTAGGGTATGGTACCGGGAACTATAACCCTCAAACTGCCAATTTCAACTTGGTCGATCCACCTTACATGAATACGATTGGAGTTCCGGCTGGCGGATGGGCCGCAATTCGCTTTGTCGCTGACAATCCAGGTAATTACATGCACTAAAAATATTACTCCTACTTTCTTTGAATCTTTTCCAAGAGATAACATTATGAACACGTACTGTTTCACAAAACTTTAACATGCACGCAACATAATACTCTCACAACTTCTTCTTCTTCTTCTTCTTCTTCTTCTTCTTCAGAAAATAGCACTCTGAATGCTATTTTACCAAAAATAAATAAATAAAAATAAATTGAATCTCCCACATTATATATGTTTGCTATATAGGTTACATGTGTCAATTGTTGATTGATTCCCCACTTAATTATATGTTACTATATGTTATAGGAGTATGGTTCATGCACTGTCACTTGGAGATACATTTGTCATGGGGATTGTCGGTGGTTTTTATAGTAAAGAATGGGCAAGGAGAGTTGGAGACCCTTCCACACCCGCCGGCAGACCTGCCGCGGTGCTAGCTAGCTAGTGATTTGGCCATGGATTTTGTGAAACAACTGAAAATGTTTCAAGCTGCAGGTTGCAGATGGAGGATGATAATTCTTTGGAAACATGCAAGTGTGTATTATATTACGTGCGGTGGTTGATCCATTTCGTACGTTTAGACTATGATGATCATTGCCCACCTGGTAAAAAGTGACAGCCTAGCTAGCTGCATAAAATAAAAAAACATTTGCTTTAATTAATTTCTTTTTTATGCATGGGTGGAATTCTTTTAGTTTTAGTTTTAGTACGTAGTATATTTTAATTACGTGATAAGAGAAGTGTGAGTGTCTAGCTAGCTAAATTCTTCTTTCTAGTTGTATTTTGGGTGTTGAGTGATATACTATAAGAGATCGATCGAGCTGCCCCAGATGAAGATGAAGATGAAGATGAAGTCCTGCTGCTGCATGCATAAATGTAATTATACTGAGTACTATATATGGATGAGAAATCATTTGTCACTTAATTTCTTCTTGGATCATTTTTATGGAAGCTACTCAACTCTCTAGCTATCTTTCTCTCCGCGCGACCAAATACTAAATACTAACAAATTAAATATAACAGTAATGCATGCCAGCTGCTACAGCATTTAGTAAATAATTAATTAAAATCCTATAATTAATTCTCTCTCTACGGACAGGGATGGGAATATATATATAGGTACCCTTTTGACTGCATGCATATATGCAGTACCAACGGTGAGATTAATTTGCTATATATTCAATTTCGAGAATTACTGATCAGGAAGGAAAATGTTGAATATTGCAAGACATGCATGCAGGTTACAAAATTAAGGGCAGTACTTAATTGGAATCAATTAAATTCATACTCCAAGGTTGTTCGTTCAGTATCCATGAGGGCCACGCTGTTGGGGCCGAGCCTGAGTTTTTTTTGGGAAAATTACAAGACAACACTTGACAACACAAAGGCACGAGTAGTACTGCACGAGATCGAATTAACCATCATCTATTCTACTCCTATAGAAGAAAGGCACAACACCAATTGGTATGAACGGAGGATTTTTGACGTCGTGTCACAAATGGAATTTCCAATATTATTGTTTTACTTAAAAATTCTACAAAATGCTCTTATATACAGCAACTTGTATATTAAACGTTAGGGTAAAATAGTAAAAATAACTCTAACTCAACCACCCCTTCCACACCCCAAAAGAATTAACCACGTATCGGCTCCCACTCCTCACATTTACAATTGCACACACCCCTAGTTATAAAAACTGTCTCCTAGCTATAAAAGGAAATCACTTGAACACTACACTTTCAACGTTTTAGAAAAAAATGCACCAATTAAGCTCGAGTAATTTCGCTTTTTTGCCTAATTATTTTCACTGGACAGCATATTTCATTCATTCAACTTTTTTGTGGCAATGCATGGTTGATCGAAGTTACTATTTGATCAATTTGAAGTGGGGCTTTTGCTAACCTCAAGTTAGATGGGGTTAAAAAATTTGCTCCTGTTATTCCTATATAACACCATATAATTAATGACCCACAAATGAGGGGCCCTAATTCTGAGCTCTTTTTGAGTGACTTGGTGGGTGGGCTCCTGCCCAAAGCTAGCCCTACTAGTTGTTGATCTATGCCACTACTCTACTAGTCCAAACGAGGTTAATATTCTTGCCAAAATCAGAGGTTCAATGTATTCTCTGGCCTGAAAAATTCTTGTCCTTCGATTGCTATGCAATTGGTAGCCGCACAATTATGTCTTGGGCTTGCGCTAGTGTCGAGAATTTTAACCATAGCGTAAAGAATATTTGAAAGTAAAAATTCAATTCTTGGCCGGTACTTGGTTTCTTGCGACATTATTCTTACCATGGAAAAACAAACAAGTCCATTTCACATCACTGCAATGGCAGAACCAGGATTTTTGATAATTGGGGTCGAAAATTTAAACTATGTATGATTCACTTTTTCTAGTTGCTAATTGAAAGAAATTAATCAAAAAGTAGATATATATTAATAACAAAATGTTGCTTCGATTCACAATTGATCTCGACGACTTTTCATACTTTGGAAATGATGGATGATAGCTAGCTTCGTTTGTAATGCTTTCAAAAGTATCTTTCTCTATATACACAATCAAATTATCAAGAAGAGATTTACCTTTCTCCAAAGAGGTAGAAGTGAAGGAAACCTAGAACAAATGAAACCGACATTTGGGGATTTTGTGGATGGTGATTCTATTTTGACCCCTTTTTTCCCTAAGTACAAAACCCTTATGTGGGTTGGGGAAAAATAAATTTTAAAGTGGAGTCAAATGAGTAAAAAATGGGGTAAAAATTATACCTATCTCTAAGAAAATTTGGGAGACAGTGGGGTCAACTGCCTCCCCTTGTCTCTCACGGCCTCCCCTTGTCTCTCACTGCCTCCGCCCCTGCATCATTGGTTGATCTGAACCTACCATTTTGTGTCTTACGACTATGTAACTAAGCTAAATTGGAACAGTCAAATAATACTGGCTCGATAAACTTTTTTTTTTTGATAACCGAGGAATGGCCTTACATATGAATTAAAATAATAGCAAAATTGAGCTTGGCTCTATTACAGCTCGTTTAAAATCGGCTTGAATCATAAAGAGTCAAAGTTTGGACACATTTTACTAACTATTAAACTAGTTAGATTGCCAAAACACGGTCGAATAACGCATTACTGCAGCTCGACTTGGATAACAAGAATTTTATGTTGCTAGGGAAAGAAAGGCTTGGCTCACCTTACTTGAGCCTTTTTTCATTTTTCTTTTTGAATAGTAAAGGAAATATCGTTCAAAGAAGACAATCAGACACCCAATGTAAAGGAGATGGTTAATTTGCGGATGTTCAAAACTTTACTGATACTGCAGGCTGCAGCATCATTCTGGGTACAGGCAATTGGAATACTCCTTAATTAACTTCCTGGCATTGTGTCTACTGGTGAGTAGTAAATTGCTGTGATAAAAAAGTATTAAGGGTACGCTAATAATTAACTTATGCACCATAACTTTTTGGTTTTGTCTTTATTCAATTTTTTTTTACATTTGTTAGTTTTACGCCAAATTTTTATGTGATATGGGTGAGTAAGGATGAGAGGAATCGAAAAAATAAAAAATTATGACTTTTACATAAATATTTTGGGAAATATCCAAGAAAAGTTCCAAAAACTGACTTTTCTAGTTTTTATTTGGATATTTCCCAAAATACTTGTGTAAAAGTTATAATTTTTTACTTTTCCGGTTCCTCTCATTCTTACTCACCCATATCACATAAATTTTTGTCGTAAAACTAACAAATGCAAAAAAAAAAGAAAAGAATAAAGACAAAACCCAAAAATTATTTTGTATAAGTTAATTACTACTAGTACTAGCATAAACACCGAGTCTCAAAAAATAAGCATAAGCGACAATACCAAGAAACAGATCAACCTAATTAGCAACTACCTGCAAGATTAGTTTCAAAATCAGGAAATTTAGAACTACAGAAAGACATGCACTCATAGATCGATCCACAGCAATCAAAGCAGAGGAGCTTTGCGGTTCAAAAAAAAAAAAAAGCAGAGGAGCTTTGAAAGTTGGGTGGCTTCCTAGGACGCTGGAATTCACTTCTTTTTTTTTAATTTAATTTAATTTTATATAATGATTGTTTTTAACGCTATCTGACATGAGATACAGAAAGATATACACTCATAGATCGATCCACGGCAATCAAAGAAGAGGAGCTTTGAAAGTTGGGTGGCTTCCTAGGACGCTGGAATTCACATGTTTGTTTGTTTGTTTGTTTGTTTTTTTTTTTTTTGATATAATGGTTGTTTCTAACGCCATCTCACATGAGATAAATCCCGGATATGTGCATAGTCTCACTTCATGCGAGAGAAGCGTTACAAATAATCGTGAATTAGAAAAAAATTCCTTCTTTCAACAAAATTTACTTCTCAGAAATTTTAATTTTAAGAATAAGTTTTAAACATGGTCCATCTAACCAAGTTCATAAAATAGTCTAACACTCTAACGCTCCAATTTTCGGAAATGTTAATTAAATCAATTTAACTGATTTATTAGGGTCGTTACAAACACAACAAATGTTACCAAATTTGTTTAATTCCGTTAGTTGCATTCAATGATAGCATCAGAGATATTAATAATATATAATCATACGTACTGGATTCCAACTCGAATTCCATTTTTTGAACGTCCACTCACTCAAAAATGACACTCCTATCGCACTTGTTTCTTTAACTAACCTAGAAAAATAGAAAAGTAAAGTAGTTCCAAGATTACAAATAACCAAGTAAGGAGTAGAGTTTGAAACTCTGTCTATCCAAAAGGCTCCAATAAAAAACCTACAATCTTCAATCTTAAACAGATCATGAAACTCCAAATCATCTAAACCAATAGCTCAAATTGTATTAAACAACAATTTTGTTTTCTTACTTAGTAGTTAAAAAGAAAAAGAATCTTATGCAAATAATTACTCCTGGCTGCGAAGAATTACTCTTGGCTGCAAAAAATTACTTTTGGCTGCAAATAATTACTTATAGCCACAAAGAATTACTCATGGCCGTGAAGAATTATTCTTGGCCGCGATGAATTACTCTTGGCCGCGATGAATTACTCATGGACGCTAAGAATTACAATTGGCCGCGAAGAATGACTTATGGTCTCGCATTATTTGCGGCCAGAAGTAATTATTTGCGGCCAAAAGTAATTATTCGCGACCAAAAGTAATTCTTCGCAGTCAAGATTAATTCTTTACAGCCAATAGTAATTCTTTGCGGCCAAAAGTAATTCTATGCGGCCAGGAGTAATTCTTTGTGAACTTCTAATCTCAGCCATTGGCTTCAATGGTTGAGATGAAGTGTATTTTCTGTGTCCCCGGAACGCTCCCATATATATATATTCTTCAAATTAACGTGTGTGAGAGAGAAAAGAATTTTGGATTCAAAATTGGAATCCGTTATGGAATTAACGTGTGAGGGAGACAGAGACAGAGACAACCCTAAATCACGGTAATCGTTTTCTACTGATAACTATTAGGAAAATAAGAAAAATTCAAAAATTAGCAATCAGAATGAGATTAGGAAACATAAATTTTTCATTCTTCCAAATATTCTTTCTTTCCAAATATATTTCTAGTCTTACTACCTATAAATCTCAGCCATAAAAAAAATATGTACAAATTCGAGGGTCCAAAATATAAAAATTCAAAAACCGTTGCTTCATATTATAAAGATTTGAATGTAATTCTCCTATCGCTTGACAATAAAAAGAAAATTGTTAATGTGCATGAAGTGAAATGGAAAGAGGAACCAAAATATATATATGCAAAATGGAGTTTTAGAGTTGGGTTGGAGATGCTCATGAATTGTCTTTGAACTGTATTATCAGCAGCAGTAACACTGACACAAACCAAAACCATTTTGATCCAAAGAAATAAGGGATCTCACGGTTTTGTGTTCTTGCTATTTTGGGAAAGTAACTAGTACCAGCTTCAAGAGTAGTAGTATCACTGAAGTGGAGTACAACTTTGAGACTCGTCACCGCTGGACAAATTTTTTTCTAAGCTAAAAAGTACAACTAACAGGCCAGACTAGCTTTAATTTAACTTCACATAAATGGAAAGGACAAATAAGAGGTACTAGTAACATATAGTACATCTAACAGCCCCAAGAGTACTAAACAAGAGGCTGGTACAACCAACTCCCGGTCTCAAGGTAACATATAGTCTCACTCTCAGGTAGATACGATACGCACACCAGTGACCGACCATTGATGCATAAATATTTGCTCCTTCTCTGTTTTTGATAAGAGTACTGCAAACCAATCTTTTATCTTATCCCACCAGAGAAAGGAAAATATGCTGTTCATTCCCTCCCTCCCTCCCTTTGCAATGCCTCTTGCTCAAATGAGTATTCCGCCATTTTTCTCTGTGGACTTTTTTAGTTGGTTTTCGTTAACTTTTCAAGTTCCATTTGAAAAATTGGTTGAAATACTCATATGGGTAAGATGCTTTGCATGGGTGGGTTACTTACATCCTCTGCATTATCGAAACAGAGGTAAGTTCAACTACTACTGCTACTAATTTGAGTACATACCATATAGTAACATTCTAATAGTCCTTTTTGTCTGATGTCCAATCTGCTATGTTTTCACCTAAGCAAAAAAGAGCCCCTACCAATTGGGAAGTTGGACAAGATGTGCTTAGATCGGCTCAGCAACACAGGATTGGAGGTGAATGTGATCCCTAATTAGGACTTGTGAATCTATTCACTTGATGAAAGAAATGATAAAATACACATTCTATGTACACAGACGTCTAGTTCTCTTCCGGTCAAGAAACTGAAATTTTTCCAAGGTTCAAGGGTTGAAATCATTTGTGAATTTAGTGAAACAATGGTAACCCATGCCAAGCAACCACTATATAAAGATAATACATTAGAGAATGCCATGGAGTACAGAGGGTTATGGGGCATTATTATTATGCTGCAACTAAACATTGATACTCTCAATCAAGATTGAAAAGGACCCTACCTCAAAATGAATGTGGTCCACGCCACAGATCTAAGTTTCTGTACCATTTTGGCGGTTGGTTCTGAGTATGTTCAACAACTCATAACTATGAAGCAAAGGTAGTTCATGCGGCTATAAATGAGGAACAAAGTCAATGCTCTTATATTATCTTTAATTCATCCATTTTCATTCTTACTTTCAGGTCATAATCGAAGAGACAAGCAGTAAAACGATATCAAATCTTCCATAATCTAGAATTTTTGCCAATGTAAATCATAGACACAGTTAGTTTAACTAGTAAATTTGAAGGATGGAAAGTTTCTTATGCTTCTGAGTGATCAATCTTTTTTCTAAATATGCACCAGCAGCACAGCAGCTAACTGGAGAAGGTAATGCCAGAATAATAGTTATAAGTTACCTCAGCAAATGGGCAATGCAAATGCAGGGGATCATCAATCTTCAGTTTTTTAAGGAAAATAATCAACTCAAACTGCCAACGGGGCTTTGTTCCAGTGGCATTGGAGGGGGGCCCAGGTGAGAGGTCTCACGTTTGAGCGGACGGAGCTACGATCGGCCAGCGTTATAATCTAACAACTAACCACGAACGCTACTTATGGAGCAGGAAAAAAAGAAAGAAAGAAGAGAACTCAAATCAGAAAGGTCCTAACCAAATTTTAAAATCCATATAATAATAATCATAGTTAAACTTGAAATTAAATTAGATTTTACTACGTTAACAGCACCCCAAACAAGCAGAGAGTCGATCCCTAAAGAGAAAGAAGCATGCAGCTTGGGCAGCTAATGTTGATATATAGTATATCATTGTGGATGCTCTCTTGAAGTATGTATTCCGCGTTGGGCTGAAATCTGTGTCTGGCCTCTATGTTTTCTAGCTACTAGTATATGCACAAGATTCATTCATTCATTCCCAATTTCAAGGAGAACAAAACTGTAGCACACAATATTTGTTTTTCAACCTTCTTCTTAAACGGCCGAATTGGTCAGTGGACTGGACTGGTGGAATACTGTGAAAATTATTATTATTGGATCTCTATGAAATGATAATCTGCTGTACTCTTTTGTCTTTTCTAATGAAAGTTTCTTAATTCTTATCATGTTAGGGGATTAAAAAAAAAAAAAAAACTAAGCCACACCATTTGGGTTTTCTTATCAGTGGTGAGTTCGGTGGCAGATCATGGATGCGGCGGCACGGCGGCAACCGGGACACCATTCACTGGTCGAGATGCAAGGTGTTTGCGGCAGGTTCAGAGCGTTTTTGAGATCAGCGATATACGGCAGGTTCATGGCAGTCTACGCGACAGAGCAGCGTTGCATATCTTGATCGAGTTGTTTGGGCAAGGTTTTGTTCAGGTGTTGTGACATCGGAGACAAGCGGCATTTCGGGTTTGGGGGTGTTTTTAGTAAAAAGATGCTTTGCTTTTTTCTGGGTTGATGTGGATTCTAACCAAATTAATCGGTCTGATTAGAATACTTACTAATTCAAAAATAAACATTCTAGAAGAAATAATATCCGATCTAAGATACTGAGACATATGCCAAAAGGGGAGGAGCCTGTTTATTCGGTGGAGACAGAATTGATTTTAGTTTATAGTCAACTCTGATGTTTGTTGATAGTAGAGTAATATAAGGAGTGGGACCATGCTAGCTTAACCATCACCGTTTACGTCTATTCAATATTTATGACTACCACTCTCTCTCTCTCTCTCTCCATTAACTTGCAGGCAGGCAGGTGCATATGTATCTACCAGTACCAGCTCGATCAAAGATTGAACAACTTTGTGAGTATCAAATCACGAGTTCAACTAACCATATTTTCCCACCAAAATTATCAGCTGTAAAGTCTCCCCCTGCAGGCCCATGCATGCATCCTAAGATTCACACCTTAATTTATTATTTTCTTGACTCTTCTTTGCTCTTTTTTCTGTAGCCCTGTGTCTACTCTTGTCTTAATTACTAGCTAGCAGCTAATACATAAAACCACATGCAAATGCCAGATTAATTTATTGATTTTGTGATAATATTTCAATAGTTGGCCGCTTTTACTCGTTCTGAATAGAGATTTGTGATCGCTAGAGCGTTGGCCAGGTTCCATCATATATATACAAGGGTATGTCTTATTCATCTTTCGGGTATTATTTTCTTGACTCTTCTTTGCTCTTTTTTCTGTAGCCCTGTGTCTACTCTTGTCTTAATTACTAGCTAGCAGCTAATACATAAAACCACATGCAAATGCCAGATTAATTTATTGATTTTGTAATAATATTTCAATAGTTGGCCGCTTTTACTCGTTCTGAATAGAGATTTGTGATCGCTAGAGCGTTGGCCAGGTTCCATCATATATATACAAGGGTATGTCTTATTCATCTTTCGGGTATTATTTTCTTGACTCTTCTTTGCTCTTTTTTCTGTAGCCTAGCCTGTAGCTACTCTTGTCTTAATTACTAGAATTTACTAGCTTTTACATAAATAAATAAATAAATAAAACCACTTGCAAATGAGAGATTAATTTATTAATTTTGTAATAATATTTCAATCGTTGATTGGTTTTACCCTGAATAGAAATTTGTGATCGCTAGAGCATTGGTTAGGTTTCATCATCAGATATGTCGAGAAGACGGATGCTCCCGCTCCTTACTTAAAGTAACTCAGCAAAAGCTTCAAGTGTTGGGTTTGACCTCCCGGTATTCATCTTTAAGGGGTATGGCAGGGAACTAGGGAAGCGTACGTAGGGCATGTTTTAAGTTGTGTTTGGTTTGAAATATTCCTTAATGACCAAAGCTTTGGTTTCCCTTATGGTGTCATTTGCCATATCAAGGGTTCGAGCCATAGTACACACACTCACATACAAAAAGAAATATTCCTCAATGAGAGGACCTAGTTCTTCTTGTGTTTATCCTTGAATGCCGGCCGGTCTTCTGTTCTATCCCAACCTAGTCTGATTAGGTTCTGCATGTTATCATAGAGTTGTCCTTTCTGCTCACTAAAAGATAGATATACTATAAGGAGAAAGGGTTAAGTTGGTGGGCCTGAGTCTTTCATGGAGAAAACTAGTTCGTTAGTTGCAGCAGGTGAAAATAAATGATCTGTATTAATTGCCAGTAAATAAGATCGATAAAGACAGTACTGAATGGAAGATCAAATAGCAGTATATTTTAGAAAGAAAGGAATATTTATCTTAAAATCAGAAAAACAACAGAAGAGATCCCAAATGGATTTCATTCATTTGGTTACAATTCCGGGCGGGCGCCATCTCAGTCGTAAAGGAACTCGAAGGGGTTCCTATGTCCAAGACTCCGATCGAGAAGGGACAAGCACATAGCTGGGGAAGTTGGAATTAATTTTTTTTGCTAAGCAGATACAAGGGGAAGTTGGAATTAATTATCAAAGCTATAACACATAATTAATCAAAGGTGTTCTTCTTTAAGCTTAATCCTTCCAGACATTTTTGCTGACTCCATTTCGGCTGTTAGGTGCTCATTAATTAGAAGCTTTCACGGATGAAGTCGGCCTCGGCATGCATGGCGACGAGAAATATTGCCTTACGCCAACTGCAAGGACTGAACCAGGGGGTTTAGTGGCGGCGGTCGCCACGACAAGAATTTTAGAAAATGTAATTATTATATGTGAAAAAATAATTTTATCCTCAACTTATATAGTCTCGCCACTACTAGGTTTTTTTTTCTTATTTTTTATTATATACTAATCACAAATCTTCTATTTCTTTTTCAAGAAAGGAGACCCAAAAAACTATTCCAAAACTAAATTCAATTGGCCAAAGTGAAATTATATAAATAATGATGTGTAATTAAGAAAAAAAAATCCACACTCTAACCCAAAACAACTTAACCTAAAAAATTAAGGAAATTTAATTATAATGTCAGTCCCCAAATTTATAATGTCAGTCCCAAAAAGGGAGTTCAGTTATCAATTTGGAAAATCCATATAGGAATCTTCCATATAAGGATTTGGGGAGTAACATTATAAATTTGGGGAGTGACATTATCGATACTCAAAATTAAAGTTAGTCTTTTTTTGTACTTCATATGCAATAACATTTACTATGGTTTTTGTTATGTTATTTTAATTTTTTGTGGAGTCGATGACTATTAATATTGTAATGCATATTTTTATTTTTTAAGTATACATTTGCCACTGCTAAGCTAAAATCCTGATTTCATCCATGGCCAACTGCACACGAAGTGCGGAGCTCTTAACACACTTGAGGTTGAGGATGATGCTTGACGATTTCCTAATCCTAAATTAATGGGTTGCCCCAAGCGTAGGGCGGAGACCGACGCAGCACAATATCCGGTAAGACCGAAGTCGAATCCACAGAAACGGTGATGTGTGTTCCTCAAAAACTCGGGTTATTACTAATTAAACTGGCTCTTAGGTAGCCACTCCTTGTTGTTTTGATTTAGATGAATTAAAACCTAAGAAAGTGATTGTTCTTTACAAATAATTAAAAGAGGTACTGCCGTGGGGTTCATAGCATTCGCAACCAAGCCGGACTAATTTGCTCCATTCGGTATTCTTAAAAACATTCGACTTTAGAGAGAAAAAGATACCCCGAAAGATGCGAATCCTTACGGTCGTCGTTCACCCATACGCAGCGAAGAATGGGTTTTGGACCACCGTTCTCCCGTTCATATGGGCTCTGACGATGCTCGGATTCGTCTAACGAATGTTATTTAATAACCTAAAATTGCCTTTTCATTTTTATTTCAAAATAGGAGCAAGACATATCCGACCTGGCTACGGTATGCTAATCACTCCGCGACCCTACCTATCGACTACTCACTAATTATTGCGCATAAAATAAAAGAAATCCTAACTTGAAACATGCTTCTAAATTCGAAATAAACAAAAGATACGAATCAAACAAATACCAAAGAACAACTTTATTAAAGAACAGAAACTAAAACGAGTTACTAGTATGCGAGTGATAGGCGCGCAATATTGTAAGTATGAGCGCCTAAGTAGGGCGAATTAGCGCATTAGAGACGCATTTTATTTCATTTTCCATTTGATGCTGTGCTTTGTCTTTGTTTTGTGTTTTTATTATTTTCACAGGTAATAAGGCGGATTTAGCACCAAGGTTGGAATGAGTGGCCTCGAGGCCGGTTCGTACGTTGCCGGGGTGTCAAAGCGGAGGTTGCTCAAGCTTGTTTTCAAAAAATTTGGACAAAAATAGCATATATAAAAGAAAGTTTGGGGTTCAAATGCGAAATGATTCAAAATTGAATCATTCATTTGTTATTTCATGAAGTTCAAAGGTCCTTTGTGTGATTAATGTTTTCAATGCCTATTTAAAAGGCTTAACCTACTGTTGACGGAACCTGCCGTGGAAAAAACAAAAGAAAATAAAGGACGGGGTTGCTGCCGATTCTGTGGTTTGATTATTATTTAGTTTTCTTTCAATGTTTTTCATTCAAGTTATTTAAAGTCTTGTTCAATTATTCATATCTTCCGGTAATTTGTTTTAATTTATGTTCTTTATAAAAGTTGCTTGTTTGTTCTTGTTTAACTTAGATTTCTTGTTTATTTTTCATCTCGCGTAGTAAAAGTATGTTTCAATTCAGGGTTTCTTCTGTTTCTTGCATAATGATTAATGAGTAGTTTTATAGGTAAGATCGCAGGGAGATTAGCACGCCGTGATCGGTTCGGATGAGAACTGCTCCTGTTTAGAAATAAAAAAATGTAAAAAGAATAATTTTAGATTGGTAAAATACTTCCTGCGGACGAACCTGGGCATTGTCGGAGCCCATGTGAACGGGGGGATAGGGTCCAAAACTCATTCTTCGCTGCGCATGGGTATACGGAGACCTTAGGGTCTTGCATCTTGCAGGGTATATTTTTCGACCTAAAATTAAACGCTTTTAAGAACTCCAAACAGAGCAGGTTAACCCAGACTGGTTGCGAGTGCTATGAACCTTACGATCATACCTTTTTTTAATTATCTGAAAAGTACAATCAATTTCTAGTTTTTAGTTAATCTCTATCAAACGACAAAGGGTGGCTACCTAAAAGCCCGTTTAAATTATAACAATCCTAATTTTTAGTCAGCACACATCACCATCTCTATGGATTCGACTCCGGACTTACCGGATATTGTGCTACGACGGTCTCCGCCCTACGCTTGGAACAACCCATTATTTTAGGTCTAGGAATCGGTCAAACGACGAAAAATTGAACAAAACTTCAAAACTTGAAAAAAAAAAAAAACATTAAAACCAATATGTGCCGCAACCCATCCCCGTATTCTTCCGTCTGTAACTTTTTTCCAAAAGCTGCCGAAGACTCTTTTCTGAAGCCAGTAGGTCAACTGCTTATATCGGGATTGAGGATTTTAATTACACAAAGACCCTTTGCACTTTATGAAATAATAAATCAACCATTCAATTTTGAACCATTTCATATTTTAACTCCAAACTTCATTAAAATCTTTTTTTTATCCAAAGTCTTAGACAACGGGCTCGAACAAACCTATAAACATAAAAACACATAATAAAAATCAGTTAACAAATATAAAAAACTAATAAATGTAGATTGGAGAGCCAAAATATGTATATTTTGGCACTTATCAGATGACCCTCTCTAGCTTGAAAGGAACCCTTCTGACCCAGCTCGGGTACTGATCGAGACAAGCATGCGACAAAGCTTGCTGCTCCAAACACCGCATTGCAGGGTCTATTCATCGCTGATGAAAGGTCGCACGCTAGACACGTAAGGATGGCTCAATGCAGCGCAATCCCGACGCATGCCCCCCTTAGCACGACAGGAGGAGACCCTCCACCTCCTTGTGACCCTCCTTATATCCCTGGTGCTATATTTTCTCGAGACCTTGTTAATTACAAACATGTGTGAAATATTGAGTTTCATATCGGATAAATAAAAAAAGAATTTGATCTTAATATATATATGTAATTGAATGATTCACTACTTACGAGGCTTAGTCTTTTATAGATATAAGTCCTTCAATGTATATTAGGTTCATGTGATATGGTATAATCTACGTAGATACTTCCCAACAGATTGGGCAACGGAGGACATGATCTGGCCAACAATATCAGCTGTGAGGATTTTGTCTCTAAGGGTTTTCTCTTTTGTCGTGAACAGGCCAATAAACAAAGTCTTCATATTCTAAGCAGGAATATCTCAATGATTAAACCCCAACAAAAATGGGATACCCAAACCCAGCCTCCACATAATTAAGACGAAATCAGACACAACAATGAAAGGATTAAAAGGCACGCATATATGTATACACATGCAATGATATTAATTAGTTCAAAAATATTAATTAGTTAATAGTATTTGTTAATTATGTATAGATAGTATGTCGAACGTATCCTAGCTAGCTTAGCTTGATACGGAGCTAATTAAATTATGCTAGAAACGATGCTAAAATCAAAATCCATGATGGGTACAGACTCTTGTGCTTAATTAATTGGTTGGAATATATTATTATTTTATATATCTAACATGGGTGCATGGGTACGTACGTATAGACTTAATTAGAATATTGTGCGCGCAATTAATGGTCGATCGATTAATTATCAATTACTCCATACTAGCTAATTAAGATTTTCTATTAGTAATTTGTTCTTTTCTGTACGTATTTAGGCTTGTAGATAATGTAATTTGTGTTTATTACTCCATTAATTAGTGACATGTGATTTTTCAAACAGAGCTTTCATGGGGATTGTGAAATCTGTTTAAAAATGTTGAGTACTTGACATGAGGAGTCTTCATGGACTCTTCACAAAAACCAAAGTTCGAGTTGCATTATTGCATATATATGTCCCATTCAAAAAATTAATAGAATTGCATATATGGCTAGCTATCGCTACCTTTTAGTACTATAATTCTCATGAAAATGAGATATATACTGATCGATATTAAGAGAGAATAAAAATAATCCTGCCAAAAATCGAATGCATGCATGTATTATGAGGGTCCCCTCAATTGAGGTGAATAAGACTGCATGTTACAATGATGACGAGCCAGGGAAAAAAGACCCGGCCATGACTATTACAATTATTGAGGCCGATCGATCGATAACCATCCGGCCAATGATTTACCAAGTCGGTATGAGGTCGCATGCATGTTTAAATTTCACGCAGACTATACATTTTTAATCTTTGACTGCTGGAGAGTTTATCTGGTTATTAGCTTCACAGTTCCGAAATTAGTCAAGATGCGTGCAAATTAGTCTGAACATCGATTCAATTATAAATAATAATAATAATAATTGAGGCCGATAATGATACACGTTTCTTTAGCTATGATGCTATAAGTCATGGAAACAATTCCTCCGTAAGATTTAAATGCCAAATTAACATCACATTCTAAATTTGAATTTCGATCGATACTTGTTCGATCATTAACAGCCTTAGTTAAGAATCCAGGTCATCCGAATTTCTCACCAAAATAAATAGTATAACCATGCAGTCAATTTTGGTAGGTCCGCCACAGGATTGATCCCACAATCCTCATCATGTGATATTCATTTTAGTTTTAGAAGAATGAACCTTAATTAAAAATCATACTTGTCGTCTAATTTTATTAAGAAAATGTCATTTCTCAAAATGAACTGATAATTATTTGATCAGTACTGTAATTAATTTCATGCTAGATGATGTGCACAAATCAACGGCTGTGATCTTCAACCTGGTACTGAAATTCTCTCTTTCGTCCTGGAGCTAATCTCCGAAATTCATATAAGGTACCAGCTGCGTCACGCGGTATTATTTCATAGCAATAGGTTCATGTTTTTTTTTTGTTTTTCTCCCCTCGATCGATCAATCGATCGAATGTGAAGCATGAGATTATGGAAGGAACATTTGTACATACATAAATGGCATATACAATACGCCTCTATAATTAGGTAAAGATCTACTATTAATTAAACAGCTAGCTAGCTGCAGTGAAGAAGATTAGGTATCAATAATGCATGCATTAATCCAGACCAAAACGTCCACTAATGGTCCTCCCTCCCTTTAGATAGTACCCCTGGCCTATTTAGTCAACACTAAAATTCATTGATCGATGACGTGGGGAAGGGAATATTAGTCAAAATTATGGATTCAGTCTGCAGCTAGCTAGCCTTCTTTAAGGATTGGGAAAAAGACCTTTTTAAACGTTCTAGAAAAAGAAGGGGGGGGGGGGGTGGTGAAGAAAAAAAAGAAAACCTCACCGAATAAAACTTTCGAAATTCTATGACCAAAAGTCCAAAACTAACTGAAGTTAAAAGGATCCTTTATTTATTTAAGCCAGTTAAAAGTTCTAGGGGTCTTTCAGAGCCTATTATTTTTCAGAATCTGGATTGTGAATCCTAAATGATGTAGATTTTTTTTTAATCATAATTAATGAGAATATGTGAAAGTATTTTTATAATATGTGCAGAAGCAGAAAGGTTTTGCGAGTGATAGTTTAATCACAATTCAAAAAGTTCCTCAAGTGGTGATTTTTGGATTTTATTCTGCAGTTTATTTTTCATATATAATACATTTTACAATCATCTCCCAAATATGCAAAGTATAAAATTTGGTCTCCCAAACATATATAAAATGCGTACGTTTCCCTTTATTGAAGACAGTTAAAAGTTTTTGCTCTTTCCCTTCCTCGATCCGAAAACCTCTACTAGCTCTCTCTAAAACTTTTTTGGCCAGTTGTCACTCCCCTGCTTAATTTTCTTCTCCAACATCACAGCCAACTTGTTCTATAATGTTTGTTTTTTCTTCTTTTTTCTTTTTTTTTTAAAACTATATATGACTCACACCATTCCCAATTGTTTGTTCTTTTCCGGAGCCTGTGTTAAAATTTGAACTAAAAAAATTATTTCATAAATTTTTTTTGAATTATGTTTACACCTTCCAAAAGGATCTCAGTTAGGACTATATATATAAGTACCGAACACTCAGCATGAAAGAAGTTGCCTTTGAATATATATATATATATATATATATATATATATATATATATATATATATATATATATATATATATTTATTTATTTATAATGCAAGTATGGGCAATAACATAAGAGCAGTTGTATTGTCCAGATATCCAACACCAACGTTAGTAATTAGTGTGAGTGGGTGCGGAGGGGGAGGGTTGGGTTGGGTTGGAGATGGAGAAGTTGTCTCGTACGTAAGCCAGTTTCACGGTATTGGGTGTGTCTTAATTAGTCCATGGGGTTTTAATTTGTGTGTGGAGGACACCTATAATGTTTTTAGGAGTGGGACAGGAAGCAGGGTGCGTGGGAGAGAGGAATTAAGGTATTTGCTGAAAAGCAAGCAGAGAATGAAAATGCAAAAAGTTGGTAACTGAACACCTTCGATATACTGTATCAGTGTAGTGAGCTCTCAATAGAAGAGGAGCTAGGTACGTTTTTTATGATCATCGGCCAGCTGTGGTACTATTTAATTAATTGGTGTCACAAGCAGTCGCCCAAACAAAACTTGTTTCTCTGGAATTTAAATAAATAATTATTCAGTAATCTCGAGACATCATCACGTAATCATGATTCAACATCTTTAATTGTTCACTACACATTTCCGTTGGGTGTTATATACCGGATCCAACAAAAATGTGTGGTGATCAATAAAAGTATTGGCCAGGCACCATGGCGACAGTGCTAGTACAAGACCACCAAATGATTTTTGTTAGAATCAGGGCAGGCCGCACTGTGATTTTGTTTTTTGTTTTTTTGTCGTCTGCCAGCTGAGTTGTACTTTAAGATGAAGTAAAAAGCAATTAGAAAACGCGCGACTTCATTAATTAACTGATGTGTGCAACCTATGTATACCATGCAAATTAATTAAACTTACATAGTATATTATACTCCTACTATATATACAAGAGAGAAGACTTGTACTACACGTATGACTACCGATTATTCTACATTCTCCATATAAAACCAACATAGTTCGTTCCAAGCTAGGCTAAAGTTGACAAAGAAAAGAAGGTTAGGCACGAGCATGATGGAGTAATAAGCTAATTAGGTTCGAACCCCATTTTTCCTCGATCGTCAAAATTTATTTATTTAAAACCTTACTAGCAAGCTAATTAATTAAAACTACTATACGTACTATTCCCATTGATGATCGATATTTAAATTATTATTATTAGGATCGAGTATCATAATATATATATCATCCATTAATATTTATTTAGATGAGAAAGGACTCAGCAAACGAATCCAACTGGACACGGTCGTGATGATCATCACCATCCCCTATCTCCAGAAGTTGTAGATACTCCTCATATAGCTTCTCTAGATTGTCATCGCACATTGGTACGAAAGACTCGCACACCAAATCTGAATCATTAATTACCAAATGATGGTCATCATCATGATCGCCGTGATCTTGATCTTCTCCAATAAGAAATCCGACCTCTTTGAAATTAGTCGTCGACCATGGGTTGTTAATATCTGCTGCAACTTCCGTACTACCAAACAGCCCTCTATGATCTCCTAATTCATTGCTTGAAGAACCACTAGTCCAATCGAAACTATTGGTCCTTGACATTGAAAACGAACTCAACGACTTGATCCTAGTGGGCTTTGGGGTATGAACTTTCTGCTTTTCTGTCAGTACTTCCACGTTGGAGTACTTGGCCGCCTTCTTCTTCTTCTGATTCTTAGTGCTGCTCTTCCTTTTCTTCTTCTGTTCTTGTACGGCTGGATCCGACAACTTCTTGTGGGTCTCTGGGTCGGTTCCTTGGCTTCTCAGTTTCTTGCTAAGATGGGTGTTCCAATAGTTTTTTATCTCGTTATCGGTTCGACCCGGCAGCCTTCCTGCTATGAGAGACCATCGGTTGCCGAGAAGAGCGTGCATTTTGATGATGAGGTCGTCCTCATCTGGAGTGATGTTCCCTCTCTTGATATCCGGTCTTAGATAATTCATCCATCTTAACCTGCAACTCTTTCCACACCTAAGTAGCCCTTCATTCACCGACAAAATCAAAATTAAAAGTGCATGTAAGTTAGCTCTTATAATCCTTTAAAAAATAAAAAAGACAGTTTGTCTATCATTCCGTCATTCTTTAAACTATAATGACCACCACATTATGATCGGAAATCCTCAAAAAAAAAAAAAGAAAAGGGTGGGATATTTTGTGATTTCTTTGTTTCAAACTAAAACAATCACCATGACAGATGATAATTTCAGCAAGTCATATCATTCTGAATGGATTCTTGGTATGAAAATCATTTTCCATTGACTTTAAACACAAAGTGAGTAATATGAGAGAGAGAGAGAGAGAGAGAGAGAGAGAGAGAGAGAGAGAGAGAGAGAGACCGGCTTTTTTAGGCAGAGACCTCCAGTTGCCTTCACCGTGAACCTGAATATACTTGGTAAGCACGGAGTCCTCTCTAGCAGTCCATGGACCTCTATGCAACCCAACCTTGGAACAACATGGAGCCCTTCCCATGATCTCTCTCTTTCTCTCTTTTTATTAATTTCCTTGTAATTTCCCTTCCAAAGATATATATACACAGGCTATATATATGGTATATGCTTCGAGAAAGGTAGCTAGAAAAGCAAGAGAGAGAGGTTGATGTACTTTTTTTATCGCCAAGGCTGATGCTCTTAGAGAGCACAAGACAACAATAGCCTTGTTGCCCGCTTTTTAAACTACTCCAGGAGTCCAGGGGGGCTGCGCTCTCCCTCCCCCCTGTCCTTATTTTTTTTTTATTTTTATTTTTCATTCGTTAATTATAATCTACTCTATCATTGAAAATTTGGAGAGGGGATGAATCCTTGTAGGAATCAAATCCTGCCCTCTTTTTTTTTTTAATTAGAAGACACAAAAAGGTTGTAAAAAAATGCCATTACGTAATACTCCCTCCGTCCCATATTATTTGGACTTTTTCGATATTTGTGTCAGTTTTCAATCGTTTGTATCTTCCAATATGAATCTCCAACAATATGCATTATGAATCTTGTTTGATAGTTCTCGATTAGATCTATAATACAAAGTTTTCAAAATTATAAAAAATATCATAAATTGAGAGATATAAGAGTTTAAAGAACGGCGCGAATAACGAAAAATACCAAATATTTTGGGACGCAGGGAGTAGAATTTTGGAGCTCCGATATCGCTATTTACCAACGTATCAGTTGTTGTGGACCAATACGGTCTGATATCACTGATACCGTTACGTTTTCAATACCGCGACTTTAAAAAGCTGGAAGACATATAACATATAGAATTGTTTTTATTTTGGTTACCGTTTTAAAAGACATAAAGAATCAATGTCTAAATGGGTTATGATCGACGCTCGATGTTCGTGTACAAACATGTGCGCCACTATGCGTGTCGGATTAAAATATTTCGGTTGATTTATTTTGTTTTCTCCTGCATATCAATGAAAAAATTACACTAATTCGGTATATATGTAATTGTAGGCGTGGAACTTTATGATATTTTTTGCACTAAAAATATCAAAAAATAAATTTAACTTCAAAAATAAATCCTTCATTACTTTTTACATAAGATTTGAATGAAATTACATAACAAGGATTATCTGATTGATCGGTGTGATTTTTTTTCTATATATGGGTAATAAAAGAGATTCGAGGTGAAGCTCACAAATAGAACCATCTAGTTCCATTCACTAGACTAGAGATCGAATCTTCTTCCTTGGAAAGTAACGATTGAAATATTATTCGTCACTTAATTTTTTTTGTCCCCTGGCCTTTATGTTACAGCTTAATTGAATCATCGTATATTCGAAAAGTACAAATTATTTATATATAGAATGCAAGATGACATTTAGCAGCCGTGCGTTGAAATGAAAAGGTGAGAAAAATGAAGCGACTTGTTGTATTATCTTTTTCCTTAAAAATCCGTGGAGATCGAGTGCACAATATATATATAGTTAATAATATATAGGAGGATAGTTAATAATATATAGGAGGAGTCTAGGGGTAGTTTAATAGCATATGCATGTGAATATCTGTACGTGGTTTCCCCAATTATTTGTGCACTACCAGCTGCTAGCTCAGCCTCAGCTGCATGCCTACCTAAACTTCTTACTATCTATCTGCCCTTCTCGGCCACTCAATCGACTCCTCATTAGTCAGTCCTTATATATATATATATATATATATATATATATATATATATATATATATATATATATATATATATATATATATATATATATAAATTTTCAAGTGAGGGATCCCTTATTTTGTTAAAATGAGGGACTTTCATTTTCCGATCAAATTTTGAAAATCCGAACCGTTCAATGTGTGCAGAACGTAATTTTAAGGGTTCCCGCGAGAAATCAGCAAAAAAATGACCGGGAAGGGCGTCGTCCGAGCAGTTTTTTTTGAACCGTTCAATGAAAACTGCTCGGATGAAGCCCTTCCCGGTCATTTTTTTTGCTGATTTCTCACGGGGACCCTTAAAAACACGTTCTGATCACTTTGAGTGGCTCGGATCATCGAAATTCAATCGGGAAGGGGAGTCCCTCATTTTATTAAAATGAGGGATCCCTCATCGGAACCTAACTCTATATATATATATGACAAGATTTCACCGCGCCGTTTACTACTTGGGTGCAAATTAATTACTGATTAACTACTCGATCTGTGGTAAAGTAATAAACTCTATGATGAGGAATAATTCAGGATCAAATAATCAAGATCGATCGATCATCATCACGAGTCCATTTAATTAATAAAATAATGGGGCCGGGCCATCTGATCATGGTCAGTTTTTGGCTGTCATTTTTTCCAAGATGAAACGATCGAGGACTTGAATGCCAATATAATTTTCCTGAATTGGGAAACAAATAGTAGTAACAGATCATCACTAGCTAGCTAGTACTCATTAGCATGCATGGAAAATTAAGTTTAACAATCATGCACACATCTCATCATCTTACTGCATCATGTTTTCCCAAATTGGAGTCAAATAATAGTGATCGTATCGTAACCAATTGGCTTTTCTTCAATCAAGAGTACTACGACTACCTACTTGGGCCTCCTCCTGTCCGTCACACTACTACTACTATATATGGAACATGCATGTGCTCAATCTACTTATTTTTTTCTCATTAAAACTCTCTTGTTCTTACTTCTTATTTGGTGTAAGTGTACTACTATTACCATTATGCACCTTAATTGCGATGCTGCTGTCATTGCTACGTACGTACCGTTGTTTGATTCAAGCCCTCCTTGATGTAACAACAAAACAAAACAAAACAAAACATACGTACTTTTGAAAAATTAAGGGAAATGATTTTGCCACACCATTTTTTGATAATACCACACCCTGCAAGTGCATTTTTGCACCAAAAAATACATTTGCAGGGTGTGGCATTATCAAAAAAGGTGTGGCAAAATCACTACCCAAAATCAAACAGATCTATTAGTACTAATTAATTAATTTCCACTGGTCCCACGTCGATCATGATTATGAGTAATTACTTCAGCTGCTTCAAAAAATGGCGTTGTGAAGCATTTTTTTTATCGGCAAAAGAAACTTTCGTTTTCATAAATGCATGATAAAAAAAAATGAAATCATTTGAGTAGGAAAAGACATGTGTCGTGATGCATTTGTTTACTAGTTTTTGTTGAGTTGTCGTCGAGTACAGCTGAACTTTACTACACTTTGAACTTCGACTTCTTGTGTAATTTTCCTGACGAATTTTGGCACAAATCCATTCAATGGGGCGCCAGCTGAGCCGTTTTCATGTTCAAATTGAACACTACTCCTGAACAAAGTCTGTCTTTTCCTTGAACTTTTGGAATGATCAGAACCATTTCTCAAATTAATCCTAGTTAATTGGTTCTCATCTTTCTTGGTTGGAGAATCACTACATCGATCAATCGCATCTATCGAAGAAAATAAATTAAGGATTCATGATGTAGCTTTCACAGAGCAGAATAATGAGGAAAAAAAAAAAATTTCATATTGGTGATCATCCAACTAATTAATATGAACACATAACTTGATTTGGTTTTTTTATTTTTGAAAGTGATCATATTGGAACAGGAAATCCCGGGCTTCCTTCAAAATTTGTTTTTGTTTAAGTTCTCAACTCCCTTGTATCTTTCTAACCCGGGTACTTGGGGTCCGAGTGTTTGTTACATCTAAAAGTCTGCTAAAAACTATTGACCTGGTTATTTGAGGGTCCAAGTGTTTGTTACATCTAAAAGTCTGCTAAAAACTATTGATCTGGTTATTTGAGGGTCCAAGTGTTTGTTACATCTAAAAGTCTGTTAAAAATTATTGACCTGGTTATTTGGGGGTCCAAGTGTTTGTTGCATCTAAAATTATAATAACTACAGATTAAATAAATAAATCACAGAGCTAGAAAATTAAGCATCACAATTGAGCTTCTTAACCTTTTTCTATTCACAATTTAAAAACCAAAAAAAAAAAAAAAAATCCTATTCTGATGATAAAAATAATATTTTCCTATTCTTTAAAAGAAAAACTATTTCACGAAGCTTTCCGTGAATAATGGTTTACGGAGATGAATCGCGCCCGTCCAAAGTGTATTCCGGATTTTAATGAAACTAAAATCCGGACCGTCAAATGCCGAAACGGACGGCTAAGATCAAACGGCTCCGTAAATTACCTATTTACAGTAGCTCCGTGAGTAAGCCATACTCGTTCTTTAAACTTGTTTTCAGTTCAAAGAGCAAAAGCAAAGGATTTGACACACCTTCTAAAACGGAAACCATAAGGTTACGGTATTTGAGCCACAACAATCAGGTGAATAACAGGTTGTATTCAACAATATATAGTATCTTCAAAATTTATAGTTTATCATCTAATTAAAATCTAGGAGTACTCCTTTAATTTGAAATAGCTAGCTAGTTAATTAAGGATCGATCTCAGGAACCTAAACAGAAAACTGGCCGGGCTGGCACATATATATGCCTGGTCACCGAGTGCATGCCAAAATGGAAGGTAAGTAGTAGTGATATATACTCTACTATTACGTACAGCTAGCAGAAGCTAGATGAGATTTTAAATTGTACGAACCAGAGATCAGATCGAATTAGAGGAACGTCGACTGGGTCAATTAGTATTGGGCTCGGGACCACTTAATTACTAGTACTAGATTTTTGAGGAACTTGGAAACCCGGCCCACAATCACCATCCATGTAAATAAAAAAGAGGCCCAGAAACTAACTTGTAAGTTCCAAAGGCAGGCAGCCCAGAACTACATGATGGCAAGCAAATTAAGGCCTGCAGGATGCCTAAATCATCAACTATTTTAGTTAGTAGTATGACTACATATGATGAGAAACTTAACTATGAATATTTCTACTCATTGCTTGCACAGCACAGCATAGCACAGCACAATGGCAAGGCTTGGAATGCGCGCATGTGCAACACCAAATGAATATTTTCATGCACAGTCAATACAAGAAAGCCATTTCCTGATCACTAACGGGCTGTGCTCCAGAGTTGCGGGTCGGTCGGCCCGGTCTGGTCTGGTGTAGCTATTTTGTCCTTCAATCCTCCCTGTCCAAGCGAACAACAGTGGTGTAAATTTAATGACACCAAAATTAGCAAATGTAGCAGCTCCAAACACAGAGTCCTTCTATACTACAATTTTTTTTGGTGTATGGTATCCCAGAAGTGATACAGTGGTAAGTGTTTTCACTAACCAACAAGTTGCGGATCACAACTTTTTTATTTTGTCCTTATTCAATTTTTTTTCGCGTTTGTTAGTTTTGCGCCAAGTTTTTATATATTTTTGGTTCGTAATCAAAAAAGTAAAAAATTATGACTTATACACATATATTTTGGAAAATATAAAAAAAAAATCCAAAAAGCTAACCTTTTGAGCTTTTGCTTGGATATTTCTCAAAATAATTGTGTAAAAATCATAACTTTTTAGTTTTCTAATTTCTTTAGTTGAGACGAACCAAAAATACATAAAATTCTTGTTGGTTAGTGGAAACAACCCATGAGTGATAAGTATCTCATATAGAGTAGTAAAAATTTCAATGTAGTGATGAGTAATCTACATCTGAAGTACTGACTATTGTATTTGGGATGCTTACCACAACTCATTTTTTAAGATACTGCTGCGTACACCAAAACATTTTGGTTTATCATACAAAAATTCCCAAACACAACCCCTCCACATAAAAGATATACTACTATCAAACGATACACGATATTTGCCCCCTTCTTGATGCAAGTGGGGTCCACCACGGAACGAGAGAGAGAGAGAGAGAGAGAGAGAGAGAGAGAGAGAGAGAGAGAGAGAGAGAGAGAGACTAATGCTTACGCAACATTTTGCAGACAAGCAAACCAACTATTCGATCATCTAACAAATCATGAACGCTGAATGTTAATCTACTCTAGAATTTCATGGTTAACTCCCGACAACATCCACTCTAGAATATTAATCTCCATGTTATAATCCTGCCTTTTGTTTTCAGGCATCTAAATATACAGTATAAGAAATGAAAAAAATAGTATAATGAGAGTGCCTATACAATCCAATAAGAGTCATTATCCTTTGGTTGATAACTCGATGCTTGGCCAAACTACAGTAGAGTACCAAACCAGCAAAGGGACAATGTTAATTGAGTCGGCCGGGTAGCAAAACCACAGCATCTTCATAACCTTCGCCAAGCAACCATATTCGTACCCAACGACTCAGTACAAATGCATATGTACCAAGGTCATTAATTTTGCAGCCAAAAAAAAACAAAAAAAACCTGATCTTTCTGGCAAATTTAGCCAAATGCCAGTGCAATTCCCAAGTCTAGGCCCACCACAACCATCAGGTTTCAACAGTATATCTGAGCCTCCCGGAGGGGAAAAAAAAGGTCATTCTGAATTATTAATGGACCATTATTGGACAGACCGGCTGACATATTCGTAAATATGGGTATCAAAGGTCAACAATCCCAGTAGGTATTGGCTGATGTAACGGCCGATATGTAGAACCCTGCAGGCATCTAAGGCCTTAAATAAGTCTCGGTAATCCATAATTCTGGAATGATCTGATCCTCCCATCCAAGCTGCCTGTCACAATCACCAGACCCCATGCATGAGGAGAACCAAAGGCTTTTTCACATGACATCTTCAGAAACTTGTACTGGGACTTACACCTGGCAGATGTGACTACAACCGGGCTTGGAGTAGAGAGTGTTTCCTCTGGCCAGGTCGCAGAACCCTTGGACAAAGAGTCTGAGAAAAGCCCACGGCTCAATGAGAAATCAGGTAAGGTGCCATTTTCCGAGCCACATCTTGTTTGGTTTACGGTAAGTGTGACTGACGTACATGTTGTTACTAAGACATTAGAGAGGATAGAGTTTCCACATGTCATTCCACACCAAGGAATAGCAACAGATACGTTGTTTGAGAAGAAGCGCTCACGAGGCCAATTGTTTTTTATTGGAGAACTCTCATCCTGGAAAATGTAATTCCACATGTAGATATTAGAATCCTCGCTTGCTGAGATAATATGGATCCCATCTGAAGTAAATGACGCTGATATTTGACTTCCTGAATTACGAAGAGCTGAAACAGACAAGAAATCCACGGACACACGAAGAAAGAGACATCAGAGGGAAACAAGTACAGTTTGAAGTTTTGAATCGGCATAAAACTAGTGTCTTTGAGATAAAGTTATTCCGTTTCAATGGAAATATCATAAAACTTATCAGGATTACGCCCCAACAACATCTAAGGTTGAATTCTTTTTTTTTTTTTTTTGAACAGCCATCTAAGGTCGAATTCAATGCCACTAATGAGTGACATCCATAAGCATCAAACCAAAACACAATGATTCACCTTGGACTTTGCCAATCACATCAATCCCATGAAGGATCCTGACTTGTGAATCAGCAGAAGAGACCATTAGTTTGGTTGGATCACTTGGACAAAACTGCAGATAGGAAAACATTACATTCTTGACCATAACAGTAAAATGAAGCATGCGGAAATAAACAATGCGAGAGGAAAAGAGAAACAGAGGGCACCGGTTGCAACCTGAAAACCAGTTATCCTGTTCAAGGGCGACTTCTTTTTGCCCCGCAAGCATATTTGCGCATACAGCTGTAGATGATTATCTGATCCAAGAAAGCAAACTAGTAAGGGGCCGGGCATCCCACTTTATCACATGATATATCAGCTGGATTTATAACTATGAACTTTCACACTTCAGCTCAACCACAAACAGTTCAACATTAGTCCATTAGCCCTTGGAAGTGAGAAACATCAGAGGTTCTTGCAACCACCAAAAGAAAAAATAGATAAGGTCAAGTCCTCAAAATCTTCATCACTTATGCAGTTGACATTACTATGATCTAATTTATCTCTTCTGTATAACAGTGGTGAATTGTGAAACAGTCAGTTATCCACAAGATAAGAAACTTGGGTACCATGTTTGTCAGCCTGCTAGCAGAACTGTCTCTAAGTTGAATATAGATAAAGAAAAAAGTGATATTAGTTTTTTCTGACACCATATCCAGTTAAAATTTTTAAAATAATGTTAGCGCCCCAATTATCACAATGTTAGCAAACCTCTCAGTTTCTACTAGAGGAATACTCAACAGAACCTAAATACTTCTGTTAAGGAGTAGGATAGATACCTGATGTGTCATAAAAGTAACAATTACCGCTCATGGAGCCAACAATTCCACCCTGCAAGAAGAAGAAGATTTGTCTGCTAAAACCGCTGATGCCATATTACAAATCTCAACAAGATAATAAAGCAATGGATTGCCAAACCTTTCCATCAGGGCTATAGCACACAGCTGTGACTATTTCTCTTACATCAGTCCAATCAACAACTTGACAACCAGGAATTGCCCAGATGCGTACTTTTCCATCTATCGAACCACTAATGAAGTAGTTGTCATCCACATGATTAAACTCGACACTTGTAACTGCAGTAGACAATAACAAGACGGCTGTAAGATGGGATACAACTCAAATGGGGCCAGAGAACAATGAGCATCAATTATAAGGAAAACATGAAACGGAAAGAAGAGCAAACCATAATTGTTGTGTGAAAATACTTTTAGGCATTGGTCTGATCCCACCTGCCACAAGCGAACAGTATAGTCTGTAGACGAAGACAGAAGAAGCTGCACAAAACAAAACTGCAGTAAGAAGCCAACTGTAAAACCGTCAAAATATAAAGAATAAGTTGCTTTTATGGATCTACTAACTTCATTCTTCGACCACGAGAGATCCAAAACATCACCACGGTGTCCCTGAAATTCATGGAGGGGTTTCTCTGATATCCAGAAAACCTTCCGAGGGAAAATGACACAAGTTGGGTCTGATGTTTTCCTCAGACTCCATAATCTACCCATTTTCTCCTTCGCTTCATAGAGGGGAACTAGCTCTGACAGATGATTAACAGTGAAGTAAACAAACGAAGGATCAAATGCAGGAAAATGAAACTCGTCGGATGTTCCTGATTCTGTCACTTGCCATACACGCACAATACGATCTTCACCAGCACTTGCAAGGTACTTACCGTCAGGGCTGAATTTCATTGTCAAAATTGACCCTTCATGCGCCAATATATCTTGTCCAATATAAAGGGCTGAAAGTTCCTTGGATCTCTTTTTACACGCCTTAACCCTAACATTTTCAGTCCTAGCACCTATAATTGGATAGGAATTGCAAGATTTCAAATTGCCAGCTTCTACTTTTCCATCAACAATGCAAGCCAGAGTACCTAATCTCCTCAACCATCCCCTTTTGACTTGTTTCATTACCTTCCCCGAATTGCAAAACTCTTGACTTTCTCTCCGCAAGACTTGCTGAATGAGAGGGGATAATCCAAGAGTTCTATCAAACTCTTCAATGGGAATCAAACGGTTTGTTGCCACTTCACGAAGTTCTCTCAGCAACCCATCTTGCCCCAGTTCATCCACAGTGAACTCAAAACCATCATCCAGATTGTTTATTGACCACAAAAAGTGTTCGTCTACGATTGAACCATCTAACAACTCTAGAAGCTCATTTGAGCAACAAGACACAAGTGATTGACTCGATGAACATCCATCATCGAAACCTGAAAATCTTAAACATGCCCCACTGTTTTCCATGATTCTTTCAGTCTCCACTTCCATTCCATTACAATTGGCATCTTGGGAATGCTCCTGTTTTCCTTCAGCACTTGCGCCCATCCATTTTAGGAACTTATTACGGCGTTGATGAATGCTCTCAGGATCTTTAAGCCAGATCTCAAAACCAACTCCAGCAGGGATCAAATCACCAACCATTGAATTAAAATCAAAATTTTCAGGTCCTCGATCAGAACCTGAATCAGACACAGAGGTGATGTCTTCACGGGTATCAAAGAACTGATCTTCTTGCTCACTAAAACTCCCCATTGTTCACTGAGGGTTCAACTCATGAACCCAAACCTCCAAAATCAAACCATTTCGAAACCCTCAGTAACAAATAGCGGCAAAAACTTCCTCTGAAACAAAAAGGCCAAATTTAAGGAACCAACCACCAGATTAAACTTGAAAACAAAACACACGGCACCATTCAAACTAACATGACAACAATATTTTTTGGTAAGACCCAATATGACAGCCTTAATAAAAAGAATACACAATCAGACAAAGAAACCATTTTTAATATTAGCCTAAATCTAGAACAGTCACCCATCAAAAACAGACCACACTAATGCAACAGGGGAAGTAAATTAAACCAAAGCAACATTCAGGCGGAAACTCAAATCTAAAAGAAGCACGACATATCATAATTAATTCCAATCAGTGAGGTTTCATATAAAACTAGTAGTAGTTAGGTTAGTGGGAAACAGAGGACGCACTTTTGTGGATAGGGTTGGTTCAGTCGCCTGTGAGTATTTGATGAAGAGTCCGTCAAAGTTCAAACCCAACAAATAATCCACGGGAATTCCCAGTCCCAGTCTTCCAGCGCTGCAACTCCCTCTCTCTCTCTCTCTCTCTCTGTGCCAAAACCAAAGCAGAGGCTTAAAATTTGTGGACCGAATGAAGGAAAATCAAAGGAAGTAAAATGTCGAGAATAGTGGACCGGAAGGCACGAGGAACAACAGATTAAAGTGCAGCGTCTCGCTCTCTCTCTCTAGTCCATTTGGGTTCTATCCTGTGTTCAGTCCACGATGACACCCTCTTGCAGTGGAATTGGAAGCAATCCTCTAAAATTAGTTTGACAGAAAAAATATGTAAACAACACCAACCAATTACATTTGATATGAATTTAGATTAAGGGGTGGTTTTACTTAGTTTGAATATTTCTTTGTCTTAAATCAATTAGGTTATTAAGCCACGACAAGACTAAGGGGTGTTTTGGATAAATAATCATTTGAATTATTGTTTTGTCATAATTTTAAAAAAAAATTACATTTGTTAATTTTGCAATTTTTTGTGGATTACTTCATCATCACGACGAGAGAAGTCTAAAAATTTTAAAAATTATTATCAAAACACAAAAAAATTTAAATAAAGATAAAAATAAGCCAATAAGTCTTTTTTTTTTTTGTCTTTACTCAAAAATTTGAATCTCAATCATAATTTTTTACTATAAAATTTCTTCCATCATGACGAAGTAATAACCCACAAAAAATGGACGCAAAACTAACAAATGAGAAATTTTTTTGAATTAGGGAAAAAATAATTTAAATGGAATATTTTTCCAAAACACTCCCTAATTGTGTGTACTTCAATTCATCTTGTGCAGAGGATAAAAAGAATTCATTTTTTTCCTAGTATCGCTTATACAAAATTCACCTTAAAATAAAAGTGAGGAAAAATTAATGGTTATTGTACTTCATCTTTTTTTCTAGTTTTGCTTATCATTTCACCTCCCTCCTTATAGAAATCTGTTGTACAAAGAGAAAATGACAAGCTTAATAAGCCAATCAGCAAATCACACTATTTCAAGAATTGGAGCTGGAGTTGTCATGAAAATAGTTTTGTTGATGGAGTATTTGTTTTCTTGTTGAGCCTTAATTTGTGTCCAAGAGAATCGGCATCCTCATACCAAATCAAATTTCACCCCATATTTTACTCCGTTGGAGTTATTTATCTTTATGTAGCCCTTCTACTTTGTCAAAGAGTCTGCTCATTCAAACAGTTTTTTTTTTTTTTTTTTAAAAAAAAACAGTGAAAAGTTAATGGATTGTGGCAGTTGGCTCGATCATTTTGTCAACTAAATAAATCCTCACAATTACTTTTAAGTGATATTTTAATTTTCTTTTCCTATATATACTTCTAACTTCTAAGTCAAGAATATAAGGATTGACATATTTTAATTTTCTTTTCCTATATATACATGCTATATGTCCACTAGTCTACAAGCTTATTCTACAGCATACCTAAATTGAAGAATATTCATCTTCTCATAATTCCTTAACAAACTTGAAGTCAAATGTCACTGGTAAAATAACGGGACGGCAACTCTTCACTCGTTCCACGTGTACTGGGTAATTATTACTCTGCGTAAACTTAGCCCTAAGAAAGTCAACTGCTTCATACTCACTATTCTTAAAGTCATTATCACCACTCAACTTTAACGCTTGTCTATGCTCGAGTAGAGTAGTATGGTAATGGTGTGCCACATTACCATTTACCAGTGGAATTGGTGAATCTAGATGCTTCTTGAGATTCAAAAAGGCTCTCTCGGCTATAACAAAAGTATAAAGCAAGAAACATGTAATCTCACATGGACCCTTTTGAGTGCACAAATCGTGGCTGCTGATGAAAGACTAGATTTTCATGGTGGCCCAATACTACTCGCAAGGATAACCAACAAGATCGTTGTTATCCAATTCCTATGGTAGACACTTTTAATACGAACAACGTCATAACTACTACAAAGATCGATCACTATGTTCTATCATTTCTTCCCTGTTATACTACCTTACGGATTACAAAAGAGATGGATATATAGCTTTCTGAACACAATTCAAACGGTAATTAAACTTTCCTTCTGCTGCAACCCATCACAAAAAACTGAACATTCTCCTAGGACTAACTTCAGGTCCGGAGGCAACAAAGAAGTTTTCCCCAATCAAGGAGAATTGAAGATGAAACAAACTAAAACTGTGGAAAAGGGTACTGACTACTGTAAATGAATCAAACTCCATTTTGGGCCAATAAATCCTAATCCAACATGACTTTTTGATATGGGATGGGGTGGTAACCTGTTGTCCATGTTCACTTAAGAATCACCTTTTCTCAGCCTAAGTTCTTTTACAGAGGCAATAGGATTTGTATGTATTACATAAGTTGATTACAGTAGTGTGATACTTCTGAATTCTGATGTACAAAAATCCTGATTTACAAAACAACTCGATACAATTAACCCTTTGATGTCTAGGGAAAACAGGCAGAATGACAAAATCACATTTCCAAATATTTCTAGTCCTCAGAACTATACAGGGATATAACGTTTTAACTGGATAAAGAAAGGATCGAGGCTTTTACTGCAGTAGAACAAAAGGATTCATTAGGGAGTCCCAAATCACTGATCTCCATTAATACCAAAGATACGGACCTTGTGCATATTGGGGAACTTGGCAACAACTAGGACAAACACTGCAAGAGTGTTGAAGAATAGCATAGGGTGTTGGTAGTCAGTTGTGTGGGAAGCTATCAAGTACCTGCCACAACAAAAATTGCAGAAATTGAATGGTTAACGAGTACACCATCATAGCTTCAACATATTTATGAACTAGTTAACCTCATAGCAGATATTTAAAACTGCATATGCACAGCGGAAATGAGAATGTTGGCCTATTAAGAAACAACAGGTGAACAAGATGAGTGTAGCAGAAATAAGAATGTTGAGATGGATGTGTGGTAAGACTAGACGAGACAGGATTAAAAATGAAACGGTTCGTGAGATGATAGGTGTAGCACCCATAGAAGAGAAGTTGAGGGAAAATAGGCTAAGGTGATTTGGGCATGTCTACCGTAGACCAGGAGATGCAGTAGTTAAGAGAGCAGATATAATAGCTTTGGGTAGCAATGCTACGGGGAGGGGTAGACCTAAATTGACATTAGATGTTGTGGTGCGCAACGATATAAGTATAGTAGGTTTATGTGAACAAGTAGCCCTTGACAGAGCTCAATAGAGGAAAATGATTCATTAGCCGACCTCAAGTGATTGGGACATAAGGCTCGGTTTGGTTTGGTTTAGTTATATGCACAGCGGGCAAAACATGCAAGGGTGCCTTGTTAAACTGCAAACATTAAGAAACAACAGATAAGCAAAAATGAATGTAGAAGAAATGAGAATGTTAAGGAAAAGTTGAGGGAAAATAGACTAAGGTGGTTTGGGCATATCTACTATAGACCTGGAGATGCAGTAGTTAAGAGAACGGATATGATAGTTTTGGGTAGAACGCTATGGGAAGGGGAAGATCTATGTTGACATTAGATGCTGTTGTGCGCAAAGATATGAGTTTAGTGGGTTTGAGTGAACAAATGGTCCTTGAAAAAGGTCAATGGAGAAAAGGGATTCATGTAGCCGTCCCCAATTGATTGGAACATAAGGCTCGGTTTGGTGGTTTGGTTTGTTAAACTGCAAACAATCCGACATCTGAATAATTTGTTTTAGAATCCAAGTTGGCAGGTGAAAAAAAAAAACTTCCAGAACAAAATAGTCCATATCTCATTAATAACTTTTAAGCAAGCCAATAATGATGGTTGTTAAGATAGTTTTTGTCTCCTCTTCCTTATGTAATTCACTAGCAGTTGTCTCTAACGACCTACAATGCCACAACATTGACAGAAATCATCATTGTTCCAAGTGCTACATCGAGGTCAGTCCCTAGATATGATATCAATCATGATAAAAACCTCAAACTGACACAGACCTACAATGCCACAACATTGACAGAAATCATCATTGTTCCAAGTGCTACATCAAGATCAGTCCCTAGATATGATATCAATCATGGTAAAAACCTCAAACTAACACAGAGGTGAAACCATCTGGTATTTAGTTTAGGCATCAATAAGTCCAAGCCATGGTTGAAGACCCCCTCAAATAGCCCAAAACTCAACTCTACTAGTTAACTAAATAAGTCTAAAGACTCTATCCTTTGCAGCTAAAAATCATTGCTCCAGATTTCAAGATCAAAGTTCAAACACTTGGGTTGACCCTAAGTACTCGTTCCACTAGCTTATCAGCTTGCCAAGTTTAAGATACATAAAGGGGCGGACAAAAAGGGGTGTCAGAAGATGTCCGGGTCCACGCACGACTAAAAACATTTTTACTAATGGAAATTGACACGAACCTCCGATGTTTCTGAAAAATACACTGTGCCCTTTACCTTTCAATTAAATATTACACCGACCTCACGGAATGACTTGGCTTCAATTAAATCCACCATGTTAGTCATCCGTTAGGGTCAATTACAAGTTACCGACCTTAAAAAAAACTTTGTATAGCTCCTATTTTGCCCTTAAGACCCCTGTCAGGGAATCCATACCAAGGAATTAAGACTTTTTGGGACTAAATTGGTGGAAGGGTATCTAAAACAATCTCATAAGTGCCCTAGTCATAAGACAAATGGTTTATGAACAACTTTGTAAGCACTGGTGCAAAAATGTGTACATCTTTTCCGACACATCTATCCATACTCAATTCATCCACCAAAGGGCAGCCACGGATGAACCTATAGATAGAGTCGTCATCTTTAAGTTTGACAAAATGAAGATGGAGAATTTTGAGACTCTACATACTAACTGAAGTAGGTACATTCATAACAAAATAACAAAGCAAGTACCAAGTTTCAATACAACCATTGTTTCGCAATCGAATAGGTCCCGAGGCAGAACATTATCAGTACCATCTTTAGTTCGAATGGATAGCTCAAGCTCTTAAACACCACAGACCAAGCTAGCAGCAACCCACGGATTAACATGTGAAACATCGTAATTTTGACGGCACTTGAGACGAAACATGTGGAGACATGACCAGCTGTGGAGTACCAACACTCGATAAACAAAATTTATAAAACTTTTTTGGACGAAATTGTTGGCACACTTTTTAGGATGTAGCAATAACTCATCATCATAATTGAGACTTGTGATCAATGTCCAAAATGACTTCCATTGGGTTGACAAGACACTGGTTGCCAAGTCTTTTGTCGGAAGCAAAGAGAGGATGTGGCTAATAAGGCTGCTTGGTAAGTGACTGATCCTATCTTTGCATTGTTTGTCAGTTTGTCCCTTATAGAGCTTCCGGCGTTTCGAAATTGAACCCATTATTTCGCTCAGGGAATCAAACAATGAAATACGTATGCACACTACAAATGGGGCTTAAAAAGAACATACAGGGACCGAGGCACGAAAGATAGCTCAAATCGCTGAGTTCCAACTTTTGGAAAATGGTGGGTTTTGTCCTGTTGATCTGCAGAATTACAAAGGAGTTTTGGCTAAGAGAATTGGAAGACACTGCGAGTCAATTTCCATCGATCATTAAATTTGGTTCAAAAATGAATTCCCCTCTTGGAGCATTATCCCAAGGTTCACGACCAAATTCATATTTCTTGGGGGTAGTGTGTTCTTACTGGCTACTTCCAAAGAATGGAGTAACAAAAATCTGGAGAGAGAGAGAGAGAGAGAGAGAGAGAATGGGAGGATTGCAGGAGGGCGAGCGGGTAGAGAGACCTACGATGGTCAATTTTACCAGCTGATGGTACGTTATACTTCTACTTACGGGTACTTATTTATTTTCTACAACGATTTTACTATAGTTTTTTTTTTTTTTGGCGAATTTCCTGTTCTGAACTAGGATTTGTGATAATTTCGAGAGGAAGATGGGTCGGTGGAGTTGCTGCTTGTCGATTGGGATGTCACTTGGCATAATGGGAATTAGGTTACTGATACTCCCATCCTTCTCCACCTTCATCGACGATTCTTCATCTAATGCAAACTGGGATATCCAACTATTTCATTTGACAATCCGGACATTTCATTATGCATACCTAATACATAATGAATGCCAAAAAAAAAATTTGAACGCCAATTTTTTTTTAATTAATCCTTGAAATTGTTACAAAGATTAAAAGGACAATGAATGATGGCATCAAATCCTAAGCAAAGCTAAAAACTATCTTCTGCCCACCTGAGACCCAAATCCTAGATTAACAAGAAAACACCCATTGGGACAAAGTCCCATTACACCCATCGGGCCAAGGCCAGAAACCTATGGGTCTCAAACCCAGATCTACTACATACAACTCAAAAAACAGGCCAAGCCCAACCCAACACGGCAACACCTATCAAAACCCTAACCCTAATATCGCCAAATGTTTATTCGAACTAGGGATGTCAAATGGGTGGGTTTGGGCCAAATTGGGTAAGTTACAAGTGGGTTGGGTTTTTAATGAGTCATTGACCCATTTAGAACCCATTAATTATGAGTCTAATTACCCATACCCAACCCGACCCATATTTTAAATCAAACTGACCTGCCCATTAACCCAATTACATATAACTTAAAATTTTAAAATGACAAAATACGGTTTAATCATATTCATTACAATGCAATTGGGGAACAGAAAGAGAGCAAGACGAAACTATCCAAATTCCAAGGTAAGCATTCACTAAGATAAGAAAAAAGAAAACGGAAGGTGATTACCTTTGTATGTTATCGATCGACGAGGAGCAAGGTTGAGAGAGAATTGAAGAGAGAGAGCGAGAGAGGGGAGAGAGAGAGAGAGAGCTGCTTTTTGCAGTGTTTGTGATCTCCTGCATTTTATAACTGTTGATCTCCCGCATTTTAAGAACTGATCTCGACCGTAGACATTTTAATTTTCTATTGTGGGTTATGTCTATGGCTTATTGGGTCATTTAACTTGACCCAATTAAGACCCACTTAATTAATGGGTTAGATGGGTTTGGACTCATTTTAACCCAACTAATAAATGGGTTGGGTTGAGTCTATTTTTATTAGTGGATGGGTTTGGGTTTTTTAATGGGTTTGGGTTCAATATGCCACTCGTAGTTCGAACCATATTTGTGAAAAATGAACCCGGTGTGGACGTTTCGTTCATTTCTCTTTTGACCAATATGTTTTGTTCACGTCGAAGATTATGAATTGAACTAATCAGAATCATTAAATAATGGATTACAAACAATCATTAAATTATGTCCCTTTTCCTTTCCTTTTTATTAGTCCTTTATTCAAAAACTTTTGTACATTCAGTATGGCATTGATGCAGACATGATGCATGAACATATGTGTGAATGTCTGCATATTCTCCTTCATGACCCAAACTTTCAGTTACTCCATTCTTTTCTTTGGAAGTAGCCAGTAGGAACACACTAACCCCAAGAAATATGAATTTGGTCGTGGACTTTGGGATAGTGCTCCAAAGGGGAGAATTCATTTTTTAACCAAATTTAATGATTGACGAAATTGACTTGCAATGTGTTTCCAGTTCTCTTACCCAAACTCCTATTTAATTCTGTAGATCAACAAGACAAAACTCACCATTTTCCAAAAGTTGGAACTCAGCGATTTGAGCTCTCTTTCGTGCCTCGACCCCTGTATGTTCTTTTTTAAGCCCCATTTGTAGTGTGCATATGTATTTCATTGTTTGATTCCCTGAGCGAAATAATGGGTTCAATCTCAAAATGCCGAAAGCTCGATAAGGGACAAACTGACAAGCAATGCAAAGATAGGATCAGTTACTTACCAAGCAGCGTTATCAGCCACATCCTCTCTTTGCTTTCGACAAAAGACATTGTGGTAACTAGTGTCATGTCAACCCAATGGAAGCCATTCTGGACGTTGATCACAAGTCTCGATTGTGATGATAAGTTATTGCTACATCCTAAAAGGAGTGCCACCAATTTCGTCCAAACAAGTTTTATAAATTTTGTTTATCGAGTGTTGGTACTCCGCAGCTTGTCATGTCTCCGTATGTTTTGTCTCAAGTGCCATCAAAATTACGATGTTTCACATGTTAATTCGTGGGTTACTGCTAGCTTGGTTTGTGGTGTTTAAGAGCTTGAGCTTTCCATTCGAACTAAAGATGGTACTGATAATGTTCTACCTCGGGACCTATTCGCTTGTGGAACAATGGTTGTATTGAAACTTGGTACTTGCTTTGTTATGAATGTACCTACTTCAATTCGTATGTAGAGTCTCAAAATTCTCCATCCTCAATTTGTCAAACTTAAAGATGACGACTCTATCTATAGGCTCATCCATGGCTGCCCTTTGGTGGATGAATTGAGTATGGATAGATGCGTTGAAAAAGATGTACGTGTTATTCACATTTTTGCACCAGTGCTTACAAAGTTGTTCATAAACCATGTAGAGTCTCAAAATTCTCCATCCTCAATTTGTCAAACTTAAAGATGACGACTCTATCTATAGGCTCATCCATGGCTGCCCTTTGGTGAATGAATTGAGTATGGATAGATGCGTTGAAAAAGATGTACGTGTTATTCACATTTTTGCACCAGTGCTTACAAAGTTGTTCATAAACCATTTGTCTTATAACTATGGCACTTATGAGATTGTTTTGGATACCCTTCCACCAATTTAGTCCCAAAAAGTCTTAATTACTTGGTATGGATTCCCCGGCAGGAATCTTAAGGGCAAAATAGGAGCTATACAAAGTTTTTTGTATGGTCGGTAACTTGTAATTGACCAATCTAACGGATGACTAAAAGGGTGGATCTAACTGGGCCAAGTCATTCCATGAGGTCGGTGTAATATTTAATTAAAAGGTAAAGGGCATAATGTATTTTTCAAAAACATCTGAGGAGGTTCGTGTCAATTTCCATTAGTAAAAATGTTTTTAGTTGTGCATGGACCCAGACATCTTCTAACACCCCTTTATGTCTGCCCCCTTTATGTATCTCTAACTTGGCAACTGCCAAGCTGATAAGCTGGTGGAACGGGTACTTAGGGTCAACCCAAGTGTTTGAACTTTGATCCTGAAATCTGGAGCAATGATTTTTAGCTGCGAAGGATGGAGTCTTTAGACTTATTTAGTTAACTAGTAGAGTTGAGTTTTGGGCTATTTGAGGAGGTCTTTAACAATGGCTTGGACTTATTGATGCCTAAACTGAATACCAGATGGTTTCACATCTGTGTCAGTGAACCGAACAAGTTGATTTGTGAGAATATAAAACTGACACCGACCTGCTTGATGGAGAAACCGAATCATTGAAACGGTTCGGTTCAGTAGATTTCGTCAGTTTTGCATTCTAAGGATGCTCCAAACAGCGGAAACAAAACTCAAACAATGAGAGGTTGAACGCTGAATCGCTGATGATGACAAGATGACGAGAAAAACTCAAACTATTAGGAATCTTCGTCAAACACTTGATGATGAAGAGAAATACTCAGATCTATTGATATCTGCCTTACGTGAAAGTGTTAGATAAGTCGATCATTGTAGGACCAACGAGACGGGGAGAGGACCCAGATCACCACCAGAACGAGAGAGAGAGAGAGAGAGAGAGAGAGGATGGGTGAAACACGGCTGAGAAGCCTTTCCTTTTTGTTTCTTACGTTTGTGGGGCACGTGGAGTGCATAGATGCACTCTGTCACTAAACATCAAGGGCTGTGATTAGAGAAGGGAGTAATATCGGCTCGGTGACTTCGGTCTTTTGAACTGCCTAAAATAAAACTGAACCGATTTTCTCGGTTTTTCAAAATCTAAAACTGAACCGAATCAATTATAAAACCGACCGAATTAGGAAAAAATCACTCGGTTCGGTTTTTCGGTTAAATCTTTCATCCCTAACAACCCTCATTATTGGCTTGCTTATAAGTTATTAATTAGATATGGACTATTTTGTTCTGGACTATTAATGAGAGGGGGACTTCCCATGGAGAATGAGACGAATGATTGCCTATTGATGATTAAATGTTTCTATGCTCGTAGGCTACATCCCTATTTATAGGCTTAAACCCTGAATCAACTAGGTAACTATAGATTCTTGCTAACCAAGGAAAACGGCAAAGGGAACTAAGAAATGAAAATAAAAGACTAATAAAATAAAGACTACGAACTAATAGTAACAAGCCAAAACAAGCGGCACCAAATTAAAATTTCGTAAACCCAGTTGATACTAAAATACTATTTCCATAAATGAAAACCCTTCTTATCTCGTCTTATATTAGATTGGAAGGCCAAAACCATAAACAACTATAAATCCTTGCAACAACATTCGACTTTAAAATAGAGTCTTCATAGATAAGAAATATAAGATAACATGGGAGTAAAATCACGAACAAACAAATTCCAACTCTAATATCCTGCATACACTGGTATACTGGGAGGGGGAACCGACACAGGAAAGAGGAGGAAAGAATTTCCACATACTACACTAGCAAAGTAAGAACCCGATACAGTTATCCAATGTCATGACCATTGTAATGTCATGACCATTGTAATGGAATGACCATACTGCTCAAGGTCACAGTTGGAGAATTCAGAAATTAAGAGCATCAAGGAAATAATCAACATGCACAATAAAGGAAGGCGAAGCATACTAACTTGCATACAAGTGCATAACTCACACTCAAGTTAATGAACAATGCATCAAAAATGAAGAAAGCATCGAATAGGTTTCTGCAAAATCTAGGTCCAAAGTAAAAAGCTATTAAGCTAAAATGATGAAAAAGAACTTACAGCACCACAGGTACAACAGTCAGAAACTTTCTGTTGCGGGTGAGCTGCTTTCCATTGTCTATCTGCTCCCACCAAGTCAGCCCATTATAGATCCCCTGGTCATCAGCAAATGGAGTTCCTTTCTTCCAATGGAAAAAGTGATAAGTGACCTATATAGAGAAGCATACACCTCAGACATGCAATTAAAGGCCTCAAGCTAGTGGAGACGATTAATTGACGAACTTGAGAAGAACCAAAATGTCCATATCTAACAACAGAGTGGCCCATGGTATTTGATCTACAGAATCAGTCATTAGCAAAGCTTTTCAAATGATTACGCTGAAGCAACAATAATCTTGCTTACTCAGAGAAAACCTCAGGGGGAGAGAAAGAACGAGGACAACAAAAGCAATCATGGCATTTGGATCAACTAAAATCCAACGATCAAAAACCTAAGCAATTGAAAACACAAAATGGATGTAAACGAAAAGTACAAAGTAAGTGACAAAATTAGTGCTATACTGCTATGTTATCATGAGAAATACTTGCACCAAAATACCAGTTTCAATATCTCAAAGAAAAGTACTTGACATTAGCACAATCAACTTATAATGACAGGTTTCTTAACATGTCCTTTATGTTGATATAATAGCTAGAAAAATTGTTGATATAATAGCTAGAGAAAGGCCCAACAAAACACCAAGAGGAGACATAGCACCACAAACACTTTCCTCGGGCCATAACACACTTTACTAATGAGGCCAGCTTTCTAAGGGGGTTAACAATTCTCTTTACAAGATATAGATTACATGTCAATAAGACCAAATCATAAATATGCGGAACATCTAGATTGGACAGAATGTCTTGCACTGATAGGTGAAACTACATGCCCTAAAACTATGCAATGTTGGTTAAAATCTCTATCTTTACTAATTTACTAACTTTATGGGAAACCTATGTTTTATCTTTCTTTTCTCTTTTTGGTCCAATAGTAATGGGCTATTGTGCTCTCCGATGCTCTAGGCTATAAATTAAGGAAGCATGGTAATGTGCACAGAAATTGATTTGGGTCTCTAGGCCTGCCCTCTTTGATGTCTTTCAGCTTTGATTTGGGGACATGGTTCCGCAACACAACCCCCCTTTAGCTCCTTGGTTCTTGGAGGTATAGGGAGGGGGGGCATTGTTTGGGTGGCATTCTCAGAGCAACCACTTTGTGCATAAATTGCCAAAGGTTAAGTCTGTCTCTGATCCTCCCCTGCCCATACTCCCAATGATTGGGGACTTGATGGGTTCTATTATTGTTGTTGTCGTCCAATAGTCATGGGCTGCACACCATACACAGATAACTTCTTGAACGCACTTGGTGGGATAGCTAGCTCATCCCCAGAAATACAATTGGTTGACATTCTGTAAGGACGACATTATTCAGAATATTGGTCAGAAATTTTCCTTGTTCTGTCATGCACATGCCAGAGAAAGAAAATATCCATACTCATCTTATATAACTCTGATATCTTCCCCTTCCAGCCAGACCATCATAAGATGTTAATTCATGATTCATCATAGCCCGATCCACTATCAACAGTGAAGTAAACAAAAAAAAACGAGTCCATGAGATGAAATAATTTAAGGGGTTTCTGCATCTATGAAACCCAACCATAGGCCGTAGGATTAACCAAAGGGACCACAAGGGAAAATGAAGTGAGGTTGTCAGGCTGTGGTAAAAAACAACTGACTGGATGGCCTTAGTATCAGGAAGGAACAATATTTTTCCCAGTCCGCAATCCAATACTCCAGAAGCCTAAGTTGAATAAGAAAAATGAGGGACCTTGCTGAAACACGAATTGACACTTGCACTGAGAAACACTAAGCGCATTAGAATACATAGATCCATGTCCTCGAAACGGCTTCCACATGCACGGGGAAAAAAATAAAAGAGAAAGAACTAAAGAATCTGCTATGCCCATGGATCATTTAGTTAGTCCATAAGCTTCCAATTAGAATAGTGTATCTGAAAAAGCGAATTCGACTCGCATCAGAAACATAAGGTTTTCATGCTGCACGACCATGTGAATTAATCATAAGGGAAAAATCTCAGCAGTCATCATGCATGCCCGTAAAGGTCCCAACTTGGAAAAAATCTTCACTCAGGAGGTGCTAAACGAAAAATTAATACACACAGCATTAAACTCAAATTGAGCTACCAAGCAATAATCCACGAAGTGTTGAGCACAAAGTCAAAGCCAATTACTTGTAAACATACACGACATAAAAAAAGTGGATTAATATCATCAAAACATAAAACCCAGAACAAAGAGAGCCCAAGCCCCAAACTTCTAGTAAGGGAGGGATAAAGACATTTCATGTACATCAATATATTTATATAAAAATGTGGATATGTATAAATGTAGTGGAGAGAGAGAGAGAGAGAGAGAGCGGGTGGGGGGATAGGAGACATACGAGGAAATGGGAGAAATTGACGATGGTCCAGGCCATGCCAGGAGAGCAGCCGAAGAGGGAGAGGACGAGGAGCCAAGAGAAGAAGAGGATCAAGATATAGGTGGTCCAAACCCCTGGGTACGTGAACCATTCCGTGTTCCGATTCAGATCCGTCGGTGGCACCGCCTTCACGTACAAATTCGCCATTTTTTCGAATCCACCCTCCCTTTGTTTTCACAGTATCTTCTTCGATCTTTCTTGGTCTCTCTCTGTCTGCCTTCGAATTCGACCAAGATGATGATGATGGCTTTGGTTTTTGCCTTGGTTTCTGGTTTTTGCGTTTGCCGTTTGGTCTTGGCAACGAGAATACGAGGCCTCATCACTTCTCTGTTTCTTTTCCTAATGTTATTGAGCACTTGGCTTATTTTTTTTGTATTTATTAGTTTTTTTTATCAATTTTTGAAATTATTGTTTCTTCGTGACAAGATAAATCTAAAAAATTAAAAATTACGATCGACATTTAATTTTTTTGAATAAAGACAAAAAAATTGGCTTATTTGCTTATTTTTGTCTTTATTCAAAAAAATTAGATTTCGATCGTAATTTTTTACTTTTTAGATTCCTCTCGTCATGACGAAACAATAATCTCTAAAAAAAATTGACTAAAAACTAACAAATGCGAAAAAAATTTGAATAAGGACAAAAAAATAACCCACTTGGCTTATTTAGCCAAACAACCAAATTTGGATTACTAACAATTTCTACCCTTTTTCCCCTCTCTCAATCTTTACAAGACCAATGCAAAATTTTTACTAAATCATATTTTTGGCTCGATTAGAGAAATCAAAATATATATATAAAAACCTATGCCGAAGTTGGAAAAAATTTACATGAGATGACAAAAAAAACTTAAAAAATAAATTTTTGGTCATAGTGCACAATGTGCTTCGCTTATGATTTCTCATAAGACATTATACGGGAAATGGTAATGTTTACAATTTCAGTAAATGAGAGTCTTGTATCATGCTCATAGTACAAGTCTTTTATACACTACAAATTTTTACATTAACAAAATAGTTTTAGCATTATTAGTAGCATTCAAGTATATGTGCCCCAAAATAAACTTAATTACAATCCCAATTGATTGGTCTCGTGGTCAATACATGTGACTCTTGTTCTGCTCCCTCTTAACTCTTATGTTTTGAATCTTCTAAAGTGTTATCAACTCCTGTGAGCCTACTCTAAACTCCACCGATGGATGGTGAGATTTGTCCGTGGAGATTAGTAAGAAAGAATAAATTACCTAACTATGTCTATCTCCATAACAAACAGCCACATTAGCGGCACGCCAGAAGCATGCACCTAATTACCAAATGGAAAGAAATTATGTTTTGCATCATATCACTGCTACACCTAAAGTTCAAGGTGTTTTAAAGTCATCACTACGTTTGATGGTGCATGTGAATGGCCATATTGAGTTTTACGACAAAACACTTCAAATTATTTTATGATGCATGATGGTGGTGTAGCTTTTCAAATTGTTTGTTCAGCAATCTGCATAAATATATAATAGATTCAAATGCCTTTCATTCACCTCACATCAGCACATACCAAGTTAGGTGAGTAAAAATTTAGGTACCCAATTGGATGGCAGGTATCAAAACCAGAAGGGACTTTCTGACCGAATTTCCAGGTGATCAGATAACTTAGTGGAGGTTTAATTTTGATAAGATAGTCAGAGAGAACAACTGATAAGCCGAAAATGCTTGCAATTTTCAAAGACAAAAATTCCCATTTAATGGATCTATATCTTCTTTTTTTGTTCCCGTATCATTAACGGATATACTAGTAAATCTTTTTTCTTTTTTCTTTTTTGATCATAGATATACTAGTAAATCTTAGAGACGGCAATTTTAAACTCAGTACGATATGAGAAAGTAGGTCACAAGTTTAACTCATCTCTCAAGACGTTAATCTAATTGTTCTAATAATACAAACTTTCGTCCATAGAAAAAAAAAAAAAAAAAACTTGGTGACTGGGTCCTACTATTTCTCTCCTAGTATAAGATATTTACTTCATAAGCACGGCGAACGAGCTGTTTGATCTTATGAAGTATTGATCCACATAATTAAAAGGAAAAGGACTATGGCATGAAGTGAATTTGTATACTGATACATTAGTAAAACAATAAAGTGATCATGACTTGAGCAAAAGTTGAACTTATTTTTTTAGGTCATCTTATCTCTTCAGTGCTCTTCTACTGGGTATTGCAAATCTTGGTCACTATTTCATCAAGTGAACCTAAAATTGGCCTACCCAAAAAATGATAAGTTTCCCCTAATCCTCCAAACATACCACTTTCCCAACATAAAATAAGCAATTCAAGCAATGTATATATTGTTTGATATGGGACTGAGTCCTAGCAGCATTGCCAGCTAGAAAAAGAAAGAAAAACATTAGTTCTGAGAACTTAAATCTCCCACTTCTTGTCATCAAACTTCTCTCTGCAGCTTATCTCTATCATCATTCAGGCCGTCTGAATTCATCTACAACCAAACAATTCTCAGTACTACCATTTTTTTCTTATAAACCATGGCTAATGAAAAAGAATCCTCACGTGGATTACAGGGTCTAATTGCAAGATTTCTATCAAAAATTTGGAGGTTTTTAGAGAGAGCTTGGAATTTAGGAGTCTCTGAGCCTAAGAAGTTTATCCATTGTCTCAAAGTAGGACTGGCTCTTTCATTTGTGTCACTTTTCTATTACATGAGGCCTTTGTATGATGGTGTGGGAAGGAATGCTATGTGTGCAATTATGACCGTGGTAGTAGTTTTCGAATACACAGTCGGTAGGTATCCCTCTTGAGGCTCACCATATATGTTGTCGTCTTCTTTTTTTGAATTGTACCATACATGTCTATTCTCCTCTTTTGTTCATGTGAAAACAACTGCTCACCTTATTTTGAATAGTCCGGGGAAAGTTCAACTGAGATTTTTAAATTTGATCTTATGGTATCAGGTGCAACGCTATACAAATGCATTAATAGAGCAACTGCAACTTTTCTTGCTGGATCTCTGGGCGTTGGTGTTCATTGGGTGGCCGCTCAATCTGGAGAAAAATTTGAGCCCATAATTCTTGGATCTTTCGTTTTTCTTCTTGGTGAGTACAATATTTGATCATGTGCAGGAGCTTAGTAATACTCATATATCTTTTTGTTCTTTTCTTTCTCTCTTTTCTATATGGGATTAGTTCGAATTTGATTATCTTACAAACTTCATTTTAACATGTCTGGAGTCTATTTGTCAATGACTTTGGGGTGCTCAATAGCAATCAATCTTTCTTGCAGCTTCAGCGGCTACCTTCTCACGATTCATTCCAACAATAAAAGCGAGATTTGATTATGGTGCCATGATATTCATCCTCACCTTCAGCTTGGTGTCACTTTCGGGATATCGTGTTGATGAACTGTTAACGATGGCACAGAACCGAGTATCAACAATATTGTTAGGAACCTCCATATGCATTCTGATAAGCGTGTTGCTCTGTCCAGTCTGGGCTGGCAATGAGCTTCGCCTTCTTGTCAATAGTAACTCAGAAAAACTTGCAGATTCCTTGGAAGGTATGCTCATAATGCCGATCACACAAAACAACTGAATGCATAATGTTCATTTAACACAACGATTTTTTTTATGCAACTTTAAAATTCAGGATGTGTAGCTGAATTCTTCAGCAATGGCATTGGGAACACTAGCAATGAAGACTCTAGTAAAAAGCTGCAAGCATACAAATGTGTACTAAATTCAAAGGGAACAGCGGAATCCCTGGTAAGTCCCCCAAATGAATGTTTTGACCAAGCTAGAGATATATTGATTATCTGTTTTGTACTGTATTCAATTCATATTCTTTGTTTTCATTTTCGGCTTCCATTTTTCTTTTCTTTTTTCACGTTTCCAGATAAAAACTGAAAAAAGTTTGAAAACACTCATTGTCTTCACATAGTTTTTTTAAATTTGAAAACTTGTTTTTCAGATTTCCTGAAGAAATGGGTTATCGTATCAGATGATTTTACATTCTTGCCAGAAAGTTTTTATGTGTTTTTTGGGAAATGAACAGAAAAGAGAAAAGGAAGACAGTATCAAACAGTTGGAAGTTATAGTAACTTCGTTGCGTTTCCAACAGGCTAATTTTGCTAGATGGGAGCCTGCGCACGGGAGCTTCAACTTCCGACATCCATGGAAACAGTACCTCAAGATTGGGGCTGCAATGCGCAACTGTGGTTTCTGCATTGAATCTCTCAGTAGCTCCATCAACTCAGAAGTTCAGGTAAATCTACTTGTTTGAACTGCTTCTTAACTACACATCATTCTACACCACAGCTAAAAACTCAAATTTATAACTACTACAGGTACCCAAGTCTCTAAATAAGAACTTAGGCGATATTTGCATGAGATTGAGCTCTCATTGTTCCCAAGTCTTGAAAGAATTGGCAGCAACAATGAAAACCATGAGAAAATATTCTACAACAGATGTATTGGTGGGAGAAATGAACTTCGCAGTTCAAGAGCTTCAAAATGCCTTGAAATCTCTTCCCAACCAGCAGTTACAAATTGGTGCAACAGGAGAGCAAACCACAACAGAATTCATAGTACCTCTCATAGATATTCTTCCATTGGCCACAGCAATATTTTTACTGATTGAAATTGCAGCACGGATCAAAGGAATTGTTGATGCAGTTGATGAGCTAGCAGATTTAGCTGAATTTAAGCCTGAAATTGATGAGCAATCAAAACAGAGCCAGTCCACTTCAGATAAAACAGATGATGTTACCATGAAGGCCCTTCAAAAGGTCTAAGTTCATCATGATTTGTTGATGCTGTGGTCCTTGTCCATGAATAACAGAAAACTTCTCTGTTTGTTTCTTGAGGAACCATACAATGTACACTCTGCAAAACTTTGGATCATCCCCACAGATAACTCCTCCGCAATATGCAGGCTCCATCCACAATTCTCAAATTTAGAGAGGCCTAGGAAATATGTCCATTCAATCCTTCCTTTAGTCATAAATCATTTAATCCCTAACGTAGCAAAATATATGTAGACTAATGGACGTCGACGAATTTTATATTAACAGGCCGCAAATAATCAAGAATAAACACCCACAAGTCCATAAACCTTCATCTAGTTCTGACTTCCATCCTCTGACTTTTTCTCTCTATAGATAGGTTCCACTTATGGGAGCGGTGCATGTTAGGAATTCCTAGCATCTACCAGATGCTCAAAATCGAAGCACTAAAAGTAAGTTCTTTCCACAAAATTTGTAACAAATTTGACACAGTTCAAAAAATAAGCAACCATGTGCTCTGATATTCGGCCAAGTCCAAAAACATCCAGCAAAGCATGGTTACTCTACAGTCAACTTAGACTCGATCTTTTTTGCTCCATTTCAAAGTTTATGCATGCCAGTAGAAGCAGTGCAATACTCCAACTAATAGTAAAACCCCTATAATAGGAACAATAGTAACAAGAAGAGGAATAAGAATCTAGAATTTTTCATGATCAATAAAACAACATAAGAATGACAAGAAAGGGAATCTGATAGTAACTTCACACAACATATCACAAATAACAAGAACTTCATTCATTCTCTTTATAAATATAACATCAATGGAACAACATATGCCAACAGGAGGCAATTTTTGGACCACACATGACACAACTGTCATAACGAAAACTACCTAATGGTTCTGCAGTTTATTAATGCAAATTACCCACTTATTTTGCTAAGGGCTAGACTATGTACACAGCTTCAATGTTGAAACCCATGAAATTCGTATCACATGACAATCAGTTGGTCAGTGACACCGTTGTCCTCTTCTTTGTCACCACCTTCTCCCCACCCAAGGTTTTCAGCCAATTCCTCCACTGCTACCTTGATAACATCAGATCGGACACCAATATCAGTAGCATACCTGCTCATGCAATACATCCCAGCTGTTACTGTAGCCACACCAATTGGGCTTGGCATCAACAACTTCAGAGGGGAAGAAAGCAGGGCAGCTAAAGGAGCTCCAACAACGGAAGAAGCTTGCCCGCTTCTTCCAACTCCCGACCTCTCAACTATCAGAAGGCCAGTTTTACAGTACAAAGCAAAGTCCTCACAGTTGTTCTGAAACACATCATAATTTCCGAACCCATTTTGAAGCAGATACATAGCTCTGTGAATGACTGTTTCAGGTGGATCTGGCATTGCAGTGGTGCAAGTGCCACCTCGTACTTTGGCAAGGAAAACAGATGGGGTAACACCGTATTCAAAGGAGTAAAGTGATCCATTCCGAAGAAAGCAATCGAGGCAGGTGAGTACCACTCCACTATTGGGTTGTCTGAATCCACAGTCAGGAAACGTGGGACAGGATGAGGGGAGGTCATATTTTTCTTCATAGGAGTTGGCAGAAGTCTCTGTGCTGGAATTTGCATCATGCCTGGGCGTAAAATGAACCACTTTGCTTCCCCCAACAAAGATACCTGCATCATTGGATAGTTTGAAATAGAGATGGACATGAAATGATGAAACATTCGCAATTGAGATGCCACATATGCAATCTCAAGATCTGGCACCCAAAATGTTTCATTTCAACAATCCAGGCCTTTTTTCCAACTTAAAATCACGTGGCTGTACGAAAAAGAGAGCAACATGTGCTGATGTGCCAATGTCCCACAAGTAGCTAACTAAAAGAAGTAAAAAAAGGTATCAAACACAGATCAAAACTTAGCTCTTCTAACTTGGAGTACGTAACATAGCACGGCCAGTGAAAAAGATAGCTTTTTTTAGAAGCAAGTTAATATTGATGCTTCCATGAGTGACAATCCAAATGCTATGCTGGGCGAGATAGTGACAAGGGGGGAAGTGGAGCCCTCTACAACATAAACGTAAGGGCAATTGCTGCTACCTGTGCTGGTTTGTTAGTTTGATAAGATGCAGAAAAGGCCATTGCTTGCCCGTTAGTTGTCCTGTGATGTTTATGTGCAATTAGAGAGAGCATAAGAAACCCCATGAGAGTGCGTCAACCAAATGAACTCATGCCTTATTTTCTTGGGTACCTTTTTTCCCCCTAACCACTGAAAGACATTCCTTTCTTTTCTATGTATTCTACTTTTACCACAAAATACATCTGAGCTATCCTTGGTATGAAAGATTAGAAGGATCTACATATGGATTGATGAATGCACTCAAGCCCACTTCTTCCATTCATTTGTTGGACAAGGACACAAAAACCATGCTATCAATCGCTAGTGGGAGACAAAAAAATCAAAATTCTGGGCTAATTGAATCTTATGTCAGCATAGGAAACAAACAATTTTGGCTGAAGACACTTGGGCACCATCAAAGCGCCATGTTAATGAATCTAGCAGAGGAAAACTACACAGTTTGGTAATTCTTCGACAAAAGGTGGGAAATTTTGTGTCCCTTTGTTTTTGTTGCTGGAATAATGAGCAAAACCAAGGTACAATATTTCTAGTTCAAATTTATTGACATTTTAGGTCACTAAAAACTCAAAGTAATCTGTTTAAAGGTTAAACCCCGCCAACAAATGGCAAGATGCCTTAAAAATCATTCCAAGCTTAGCAAGACTTAACAAACACTCAATTGTTTCCTGGGTCCTCGGATGCGGGGGTGCTTTAGTGTAGTAATGCAAAGGCAAAAGGCAAGAATAAAGCATGCAAAGATAATCAGCAAGAGAGATCCGTCACACACAACCCCTTCCCCTCGAACACAAAAACAAACGAGGACCCACATTTCTTGTTTCTGCAAAGTTATGGAAATCACAGATAGAAAGGGAGGTGCTTTGTAGAAGAATTGAAAGAGAGAAGTGTTAAAATAGGCGAATTACCATGGTGAGAGTAAGCGAATACAGCTCTGTAAGTGTAGATGTGGTCTCCTGCTTTGATCTCACTTCTTTCCACTCTGTTGCTGAGGAGACCCATCTCTAGTCTCTACCCGTCTCCCTCCCAATTCCCTTTCTCCCACCTCTTCCCTGAAATGAGGCCGCTTTGCAAGTCAACTCGTTTCAGCTATACGAAACCTGAATTTTCTTTATCATTACTACTAATTAGATTTAGGAAAAAAACCAATATACTCTTTTTCTATGCAGAGAAAATGTAGGAGTAGTATAATAAAGGTGGGGTAGGAGAAGAGAGAGATGATTGGCTGACCGAAGCATCTGATGAACTACTACCCTGACCCATTCAACATATTAGATGAGTGATAATGATGCTGATGATGATGATGTTTCTTCATCTTTTCTTTTGCTCGCTGTTTTCCCTTTGCTTTTGACTCGTGGAGATGGGGAATGCGGAGTGATGAGATTAGGCTCCTCTGTGCTCATGTGCACAGAGAAAACCCAATGGGTGAATTTTCGTCTACAATATACCCTTGCTTGATTTTCGCAATCATAAATGATGTTCTCATTCGTCTACACCTAGTCCCAAGAAAAGTTATTGCCATTTCCAGAAGAAAGTTCATATAGTAATAACAATACCTAATATTCCGAAGTACCGGAAAAAAAAATTAAAAAAATAGTACCTTGCCTCCTTATCACGGTTTCCAGTGCTTCTTTAGTTTGTCACTTTTTTTGTTTATGGAGTATTTTGATTTAAAAATAATTAAATGCATACACGTTATTGTTTGTTTACTTTACATAATCATCACTCAAAAAATAAAAAACACTTGTTTTTTTATTTGGTATTTTGCTAAAATAGGCAGATAAAAAATAAGTCGTTTGACTAAAAAAAAAACTGCCCTAAATGTGGTGGTATAGTTTTATTTTGTCTTTTCTTTTTTTAAGAGAAATTTCATTGTGTATTACGTATATCCTCAATTATTAGATGGAATATCTCCGAAGTCGACCGTAGTATGATTTTCTTTGCAGAATTTTTGTACTAAAATCTTGTTTGCAATTCAATCCATGCAAAAATAATACTCTAGAAATAGTTGCCGTAGTTTTCAAATGTGAAATTGCGGTGAACATAAGTAGTAATTGATACACAAGTACTAACACAATTCATCTTCTGTTTAGTTTTTTTTTTGGTCAAACTGGCATAGATAGAGAAATTAAAACATAGTTTTGGGGAGCTTAACTCCCCTAACATCATTCTGTTTAGTTATTTATATCTTGGCTAGCGGTCAACTTGGCAAAATTACTAAGGTACGTCAATACTATGCCTCTAAACACATACACGTCATTACCACTACACAAAACTTCAACACAGGAGTTAGGTTTTCACTGCAAAAGAAGACTGAGGTTTCATTACCAACATCACTGAAACTTCAACCTGCTTAAACTCCTCTACATAACTTCGAATTTCCAGAGCTCAAACAGAGCTAGATCTTTCTGGACATGTAGAAGACAGAAAAGACAACTATGAAATATTCCGACCAGAAAATAAACAACAGCATTCTACTGAACTTGAAAGAACAAGCAGCTTTCTGCCAAACTTTATTGCACAGAAATT